>NC_041382.1:132474378-132626990 GCF_002162155.2 Triticum dicoccoides | reverse complement strand
ATACTGTATCATTGGGAGTCGAAACCCCAGTTATCCCCCGTCGTCCGACCCTCCTGCCATTTACCCTCGAGGTTTCTGTTTTTTAGACAGCTCGAGGTTTCTGTTTGTCTTCGTTTGTTTCAGTTTCTGTAACCCTAGGTTTGTCTTGGATGGGGACCGATCGAGTTAGAGGGAATATGTTTGTTCAGTTTCTGTAACCCTAGGTTCATGAATTTTGGGGGTTGTTTAAATCGTCTTTGGGCTGCAGCATTTGTTATGCCCAGAACTCTGTAGTGTGCATTTTGTGCTTTGGGAATGATTCTTTTGGTATTTGTATGCCGTTTTCTCAAGCTCTCATAGCATCAAGATGATATTTTTCTATAATGTATGTATGAAGTATGAAAACTGCACATTTCTTGTGATATGGTGCGTGAGTGCCATTCTGTTTAGCTTAAGATCTGATACTATGATTTTTAGATGTTTTGATGCTGCTTAATTTATTAAGATCTGATCTACGGTTTTTATCTTTCTAGGCCTATGGTAAGGGCAAATTGAGCTGCAAGTGGCCATTATCAGAATGGGTGAAAGTAACGAGAATATCCAGTTTTCCTGGGGAAAGAAGAGAGCAAAAGGTGGTGCCAAGATGGATACACAGTTCTATGGTTCCTTCACATTTGACAATGTGAAGTACTTACTGTATGACTGTGTGTATCTTTTTAAAAATGGTGAATCTGAACCATACATTGGAAAGATAGTAAAGATATGGCAGCAAAATGAAGCTAAGAAAGTAAAGATTCTTTGGTTTTTCACCCCGGATGAGATCAGAAATTATTTAAGAGGCTCCGTGGCGGAGAATGAGATATTTCTTGCTTCTGGTGATGGCACTGGCCTTGCCGATATCAACCCACTGGTAGTTTGTTCCTTCCTTAATCACATATTTGCATTTTTTAATTGGATTGATCCACATCAGAAATGCAATTTGAAGTTATAATCTTCCTGTATAAAAGGCGTGCTAACAATATGCAAGGAGCAACAGTTTGATTACCACTTTTGGAAGTATATTTGGCAATACTAGACAGAACAAAAGCCTGAATGAGCTGGATCCGGCTTGGTTGCTCATTTGCAAAACTGAGCAGAACCAGCTTGGTCAGTAGAAAGGGGCAACAAGCTAGTTGGGGTCAACAATTACATTTTTTCGAAGCTAGCTGGGCGCATCATTGTTAATTCAGTTCATTTCTGACCTTTCTTACAAGTAAAATGTTCTAATAGCGATTTTTATTGCTTATATTAGGAATCTATTGCTGGTAAATGCACTGTTGTTTGCATTTCAAAGGATGAAAGGAATCGCCAGCCTACCCCAAAGGAACAAACGGTCGCTGATTATATCTTCTATAGGTTTTTTGATGTTGGAAACTGCACACTTTCTGAGCAAGTACCTGAGAAAATTGCAGGGCTGGAAGGTCAGCATTGGATGTCAATTTTGTTCATGCATTACATCACATTAAATATTTTGTTTAAGCAGTACATTATACACACACATATAATGTGCACGTACATATTTAACTACCCTCCTTCTGATGCAGTCAACGTGCTGCTTAATCCTAAAGATGAGCAAGTTATATGTTACCCGGATCAGGATGCGCAAGGCATGGATCAGAAGGTGGGTGCAGGTCTGGTCGCACCCCTTCCGCAATCAGCGGCTAAGATGGAGGATGAAATTCCTGTTGCACCCCTTCCGCAATCAGCTGCTAAGATGGAGGATGAAATTCCTGTTGCTGCAGTTCCCCTTTCCCAGTCAGTGGCCATTTCTCTTCTCCCATCAGTCAAAGAGGTGGATAAAGCTCAGGTTGCTGCTGTTCCTCTTCCCCTAGCAGTTGAGGAGGATGTTCCCAAACCCACACAAAAAGTTTTCAAACGTACACAGAGTACACAGAAAGTTCTCTCTGATAAGATGCCTTCAAAGAAATTGAAATTATCTCAAGATCTCACAACGAAGAATATGCCTTCAAAGAAGTTGAAACTATCTCAAGATCTTACAACGCAAAGTATGGCCCCAGTTCCTGACGTGAAAGTTCGCTCTGTTCCTTTGGCGCAACTACCAACAAGGCAGGCTGTAAGTTTTCTAAATTAGTAAATAGCTGTTGGTGACATATTTCAGAGTGATAAATATAATGCGAAAAAATGGACATGTTATAAACATGAAAAACACAGTGTCAGTGTCGCCTTTTGTGTTCTTTTATTCTTTACCCCGAGCAGTTACTATGTGTTTGCCCGTGGACATGTGAACTGGATGCATGCTCAGTGAAACGAAAAACACGTTGATTGCTATCCAACTCCAACGTATCATAATTTAATGCACATAAAAGGATAAGGTATATTTTGGTTCCTTTTCAGAGAAATAGTAACTTTACTTTAGGCTGTGGTGTGTTTGGAACATTTTAGTTGACAAATTTAAACCAGACAATATGCCAAAGACGCAACACTGGCCTACTCTACTGAAAATTAATAATTCAATGCCATAAAGCAGTCCCTTGAATGGCGAACTGCCACCATGCACTAGAGCAGGTATTTTGGGGCTGTGCCCTTTTTGAACTTACCATCTGAAGTATTATTTACATGTTCAGCTATATTTCTTAAGCATTAATAGATTGAATCTTGGGCACATATAATCGTTTATTTGTACACAGCAAGTAAAGGGGTCTCAAATTTCTCAAATATTTTGCTTTATGGACTGTTCTTTATTTGGCAGAATATTATGTGCTTTTGATAGAGATTTGACCGATGCTATTTACGAGTAGGTTTGACTTGATAGATCATGCACAAAATGCTGTCGTTTACAGTTTGCTACTATCATGTTTACTTTTGTGTGCTAATACACAGTTTGCTACTATCATGTTTACTTTCGTGTGCTAATACACCTTTATGCTATTTAACAGGACAGAAGCAAATGGTTCAAACCACAGGTGAGTGATCTTTTCTTTGCTGTATGGTCGCTTGTATATATGTTGTTGTTGTTGTTGTTGTTGTTGTTGTTGTTGTTATGAAGTATATGTTATATCTGCAGTCTTCACTTGATAAATCGTTTCGTCAAATTAGCATAGTACTAAGATGTAGCCTTTGATTTTCAGTTCTATGTTATTGTCTATTGAATGAAATCATGCTTTGGCTTTCAGTTATATATATGTCATAAACTCACAATCTATATTAAATGTAATTTGCAGCCCTGGCATGAAAAACTAGCACAAGCTGATAAGGAGGGGAGGCTGGTGTATATTCAGAATCTTGACATACGGTTTGGAGCTTCTGAAATAGTGGTACTATGACTATCTTCTTTTTCTGTATTTGGTTGTCATGAAGCCCGAGCTGCTTCTAGTTCTCTAATTGTGTTCCTGGCCTAGAAGGATCATCTACTTGTCTTCTTGAATAGCTTAAGCTTTCTGTTCTGTAGGCCGTGTTTGGCATTGATGTGGATTATGATGATCCAGCTTTTCCAACTGACTCTTTCCTATTATTTTGGTTTGGCTAAACCAACTCTTTCCTGCCTCCATTACTATTTTCTACAGCAGATTATCATAAACAAGTCACCACAGCAAAATCCAGCAACCACAAGCTGAGCTTTACACAGCTGTGTACAATGATTTCTGCCTGCTTAACTTCTACAGTCTCTTACAAAATGTCTCCTGAGTTTGTGAAAAAGGAACTATGTGCTTCTGCTCAAGAAAGCAATAAATAAATATGTTTTTTATTCGATAACAAGTAGCAGCACAGAGAAGTTGAAACTGTTGGGGCATGAAAAAGTTGATTAACTCTGTGCATATCCATCTCTTTTTCTCAAGGATCTTCGTCCACCCTGTTCAGTACTCACTCTACTCGTGCTTTGTTTAGTCTTCATGTTCTTTTCACATGTTATCTGCTCCTCCCGTGTATCGCACCATCAATTTAGTGAACATATCTTATTACGATCATGTTTGCAGGAACTTATTCGTGAGGCACTACAACTATCTTGTACTGCTAAGCCTATTAACCACCCGACCTACGATGATCCTAACAATGGTGAGTGAACTTCTACACAAATACTAACATGTTCCATGTAACCTTATCCAACGCAGTTTAAATAAAATGCCTTTTTCTAATTTGTAGGAAAAGCATATGTTGTATTCAATTCCAGAAATATTGCTGATGAAGCTGTTATGAAAATCAATTCAGGCTTGGTTGTGGGTGGAAGGTAACTCACTCTACTGTGTCAATACTTGTTGGAATGATGAAATGTACTTTACTTCGTATTCAGTGCTGGCATGTAATAAATTTCGTACCAAGCGTTGCTACTGTTTGTTATGTTTCAGTTTCACATGATGGCACCTCAGTTCAAACCAACTGCAAAAACACCGATCGGAACTAACAGAGCTTTATATTAACCAATTGCTTCTGCGATGAGCACCAATATATGTGTTTTACTAGTTCTTTAGTTGGCAAATTAGTCAGGGATTGTGCATGTGCAACGTTGCAATTGCTGGTTATACAGTTTG
Source organism: Triticum dicoccoides (assembly GCF_002162155.2). Lineage (NCBI taxonomy): Eukaryota > Viridiplantae > Streptophyta > Magnoliopsida > Poales > Poaceae > Triticum > Triticum dicoccoides. The sequence goes on along the minus strand of NC_041382.1, from coordinate 132,622,485 downwards.
TATGTGACTGCCACTTTGCACTGTATATAGTTCTAGTATGAAATTAGTAATCTTCTAGTTTGGTCTTCTTTTGCTAACTGCTGGTACTTCTGATTAATTGTATTTCTTGCAGACCCCTTTACTGCAGCAAAGGGTTACTTAAGGTCCCAAAACCAGCTTCAGGAGCTCTGGTTGGGCACTTAACCATCAGTAATCAGAAAATGAACCCAAGACAACGAGAAGAGCAGGTCCTGATGGTGTCCTATAATTAATCCCGTCGCTGTTTCTCCTTTTCTGTACATGATATCAATGCAATTGTTGTTATTTCTGCAGAAGAAGGCTGTGTCGACATCACATTGTTCTCAACCCAACACAATAGAATATGACCTGGCCTTGGACTGGATGCTTGTCCGAGAAAAGCAAGCAATGAAGTTCAGTATACTTCATAAGGTAAATGCTGCTTCCTACGTACTCTCTGTACTTGCGTGGGTTCTGTAAGTTGAGACCTTAATTTTTGCATGTGCAACATCGTTTTGCAGAGGCACGCGGGTGAGAGGAAGTCGTTTGCTCTAAGATGGCGCAGTAAGTAGCTTCTTTGGAGTCGCTTAGCCAAAATGGAATGGGAACCGGCCAGATGGAGTTGTCAACTATCATCCCTTGGAGCTTGGTGTGTTGTTCACCCGAAGCAACACTTCAAGTTTTTGTCACTGGCAACCTTTATATGTGCTGATGGTTTATGTTTGGCTTCGACTGATTGAATTCTGAGGCGGGACTAACTGCAACGTAGGATGTTCTTTCTTTAAGGAGGGAGATGTATAGGGGTGGGAATTATGAGGAACATTAGCTTCAGGAATCAGAGTAGTGGGAAATTTCTCATGACATGTCTTCAGGAGTCAGAGTAGTGCCGTAGAAGCAAGTAGCCCTTTGCAGCAAGCCGGAGGCGGTTTTAGCTTAACAGTAAGCCAGCCAGCGTAGTAACGGTGCCCATCTGCTGCTGCGTGTTTTTGGACAGCAAATTATGAACTACAGTATGTAGTATGTTCCGAAAGTTCAGGGCTTGGCTATCTTTTCTGCTAAATGTACCGCATTCTTGAATGGCCCCACTTGAGTCTGCTACCAGTTGTGTTCGATGATGATTCATCTGTGTTAGTGGCGACTTTTAATTGACCGGCGCCTTTGAATGAACGGTAAAGCTTAGGGGCCGTTCGGAATCACTCCGCCACGTAGCGAAGCGGCATGCAGTTCAATTTTAGCAAGCGGTGAAAGGGGTGCTCCGCCCGCTCTGCTCCCTGGCGAAGGAGCAGAGAATTCCCAAACACAGCCAATATGACGCACCCTCGGTTGAGTTGGACGTGTGCTAATCTGCAGCTGTGACTATGCTGTAATGGCAAGTCCAACGCGGACGGACTCATCAAATGTTAGAGCATCTTCACTTCCCCAACAGGACCCTCTAAGACCATTTTTTATCGCTGGCGCTAAAAAACGGTCTCAGGAGCCCAAATTTCGCCGGTTAGGGCCGAAATTAGCGTCAGCGGACTCAGGCCGAACCCAGCACGCTGGGGGGCGCCGGGGGAAACAATTTTGGCACGAAAGCCTGATGGACCCGCCAAGTCAGCGACCAGCCGTGTCTCGTCTTCCCCATCGCCTCGTTTTCCCGCGGGGAATCAATGCCAAGGCTGCCGCCGGCCAGCCTTCCATTGAGATTCCTCACGGGTGGCGCAATGCGGTGACGCGCCCTTCCCCCTCCCACCACGCGTACACACGTTTGCCGCCCCCCGACCATTATAAAAGCCGCCCCTTCCCTCGCCGGTGGACGCACTCACCCGCAACCTCTGTCACCGCTGACACCCCCATCTTGTCTCTCTCTCTCTCCCCCCATCTAGATCCGCCGATGGGAGAGTGATTTTTCGGCGATAGAGCGGCGGCCAACGGCTTCGGCCGCTGCCACCTGCACGAGGCGGACTACCCGACGCCGCGTGGCATGCGCGTGCCGGGGCGGTGGAGGCTCAGCGCTAGAGGCGTCCCCGTCCCTCTGCAGCCGACCGACACCGGCCACTTCCACGACGAGATCGCGCGTGTTCGGGCCTCCCTACCGGAGGAGGAGCGGGACCTTCCAGAGTACGCCGCTAGCAACCACGTGCACTGGGCGGTGTACTTCCAACGCCGCCACGAGGAGCAGCTCGCCTCCACTAACAACGCGTCGATGAGGGGGCGCCACAACACCGACGGCCACCGCCTATGGTAGGGCACCCCCTGGCACACGCTCCACGCCGTCCTCGAGCAACTCGAGGGTGGCAACGATCCTCCGCTCGAGTACCCGGCGGCCCCGGCCCGGTTCCCCGCCGGAGTGGTGACCCTCGGTTGCCAAGGCACATGGTGGGCATGTCCTATTCCTCCTCCTCCTCCTTCTTCTGCTCATCCAGTCCGCCGACACTCGTGAACGTCAAGGCCGAGCCCGTGGAGACGCCGCTCGGGCGACGCACCCTACGGCGGCGCCCTCCTCATCAACGAGGGCGGCCGTGGCACCTCTGTTCCCTCCTCCACTTCGTCAAGCCGAAGACAGAGCCGGGTCTCGTCGCCGTGAAGAGCGAGCACGAGGACATGGCCGCCAACGAGGAGGCCGCCATCAAGTGGGCGTGCGAGGACTACGTCCGGCTGGAGTGGAGCGCTAACGCCGCGCCCTCGAGGAGATCACTACTCGGCGTCGCAACCGCGATGAGGGCGGCGTCATCGTCCTCGAGGACAGCGACGACGAGGCACCGCCGCCAACCAAACCAGTCCGCCAAGGTGATCCAGGGCAGGGGTGCAGCAAGGATGGCGGCGGCGTGAAGAAGGAGGGCGACGACGATGACGGCGGTGACTACAGCGCCTTCGGCAAGCTCTACGGCCTGTAGGCGGCGCAGTGGGCGGCGGCGCATTACTAGTAGTTGTTTTTTTAAATATGTGTTTTCAATATGTAAAAATGCAATGGACCTAAATTTCGCCGAATTATGTGTCGTGTTTGGCCAAATTTTGGCTGAGTATGGTTTTAAAACAACTGCGTGTGGGGTGACCTGGGGGCGGCGGCTGGGAACCCGATCGCCCCCACGCCGAATTTATCGCCGGCGCGCCCCCATGCGACGCTATTTCAAGCCCTTGGGGGGCCGAACGGCTGGAGATGCTCTCATGGACGGCGATAGCCGATAGGGGTGAAGACTCCAATGCGGGCGGACTCACCAAATGTCACGGACGACGATAGCCGATAGGGGTGAAGGCCCAAAATGGTAAAACAGGGTGCACGGGAGTGTCAATTTTTGGTCAGATGACACATGGTCTTGCATGCATGTGCTGCCCATTCTCTCTCTTCTCTCCTAAACTAATTCATCCATTTTTCCACCTTTGCTAACTTAAAATTACTCATATCTCTTAAACCAAACTTTCGATTTCAAAACATTTTATATATTTGAACTCATGTTGCAAAGACCTTTAAAACAAAACCCATTTTGGATACATTTTAAATGACTTTAAAAGTCATGAAACACATTTCACATATTTCGCCCGCTTGAAATCTTATGAATAAAATGATTTCAATTAGTTTCACAAGTTCACATTTTTCAGTTTTATGTTGTTTTTCCCTTTCAGAACATACATTTCACTTTTCACCGACTTGTTTTAGATAAATCATATCTACTTCAATTGCACATTTTTAAAAGAACATATTCATTATTTTAAAATAAACCTTTTCACATTTTTATTCATATCGCTATTCACTTTCAAAACCTACATTTCACTTTTTTTGACAGCTGAAATAGTTTGAGAGGCTCCTACTGCATATTAATTAATAGGGATCAATAATGTACAAGGGGTCATTTACAAATCATCCCCTTTGGGGATGAGGGTTGGGAGAAAATTCTTATTACAGAGTGTTAATAAAGGAAACTAGGAAGGGTTTTTGTTTCTTTCCCACCCTATAAGTGAGGAGGGACAAATTTTCTTTTAGTCTTGGATGCCAGGAGTCTCTTGATGGCAGCACCCCTCTTTGTTTGTCGTTTCATTCCTTCCAAATGCTCCAAGCAGCTAGAAGAAAGGTTTCCATAAACAGAGGTTTGTTCCAAGAGTTTTTTTGCTGCAACCACCCAGTCCAGACGTATACCTATTCTGCCCCCATCATATGAAGCTCATGCCAGCAATCAAGGCTAAAAGGGCACTTAAAAAAGAGATGTTGCAGAGAAGGCAGCCAAAATTAGTGCCAATGTTATAGTGTCTTCTTTTTAGCATGTTTTGAGTGTTGAGCCTATCAAACATAAGCAACCAACCAAAAACTTTGATTTCCATCGTTGCTTTGGACTGCCAGATCCAGGTGCATGCTCGATTCGCTTGGATGTCCTGTAGTATTTGTTGGCCGAGTAGTGTGTTGATCCCCATACATGCTTCCATACATCATTGACCAAGGGATCCGTGAGCTCAATTTCTGTGGTTTTTTGTTGTAGGCCAGGTGTCTTCGCATGTGCTTGTGTCGAAAGAGATAGGTGAAATGTTTGCCACAGAGAAGTGCTTCCCAAGAAATCTCTCCCAAAAATATCTTCATGTTGTGCAAATGAAAAGGCTCGGGGATGGGTTTTAGCCAGGACATTATCAAGCCATACGTCTTTCCAGAATAGAGTCGTAGATCCATTGTGAGTAGTTACCTGGGTAATCCCATGATAAATTGGCATAAGCTTTGAAGCATCCTGTCACCAGAAGGAGCCGCACAAGTCCATGGCATGTGGAATCTTTTGTGGTGTAATATGCATCCCAGATTAGTTCCGCCCATGGTAGATCCGAGTGATTATAGAATTTATGTAAGAATTTGAGGAGTAACACATCACTTTGTACTTTCAGGTTAAGAACACCTAATCCACCACATTATTTTGGTTTGCATACCATGTTCCATGATGCAAGTGAGTTACATGTGTCACCTTGGTAATTTTTCTTTGTCCAAAGGCTTTTCCTACGTATCTTGTCCAGGAGTTCAATGATGCCAGTTGGCAGTTTTAGAGTGCACAAGGCAAAGATTATGAGGGAAGTTATGACTGAGTTGAGCAGAGTGAGTTTGCCTCCATATGATATCATGTTGAGAGTTGCTGATAGACGTCTTTCCACTCGGCAGACCAGAGGCATGTCATCATGTATGGTTAGTTTAGTTGTGCCCATGGGGATGCCTAGGTATGTGAAGGGCATCTTTCCTACCACACAACCGAAGATGTTTGCTAAAGTGCTGCAGAGTTCTTCATCACAATTTATTGGGATTAATGTGGATTTGTGGGATTTTCAGACCGATCGAGGTGGCATAATTAGACAGAATGTTCTTGATGTTTGTAGCTTGAGTGGGGCATGCAGGCAGTGCAAGGATGGTATCATTAGCGTATTGGATCACCGGGTACTCTTTCTGGTTGTTGCAAGGGAACGATAGACTGGCGACTCCTTCGGAAAATGCATCATTGATCACAGCTTGTAGCAAGTCTGTTGCTAGTACAAAAATTAATGGAGATATAGGATCACCTTGGCATACACCGCACTTGCAATGGAACCGCCATCCAGGAACTCCGTTTAGTAAGACAATAGATTTGCCCAAAGCAAAAAATGCATTTAATCCAGTTCAGCCACTTGTCATTGAAGCCCATATTCTTCATAATTTCTAACATCGCTTCCTGATCGATTGTGTTGAAGCCTTTGCGAAGTCAAGTTTGAGGAGGACAATTTCTTTCTTGGATATTTTGCGTTAGTAAATATACTTGAATGCCCAGGCAAGGCAATCTTGGATGGTACATCCTTTGAGGAAACAATATTGGTTCCTATGGATGATTTTGAGAATTACATTTTGTAGAAGATTGGCTAGGATCTTCGTGATCACTTCAAGACAACAGTTTAGGAGGGTGATTGACCGGTACTCATTGGCAGTGCTTGGAGCATTAGTTTTAGGGATCAATGTGATGAAACCATCATTAATGCTCTCAAGATTGAGGTTTCCATCAAAGAACTAATTGCAAAGTTTGTAGAAGTCTTCTTTGATCACTGGCCAACAAGATTTGAGGAATTCCCATGTGAAGTCATCCGGGCCTAGTGCGTGGTCAGCTGGCATTGATCTAATAACATGATCAATCTCATCGGCAGTGAAGGGAACTATAAGATCCTTGAGCCCATCAATCCAATTAATGATTCTTGTGAGGTCAAATTTCATATCATTGTGAGTTGATGTACCAAGTCTCTGTTTAAAGGACTCGGAGTTTACCGACTCCTTCCCTATATGATCTTCCACACAATATCCCTCATCAGTAGTTAGTGACGCATTATTTTTTCTTCAATATCTCTCGGAAGCCATTGCTTGGAAAAACTTTGAGTTTTTGTCCCCAAATTGAACCCAACAAATTGTACATCTTTTCTTCCAGTATAGTTTTTGGTAAGAAAGTAATCTGATGAGGTGAGCTTTGAGAACTCTTCTAAAATTAGTTTCAGGAATTGTGAGTCTTCTTTTATTTTCTAAACCATCAATTTCCAGTAGTTTACTATTCGTATTTTCAACGGTAGTAGATAGTTTGGAAATACCTTTGCTCCAGTATTTAAGAGCATGTCTGAGATTCTTGAATTTTCTACAAAGTACTGTCGCCATATTTTGGGAGAACACCGGTTTTGACCATCCACATCATGAGCAATTCAACCCATGTTTCTAGACATATCGTCGACTCTGCTTAGTTTTTCTTCTACCATGGCATTAAAATTCTTGTGAGAACTAATAGATTCTTTAATGTTGTTCTCAAGTTCAATAGTATCCTATTATTATTATTATTATTATTATTATTATTATTATTATTATTATTATTATTATTATCATTATTATTATTATATGAATTTCCATAGGATTTTCCATAATTATGGGAGGGATTACCAGGATATGGTCTAGGATTGAAGTTCCCTATAAGCATTGTTGTTGAAATTATTTCTTCCAACATAAGTATTTTTACTAGCAAGAATATTCATAAGAGCATCCATTTTATCACTCAGAGTAGAAATTTCTTCGACATAATTTACCTTCTTACCAGTTGAAGCTTGTTCGATGTGCCATTGTGAATAATTTGCGGTCATATTATCAAGAACTTAGTGGCTTCTCCTAATGTAATTCCCATAAATGTACCACCTACAACAGAGTCTAGAAGATTTCTCAAGACAAAGTCCTGTCCCACATAATTTTTTTGTACTATCATCCATAAGCTTAATCCACAAGTGGGACAATTTTTAGTCATTAATTTCATTCTCTTCCAAGATTGAGGAACATGTTCTTGATCATGTTGTTTAAGTTTCATGATTTTATTTCTAAGAGATATTATCTTAGTGGGAGGAAAATACTTAGAGATGAAAGCATCCTTACATTTATCCCATGAATGAATACTATTGCGATGTAAGGATGAAAAGCAAGTTTTAGCACGATCTCTTAGTGAGAAAGGAAATAATTAAACTTCACAATATCATTATCCACATATTTTTTATTTTTGCATGTCACATAATTTAATGAAGGTATTAAGATGGGATGCATCATCTTCATTAGGATTTCCAGCAAACTATTCTTTAATAATAAGATTTAGCAATGCACCATTAATATCATATGACTCCGCACTAGTGGCGGGAGGAGCAATTGGAGTACTAATGAAATCATTATTATTAGCATTCAATAAGTCACATAACTTAATGTTTTCTTGAGACACAATGGCAATTCTAGTAAGATAGGAAAATAAAATATTTTTGTGTTTTTTGATTTTTTAACAAGACTAGTAAAAGCAAATAAAAGCAAGTAAAAGTAGAACAAGTAAATGATAGTGTGTATGAAGGGAACTTGAGTTGTTTGATGAAGTCTCCCTGGCAACGACGCCAGAAATTCTTCTGCTACTTGTGATAGGCGTTGGGATTTCCCCGAAGACACTACAAAAAAAGACACATCCGTGACATTTTGGGCTGAACAATTTTTTTCTGTCATACTTATGACACTTCTATGACGATAATTGTGACAAAACTCGGTATCATCATAGATGTGGTGGGGTCCTACTTCTATGACAAAAAATCATGACAGAAAATGGGCTTTTCGTCCTGAGCGGGACGGAGACGCAGCTGCATGACATTCTTTGGGCCGTCCATGATGGAAAAAACCGTGGTAGAAGCGAGGGGGAGAAAAATATCGGGGAGTTCCCGGTTACGGTGGGTGGTCGGGGTCCGAGCAATGCGCTTTTCTCTCATACGTACGCGTGTGTGCGTGAGGCGTTGGGCTCTAACTGAACCCGAGCGAGGCGTTGAGCTCTAACTGAACCAGAGTGATCGCACTGCAGGCTACACGTTACCGAACCCGAGCGATCGATCGATCCCTTGCTGTTAACTGAACCCGAGTGTGATTCCTTCGCTACTGCTGCTAACTGAAGCCAATCGATGCTGCCTCTGGATGAACAACGAGAGTTGTTGAGGGGTTTGGATGAATAGTTCTCGGTGGGGGGTTGGATGAACAGGACCCCATGGTAGTAGAGGCCGTTGCCGCTGGATGAACAATACCCCGATCGATCAAGCTGGTGGATGAACAGGACCCCATGGAGGGCTGGATGAACAGGACCCCATGGAGGGCAGGATGAACAGGACCTCGTGGAGGGCTGGTTGAACAGTAGCCGGTGGAGGGCTGGATGAACAGTAGCCCGTGGAGGGGTGGTTGAACATGACCCCGTGGAGAGGGCTGGTTGAACAGTAGCCGGTGGAGGAGCGCGTGGTGGAGGCTAGATGAACAGGAGCCCATGGATGGACAGTCGCAGGTGGAGGCTGGAGGAGGTCGACCGTGGATGAACAGTAGCCTGTGGAGGCTAGAGGAGGTCGACGGTGGATATGAACAGTATCCCATGGAGTCCTGTTTTGCGGTACGCCACACCCCTCCTGATGAACAGGACCCCCGTTTCGACCGTAGCGCTCCAACACAAGTCTGTTTCCTCCGTTTTGCGGTATGCCACACCCCTCCCAATCAACAGGACCCCGTTTCCACCGTAGGAGGTCCGTTTCCTCCGTTTTGCGGTACGCCAGACCCCTCCCGATGAACAGGATCCCGTTTCGACCGTGGCCGGTCGAACACCAGGCCGTTTCCTCCATTCTGTGGTATGCCAGGCCTCGTTTCCATCACCTGTTCCTCCAAGCCGGTTGGCTCCTGATGAACATGACGACGACGCAGTTTCTCCGTTCCGACCCAGCGATGTACACGAGGCCTGGCCGTACGTATGTGCGAGTAGGCGTTCGAGACCCCGCCCATATGTATGTATGTGGCCGTATTTACTTTCTTGCAACATGGCTGCTGTATGTACGTGTACACGCTACGTGCGCGCCTCTACTACGACATGTGCGCGCCTCTACTATGACACGTGCCCTTCCTTACACGGCCATGGTTCATCGTTGCAGCTTGCAGACAGACCGATCGTAGGTACGTTGATACGTCTCCAACGTATCTATAATTTATGAAGTATTCATGCTATTATATTATCAACCTTGGATATTTTATATGCATTTATATGCTATTTTATATGGTTTTTGGGACTAACCTATTAACCTAGAGCCCAGTGCCAGTGCCAGTTTCTGTTTTTTCCTTGTTTTAGAGTATCGCAAAAGGAAAACCAAACGGAGTCCAATTGACCTGAAACTTGACAGAGCTTATTTTTGGACCAGAAGAAGGCCATGGAGTAAACGTGTTGGGCCAGAAGATTCCCGGGCTGCCCACGAGGGTGGGAGGCGCGCCCCCTACCTCGTGGACAGCCCGGAGACCCCCCTAACTTGTTCTTGACGCCAAAACCTCATACACACACACACACACACAGAAACCTCTAGAAATTAACCTAGATCGGAAGTTCCGCCGCCGCAAGCCTCTGTAGCCACGAGAAATCAATCTAGGCCCTCTCTGGCACCCTGCCGGAGGGTGCCATCATCACCGGAGGGCATCGAGGAGGATCCCGGAGGGGCCATCGTCGTCATGAAGGCCAAGGACCAGAGGGAGAACCTCTCCCCATCCAGGTGGGAGGCCATGGAGGAGGAAGCAGAAGGGGGAGAATCTCTCCTCCTCTCTCTCGGTGGCACCAAAGTGCCATCGGGAGGGGAATCATCTCCGCGGTGATCGTCTTCATCAACATCACCATCATCATCACCATCCTCATCTCTTTTACGCAGTCCACTCTCCCGCAGCCCGCTGTAATCCCTACTTGAACATGGTGCTTTATACCACATATTATGATCCAATGATGTGTTGCCATCCTATGATGTTTTGAGTAGATATCCTTTGTCTTTGGGTTGATTGATGATCTAGATTGGTACGAGTTGTATGTTTTATTTTGGTGCTGTCCTATTGTGCCCTCTGTCGGTGTCAAAACCGGCGGATCTCGGGTAGTGGGTCCCGAACTGTGCGTCTAGGCCGGATGGTAACAGGAGGCAGGGAACACGATGTTTTACCCAGGTTCGGGCCCTCTTGATGGAGGTAAAACCCTACGTCCTGCTTGATTAATATTGATGATATGGGTAGTACAAGAGTAGATCTACCACGAGATCAAGGAGGCTAAACCCTAGAAGCTAGCCTATGGTATGATTGTTGTATATGGAGTTGATTGCCTACGGACTACAACCCTCCGGTTTATGTAGACACCGGGTAGGGTTAGGGTTACACAGAGTCGGTTACAATGGTAGGAGATCTTGAATATCCGCATCGCCAAGCTTTCCTTCCACGCCAAGGAAAGTCCCATCCGGACACGGGACGAAGTCTTCAATCTTGTATCTTCATAGTCCAGGAGTCCGGCTGAAGGTATAGTCCGGCTACCCGAACACCCCCTAATCCAGGACTCCCTCAGTAGCCCCTGAACCAGGCTTCAATGACGACGAGTCCGGCGGGCAAATTGTCTTCGACATTGCAAGGCGGGTTCCTCCTCCAAGTCCTTCATAGAAGATTGTAAACACCAAGAGTAATGTCCGGCTCTGCAAAATAAGCTTCCACATATCGCCATAGAGAGAATAATATTAACACAAATCAAAACTGCTGACGTATTCCGCAGTGTGTCATCACACTACGGCCAAGTCCTTTACTCGAATCGTTTTTACTTTTCCACCTCAGCATGTTTTGCGAGGCGGTTTCCTTGGCACGTCTTGTCAAAGCAGAGATCGTGTACCCCCTTTACGAGATTCTCATCAATACGGACGTGGGTAACCCAACCGCGCCATTTATCACGGCGCTTGGGAGGCAAGCGAGTTTTACTAGGCTGGTGGGGACGCACAACCGCATCCGCCCATATAAGGGGATAAGGATCCACCTTTTTACCTACACCTTCTTCCTCCTTTGCCTATCCATCTCCCGCGCACTCGAGCTCCAGCGCCCAAGCCCGCACTTCCCACCTCAACCTTCTCCAGCAATGTCCGGAGTGGGAGGCAAGTGGATGGTCTCCTCCGCTACGGAGGGCCAAGTCAAGAAGCTAAGGAAGGCCGGATACCTGTCCAAGGACATCGCGCACTGGCTTCCCGAAAAGGGGCAGCTTCTCCCCACCCCAAGGCCCCATGAGAGGGTAGTATTTCTCCCCCACTTCCTTCACGGACTGGGTTTTCCACTCCACCCATTTGTCCGGGGGCTCATGTTCTATTATGGCCTGGATTTCCACGATCTGGCCCCGAACTTCATCCTCAACATCTCGGCGTTTATCTCGTGTGCGAGGCTTTCCTTCGCGTCCGCCCTCATTTCGGCCTCTAGCTCAAGACCTTCAACGTCAAGCCCAAGGTGGTGCGCGGCAGCCAGGCGGAGTGCGGAGGCGCCATGGCGGGCAACATGGCCAACGTCCTATGGTTCGAGGGCTCTTTTGTGGAGACCCTAAAGGGGTGGCAATCTGGGTGGTTTTACATCACCGAGCCATGCGATCCGAAATGGACCGCAGCCCTCGAGTTCCGATCCGGACCCCCCACGCGGCTTATGTCCTGGAAAGAGACGGGCCTGTCATGGGGTGACGAAAAAGAGGTGACCGGATTGCAAACATGCATCCAGTCCCTGGTGAACAAGCCAATCCGGCTTGTTAATGTAATCCAGGTTATGCTCGTCCGCCGGATCCTCCCGTGCCAACAACAGGATTTTAATCTGTGGGAGTTCGACCCGGCGCAGCACCAAACCCTTAGCAGGCTCTTCGACACGATGTACGAAGATGCCTGGAAGGTGCTATTCAAGGGCGCCGAGGCTCCCGCATCCGCTTCCGAGGACCGCAGATACAGCTCGCAGCGTCACGCTAGCGAGGTAAGCTATCTTCACCTTTTACAGGATGTTAAGCTTTCTTCATAGTTTGACTCTATGCGGGATCTAAACTCCCTTACCTTTGACATGCTTGGTGGGCGATATCCGGACCGATTAACTGTCCGGCTCCGCTGCCCGAAGACCCAGCCCCAGCTCTACTAGTGAAGCTGCTAGTTCCGACGCCTTATGTGGTGCCGGAGAAGAAGGCCAAGAAGAAGAAGACCACGGGGACTCGAAAGAGTGCCCGTAACATGGTGGTGTCGGACTCGTCATCCGACGAGTCCGAGACGCCCTCTTCCCGTGAAAACGAGGAGGAGGAAGAAGAAAACTCTCCCCCCCAGCGAAGGGAGGAGAGAAGAGGAAGGCCGCCCCAACGGGGGAGGCCGAGGGGTCTAGGAAAAGGAAGACCCCTCCGCCGGACTACTCCCCCGATGCCGAAGAGGGCGAAGAGGAGTGGCCAAACAGGGCCAAGCATCCGGCGAAATCGTAAGTTCGGACATCAGAGTAACTCATGATGTTCCTTTGTTGCATAGCTTTCCCTAATGTCGAACGTAATTATGCAGCCCGCCCCGGGCCAAATTCAACGAATCGTCGGGCGGCTCCCTGGACTCATCGGACGTGAACTCAGTTCCGCCCGCTGTCTCCCCCCGCACTGCAGACGACGCCGAAGTGGCGTCGCGACAAGCTCCGGGGCAGGAGGAGGTGGTCCCAGAGGAGCCGCAAGGCAACCTCCCGGACTCCAGGAGTGAAGGGGATAAGGCCCCCCAGGGCTCCAAGTCCAGCTTTGTGCGGGACACCGCGCCGGAATCTTCCACAGTTCCGGACCGCGGTAGGCAAACTCCTTCCAAGAGGAGCAAGCCTTCTGAGCCGGCGGCCTCCGTCCAACTAGAGGTGCCGGACAATCTGCTGGAGGTGCTTGACGGCACCTCCATCGACGAGGGGCACCGTACTATTATGAGTACGGTGATCCAGAAGGTTCAGTCCGCCAAGAGCGCACTGACTGAAGCTTGCGCTAGCCTTCTAACAGGCTTCAAGGTAAGTAAAAATATGTAAAAATATTACCGCATAGACAGTAGCCCCTGATGCTCTGTTTGGCGTTCGGAAAGAAAAGCCGAATAGAGGATCTATTAAATTTCGCAGGAGTCTAACAAAAAAGAGTCAATATGCGAATGCAGGCTTCGCTGCTATCCACCACCGCACTGACTGCGGAGGTGGGTGTCCTGAAGCAGGACTTCGAGCGGACCGAGCGAGAGCTCGGCCTTGCCAAGCGGCGGCTCGAGGAGAGAGAAGGTAAGAAATACCTTACAGAAAAAGTGCCTATAAAAAGGCGTGATTGCAAAAAAAAAACAGGATTGTACTGCTTATTGTAGGGGCCACGACTGAGGTGGCGACCCTTAAGCAGGCGCTGTCTGAGGCCGAAAAGAAAACGGCCACGGAGCGCAGCGAGCGAGACAGACTTGGGGCTCAGGTCGGCGAGGTGCAGCAAGAGCTTCAGGCTCTCATGAAAAAACATGAGAGTTTGGAGCTTGAGTCAAAGGTGCAAGCATCCGAGCTCGCGACGGCCCTTGAGACTGCCAAGTCTGCCAAGGCCGAAGCCCAAAAGGCCCTCCAAGAGTTGGAGGAGATGAGGAAGATAGAAGCGGTTAAGGCATTCTTCATGCAAAGCAGAAATATAAAAGTAAACTACTTGTTACTTACCCGAATCCGGAGCTATCCAGGGGTATTTGCAGATCTTCCCCGTAGCGTATCTGACGCCGCCGCATTCTACCGAGCTGAAGAGGGCAGCTCGACGGAGAAGGTGTTCTGGTCTCAGTATTCTGAGGCCGGACACCCTGTGCCTTTGAGCGACCAGCTGAAACAGCTGGTCGAGCTCCACAAGGTGGCCGAACAGGCCATGAAGGGCTTCATAGTTCGGCTGTGGCCCGGAGAGGCCCTGCCTGGGACCTATTTCGGGCTGGTGCGGCGGCTGGTGGAGGCCTGTCCGAGGCTCGAGGTCATCAAGCGCTCCGTCTGCATCGAAGGTGCCCGTCGGGCCCTTGCCCGTGCAAAGGTGCACTGGGGTAAGCTGGACGGTGAGAAGCTTGTGAAGGACGGGCCGCCGCCGGGGAAGGAGCATCGCAAGCCCGAGAAATACTACAATGATGTTCTTGCAGGTGCCCGCCTTGTGGCGGATGAATGTACCAAGGATGTTATTTTTGAATGAACTCGCTCGTGTTTATCCTGTGCGCTGAAAACTTGTTCATATGCGCTAAGCAATGCTTATTGAATTTAAAATATTACTTTTTGTGCGGCCGTTTATCCAAAAATTGAGAGATGGCCAGTCGTCGGCTTCTGCCCCCATGCCACTAGTGCTGGGGTGTTCGGCATAAACATGAGCGCTCTTTTTCCCATAGTTGGGTCCTTCGAGGGAGGCGCTCAGCACAACGAACCTGGCAATCGGACTATAATGCTTGAACACTCTCACTTAGCCATAGAACTCTATAATTTTAAATTTCGGCGAAGCCCCTAGTTCGGAAGACCGAGTTCGGGGAGCTATCCACGCCTTGGCCGGACAAAGCCAGCTCCTTGCTCGAAGCGGCATAAGTCTTTAGGGACTCGAAAAACCTCTCGAACAGCGACCGGTCTCTCGCCTCATCATGACAGTCAGTTTTAGCTTTCTCCACTGAGGTGCTTAACCCAGCTGAACCGGGGCACAATCGCAGTGGTTCTCCTAGTGCTACCTTAGCCGATAGAGCGGAACGTAAGGCACCAAAACATAGGAGCCGGGCAAACCCAACTATTGACCCAAATCATGATTCGGAGCCGATGCATATAGTGCTATAAGTTCGGGGTGCCGCACTTGTGAAAGTGTACGGACTTCTCACACCATTATGAGGGGTACTGAAGCCCCTGGCGTGTTTGCCATACCATGGTGTACGGGTGCAATCATGTCATTTAATAAACATAAATGTGAAAAGAAGATAATGCAAAAAATAGACAATAAGCCAAGCATTGTTTATAGAGAGGCTATTTATCAAAGCCGAACGATACAAATAATGCGGTAAGCAAAAGATATTGGACTATTCAGTATGTCTTGACCAGGGGCAGGCCGCGGAATTGTATTTAAAACAAGTATACCGCTCGTAATAGAGACCACATGGGAGTTCCATAATGCGGCATGGCTTGTCTGCCTCCCTGGATCTTGCATCATTTGTGCGGCAGTCGAATTGCCGAACAGGTCGTCCGAAGTATGGAGTCCTGAAAGTAAGAAAAAATTAAAAAAAGAATCCGGCAGCCCCTAGTACGTTTTAAGTCGTATTTTGGGCGTGCCGTTATTGTGCCCCTTCCCCTGTGCCCATGGTATTTCAAGGGCGTAGTTATGTACGCGAGGTACTGGTTTCGCTATGTCGCGAAAGCTGGGGTTGGGGACGCATTGCTACGCTTGCTCAGAGTGTGCCAGGCGGTCCTGCTGTGGGTTACTCTGGGCGCGCTTGGCCGTGTCTGGCTTTTTAATGGCCGGACTGGAGAATTTCCTGAGAAGGCTACTTTGTACCTCCGCTGCGAGAGCCGCCGTATGCTCCTCCGTACGGAGGGAGCGTTCGGTGTTTCCGTTGACCGTAATTACTCCTCGAGGGCCTGGCATCTTGAGCTTGAGATATGCGTAGTGCGGCACCGCATTGAACTTTGCGAATGCGGTTCGTCCGAGCAGGGCGTGATAGCCACCACGAAATGGGACTATATCGAAGATTAACTCTTTGCTTTGGAAATTGTCCGGGGATTCGAAGACCACGTCAAGTGTTACTGAGCTTGTGCAGTTGGCTTCTACACCTGGTATAACGCCTTTAAAGGTCGTTCTTGTGGGCTTAATCCTTGAGGGATCTATGCCCATTTTCCGCACTGTATTCTGATAAAGCAGGTTCATGCTACTGCCGCCGTCCATGAGGACTCTT
Source organism: Triticum dicoccoides (assembly GCF_002162155.2). Classification (NCBI taxonomy): domain Eukaryota; kingdom Viridiplantae; phylum Streptophyta; class Magnoliopsida; order Poales; family Poaceae; genus Triticum; species Triticum dicoccoides. The sequence continues at coordinate 132,606,300 of NC_041382.1, read as the reverse complement.
GTGAGATGAAATCCGTCGATGATTGGGTCGAGAACCAATGCGGCGAAGCCGCCATGACGGATGCTAATGGGATGGTCCCTTCGATCAAAAGTGGTCGGGCAGGAGGACCATGGGTTGAACTTTGGGGCGACTGGCTCCATCGCGTATACGTCCCGTAGCGCACGCTTCCGCTCCCGCTTGGGAATGTGGGTTGCATATATCATGTTCACCGTCCGCACTTGTGGGGGAAAGCCCTTCTGTCCATTGTTGTTCGGCGTCTTGGGCTCCTCGTCGTCGCTGTGCAGCCCCTTGTCTCTGTTTTCGGCCCTTAACTTGCCTGCCTGCTTGAACACCCAACAATCCCTGTTAGTGTGATTGGCTGGCCTTTCGGGGGTGCCATGTATCTGGCACAAGCGATCGAGTATTCGGTCCAAACTAGACGGGCCCTGAGTATTCTTTTTGAATGGCTTTTTCCGCTGACCGGATTTATAGCCTTTGAATCCGGCATTGACTGCCATGTCTTCATTGCCGTCGCTGTTAACGCGGCGTTTTTGCTTATTCCGACGTGTCCTGCCACTTTTGTCCTTGGTATCCGAATTACCAGGGTTCTTTGATAAGTTGTTACTGCGAGCTAGCCAGCTGTCTTCTCCCGCACGAAAGCAGGTCATGAGTGTCGTGAGGTCTGCCATGGATTTCGGCTTTTCCTGTCCCAGGTGCCGGGCAAGCCACTCATCGCGGATGTTATGCTTGAAGGCTGCTAGGGCCTCTGCGTCCGGACAGTCGACTATCTGGTTTTTCTTTGTTAGGAACCGTGTCCAGAATTGTCTGGCCGATTCCTCTAGCTGCTGAATTATGTGGCTTAAGTCGTCGGCATCCGGCGGTCGCACGTAAGTGCCCTGGAAGTTGTCGAGGAATGCGGCTTCCAGGTCCTCCCAAGAACCGATTGAGTCTGCTGGCAAGCTGTTAAGCCAATGCCGGGCCGGTCCTTTAAGTTTGAGCGGGAGGTATTTGATGGCGTGTAGATCATCACCGCGTGCCATGTGGATGTGAAGGAGATAATCCTCGATCCATACCACCGGATCTGTTGTGCCATCGTATGATTCGATGTTTACGGGTTTGAAACCCTCTAGGATTTTATGATCCATTACTTCATTCGTGAAGCATAGCGGGTGTGCGGCGCCTCTGTACTGGGCTATATCACGACGCAGCTCGGAAGAGATATGTCTGTTGTGTTCGGCCCGGCCAGATTTGTTGTATCCGAAGTGAAGATCATTGTCACATGCCGTAGGGCGCCTGCGCGATTCGTAGATCGATCTTGTTTGTCTTGCCTTATCCTCCAGTATGTCTCGCAGGTCGGGCGCATTTTTCCGTGCCTTAGTTGAGCGGCGTCGGGGCATGGCTTGGGTGGAGGGCCGAGAGGCCTCTTTGTCGCGGCCGCGAGGTGGCCGGTCTGCCATGTCATGCGCTGGTGATGTAGGTGCTTCCTCCTCTGATCGGGGTAGCAGCCTGCGCTTCGGGTAACTCTTGGAGGGGCGTTTGAGTTCATACTCTTCGGCCGCAAGGACTTCAGTCCATCTGTCAGCTAGCAAATCTTGGGCAGCTCTAAGTTGTTGCTGCTTTTTCTTGAGGCTGCTTGTCGTGGCTAAAAGCCTACGTTTAAAACGCTTTTGTTTGGCGGGGTCTGATGGTATGACGAATTCATCGTCATCGAGGCTTGCCTCGTCTTTGGAGGGAGGCGTATAGTTATCATCCTCGACCTCTCGGTCTGCCGCTCTCTCATGAGGGCTGGCTTCTCCATCTTCCTGTGCCGAATCTTGCTGAGGTGGGTGTTCTTCGGTGCTATCCGGGGTAGTATTATCTCCCGTGCGGGAATCACCATTTTTGTTTTGGCGGGATTTAGAGCGGCGCCGCTGACGCCGGCGCTTTGGCTGTTTCTTGGGGGCGTCATCCCCCACTGTTCCATCGCCATCTCCATCTTTTGGAGTATCCACCATATATATGTCATATGACGAGGTGGCCTTCCAGCGCCCTACAGGTGCTGGTTCCTGTTCGTCTCCTACATCGTCGTCCATGCCGTCAATGTCTTCGGAACTGAAGTCAAGCATGTCGGTTAGATCGTCGACAGTGGCTAGAAAGTGGGTGGTGGGTGGGCTTTGAATTTCCTCATCGCCCGTATCCCACCCTCGCTGACCGTAGTCCGGCCAGGGCTCTCCTAATAAAGAGAGAGACTTAAGAGAATTTAGGATGTCGCCAAAAGGCGAACGCTGAAAGATGTCTACGGCGGTGAACTCCATTATCGGCGCCCAATCGGATTCCATTGGCAGGGGCGCGGGGGGTTCGGAGTCCGGGGAGGAGTCCGGATCCTCGGAGTCACGGGTCATGCAGAGTGCGGGGCTAGCGTTCGGCTCGATCGCTTTTGGGATCGCAGCCCCCGAGGTGACGTCCAACCGCTCATCCTCGATTAGCGCAATAGGCTCCGAGTTAGGGGTCGGAACCGATGCGTGTGCGGCCTCCAGGACACTGTCCGGGGGCAGAGCTAGATCATGCCTCTCGAGATAGTGCGGCGCGCTTGGCCGTGGCTCGAGTCCGTCGAAGATCAAGTCTCCGCGGATGTCAGCCGTGTAGTTTAAGCTTCCAAACCTGACTTGATGGCCAGGGGCATAGCTTTCGATCTGCTCCAGGTGGCCGAGTGAATTGGCCCGCAGAGCGAAGCCGCCGAAGACGAAGATCTGTCCGGGGAGCAAAGTCTCACCCTGGACCACATCGTTGTTGATGATCAAAGGAGCCATCAGGCCTAAAGGCGACGACACAGAGGAACCCTCAATGAAAGCACCAATGTTGGTGTCAAAACTGGCGGATCTCGGGTAGTGGGTCCCGAACTGTGCGTCTAGGCCGGATGGTAACAGGAGGCAGGGAACACGATGTTTTACCCAGGTTCGAGCCCTCTTGATGGAGGTAAAACCCTACGTCCTGCTTGATTAATATTGATGATATGGGTAGTACAAGAGTAGATCTACCACGAGATCAAGGAGGCTAAACCCTAGAAGCTAGCCTATGGTATAATTGTTGTATATGGAGTTGATTGCCTACGGACTACAACCCTCCGGTTTATATAGACATCGGATAGGGTTAGGGTTACACAGAGTCGGTTACAATGGTAGGAGATCTTGAATATCCGCATCGCCAAGCTTGCCTTCCACGCCAAGGAAAGTCCCATCCGGACATGGGACGAAGTCTTCAATCTTGTATCTTCATAGTCCAGGAGTCCGGCTGAAGGTATAGTCCGGCTACCCGAACACCCCCTAATCCAGGACTCCCTCACCCTCCATGTCGTGCAAGCGTGAGGGATTCCCGCTGTAGGGTGTTGCAATATGTTCATGATTCGCTTGTAGTGGGTTGCTTGAGTGACAGAAGCATAAACCCGAGTAAGGGGGTTGTTGCGTATGGGATAAAGGGGACTTGATGCTTTAATGCTATGGTTGGGTTTTACCTTAATGATTTTAGTAGTTGCGGATGCTTGCTAGAGTTCCAATCATAAGTGCATATGATCCAAGGAGGGAAAGTATGTTAGCTTATGCCTCTCCCTCATATGAAATTGCAATGACGACTATCGGTCTTGTTAACAATTGCCTAGGACAATTGCGCACACCGACCCATCATTATTCCACACTCGCTATTTATTTAGTAATATATTCTAACTTTATGATAACAACACCTACTTTTATATTTTAGCTTTCCTATATCATGCAAAGTCATCCTCTTCATACCCACAATGTAGTTTTATTTCTCGTTTCTAGTTGGAAGCAAACGTTCGGTGTACATAGAGTCGTATCAGTGGCAGATAGGGCTTGAGAGAATGTTGATCTTACCTTTAGTTCCTTGTGGGTTCGACACTCCATACTTATCACTTCCACCTTTGGGAATTGCTACGATGATTCCCTGCACTTGGGGATTATCATACGTACACGTTCGCGACCAGAATGACAACACTACGTATGCTTCGACCTGGTGGGTCCCGACTATTAGGCACTTCCTTGCGTGTGAAGATGTAGCTGGTGGGTCCCAATAGTCAGGGGGGCGAATAATTTTTTTGCCCATAATATGGACGCAGTTGCTTGCATGGGAAGATGTAGCTGGTGGGTCCCAGCAGTCAGGGGGAGAAAACATTATTTTTCAGGGTAAAAAGGATGCTGTTTCATGCATGCATCCATGGGCGTGGTGCGTCCCCACTATCAGCCTCTCACATACAATCATCTTCCGATGACTCTCGGTTGTTGACCACGTTGACCACACCATGCTGAGCGCACCAAGGTCGGTGGACAACGGCGAGGCCCCAGACTGGAACGACCCGGAGATGGGGAAGATGCAGCAGTGGAGTCGCAGATGGAGAGGAGTGGGAAACTTGACTGGTTCGGGTGCGCGGGAGCACTGCCGCCCACGGGAGACAGGAGCAAGAACAGAGGTTGAAGAAGGAGCACAGCTGTTGGATTAACATCCAATGGTACAACTGCTATAATAATTTGTTGATTAAGTTGACAAAACCCTGCATACACATCTGTTTAGTAGGCCCACAAGTCAGCCACCAAATCTGCCGGGTCCCAGCTGTCATCGGGAGGAATGGTTTTTTTCGCATAACAAGGATGCACTTCCTTCCATGCAAAGATACAGTTGGTGGGTCCCAGCTGTCAAGGGGAGGAAACAACTTAATAAGGAGGAACTTTCCTTGCGTGCGACCATGGACCTCATGGGTCCCAGCCATCAGGCTCTCCAAGTACAGTCCTCTTCCGATGACTCTCGTTTGTTGACCACGCCGAGCGCAACGAGGCGATGGACGATGGCGAGGCCCCAGACTGCAACGACCCATAGATGGGGAAGACGCGGCAGTGGAGTCGCATACGGAGAGGAGTGGGAAACTTGACTGGTTCAGGTGCGGGGTGGGCCTACACTCGGTAGAGAATAACAGGAGGTGCAGAGTGGAGGGATGGCCTGGCTGTCGGCGGGGTAGCGTTTCGCTGAGGCACGCAAAACAATGCCGCTGGATGCCGGAGGCTAGAGCAGGCGGTCCCGGCAGCGCTGGGGGAAGAAGACAAGAGATTGAAGAAGAATGCCGGCCGTTGGATGTAAATCCAACGTGTTGTTAGGCTTCGTCCTACTGGCCCACATGTCAGCCAATCCATTTGTTTTTAGTCAATTTAGTGGGCTGGGTGAAACAATGATGTAGCATCTATGCAGCCCGTTTATATATATGGTAGAATTTAAAGCCCATTTGCATTTTTCTCGAAATCCCCGGACTTGTTGGGCTGGGTGAAAATATCATGTTGGGCTGGACGAGAAATGTTATAAAAACATAAACACATGATTGCACGTCTAGTACTGCATTGGTCAGTAAAATCTTTGCAAGCTTATGTACGCAATCACTAGGAGTTAACTTGCCAAGTTATATATAAACAATTATTATTATTATTTTGTAAGAACTTTCAACTTACGAAATAAAATATCATTTTAATTTGATGAGTTAATAGGACGTGGTGTATTATTATTTTTTAGGCTAGACGTGGGACAGTTGAGTTGGTTCTAGGGAAAAGTACTGGGAGAAAACTCAGTTTACATCAAAAAATAAAGTGGGAGAAAATTCAGATATAGGATTAATGAAAACGAAAAATAAAGGAAGTGGGAAGGTCTATAAAATGGTTAGGCGAATGACAGGTTTAACGGAACCTTATGTTGTTTCTATTATATATATATGTAATAAAATAAGATATAAATATAGGTTCAGTTTTGCATTCTTATAGAAAACATAGGTTCAGTTTTGCATTCTTATAGAAAAATAGAACTGAGCTGTGGGTCATCTTGAAAAAACAAACATAACTTGGGCTGATGATGTTATAGACATGCTAGGTTGGGAGGCACAGAGGCCGCTTGATACCCGCTGGATCCAAAAAATGTTGAAACATGTCATGGGCTGCCCCTGTTAAACAAAAAACCTAGGCCATGGACCTGGTGGGCCCGGGACTATCAACCTCTCGACGAACAGTTGTCTCTCGATTCCTCTTGTTTTGCTGACCATGTTGGGAACGACAGACGGCGGCGCCGCAGCGAGAGCACCAAGGCAGAGGACGACATCGAGACCTCGGACCAAACGAACCGGAGCGGGGGAAGATGTAGGCGAAGGAGAGTACGAGGGTTAACTTGCTCGGGTGCAGGGTGGGCCGGTGGAGCTGCCGTCGTCGGACAATGTGTGGGAGTAGAGGGATGGCCAGCCGCTGTATAGGAAGAGGACGAAAGATTGAACAAAATAAAGAACTACAAATGGATAGGTGGTTGGTCCCATATGTCTATGTACGAGACCTGCTGGGTCCACCTGAGAAGGGGAATATGTTGCCAGGAAGGAGATTCAAAGCACGACAGCCGAGTGAACTAGTTTTTTTAAATGAACAAGTGAACTAGTTACATACATAAGCAAATAGCCACTAAAAAAGCAAATAGGTTAATGCGTTCTTAAAAGAAATATTTCGGACAAAACAGATAACTACGACGCATAGGCTAATGCATGAAACACTCAGATGATAAAGGTGGTTATAAACAGATAAAGTACAACATCTAGACCTTCCTGGCACGCTTGATCATGATGCTGTGGCTGTCCGTGTACTCGTCGGTTACGGGAAGCAGACACGCCCTCATGTCCAAGATCCGCCTATACATGTCGTAGCATGCGTATGCGTCCTTGGCCGCGTAGGTTATGTAGGCTAGATTTAGAGGTACCTCCCACATGTTCAGGTCCTTGTTATCGTTGTCTTCTTTCATGTTGGCGTATCAGGGGTCGATGATGGTCTCGGCGAGGTCAACCACAGAGTCCTTCTCCTGCCCGTTGCCGATGATCTTGTATTGCTTCTGGATGTCGACAAGCTTGCTGCACCAGATGGCCGAATCGTCGCGTTCTTCCTTCTCTCCACCGAAGCGAAGGTGCAGTCGGCGCTGCCGATGAAACGGGCGAATGCTCCAGAACCTCTGATGGCCCTACAACAGTGGTAGACGAGAACCTCGTCCCGCACACATACCTGGGCGATGGCGATCCGCTGGTCCTTGTCAGGAGACGAATGGATGGGCACAAGGTCTAAGTCCTACGACCTTGTGCCTTCTCGTCCTGTAGGTACTGCTTGAACTCAGCGAGGCATAGCTTCACCGAGTCCGGATCATTGGTGTACATCACATTCAACTTGGTGCAGCCATAGGACTGAACGGCGAACTCAAAGGAGAACTCCTTGCTGAAGTCCATATCCAGCAGGCTCACCCCTCGGATCGCCATTGGAGTCTCTTCAAGTGAACGAGTGGGTAGGCGGCGACAGCAGTCCGTTTTTCAGCTCTTGGGAAACTGGATTCAACAGTAAACTGAGTGTGTACAGGCGACAACAGTTACTACCCATCCCTCGCCTACTGCACGACCGACAGTAGATGCACCCTCGGTGCATTCAAACGCCTCCATTAAGAAACCTACTTCGGTCACACATCGGTTCACGAGCGGGTCTGTATTGGCACTTTCACACAGATAATACTACCAAGTTTGAACTATTTGTTATGGTTGTTGTCCTTTGCATCATCATGCTGTGTTTCCCAACTTGCAAGATTCAGAACCAACAAATAAGATCCAAATAATAAGTACAACAAAGATGCCTACACATCTCATTGATTCCCAGCTTGCAAAATTCATAACCAACAAATAAGATTCAAATCATAAGTACAACAAATATGCCTACACATCTCATTGATTCCCAGCTTGCAAGATTCAGAACCAACCCATTAGAGCCTTTTGATAAAGTGAATATCGGGATTAAATCCATCTTGGCTAGCCGTGTCATACAACCGAAGAACTTGCCGAATGCTCTAGACCGTCACAACATCTGTAGTTGAGTATTACTATTTGCACAACACAAATAAGAAGAGCCTGATTACTATAATTGTGGCACTCCTTGAACTCAACCTGCAACTCCACTCGGATGAGGCCTGCATGGACTTCCATGATTTAATTCATGCGCCTTTTCTGCAGTTCACCTGAAATGAAGCAAATATTGCATCATTCAGCTAGCAAGAAGCACTTGCTCTCATGAGCTGGCAGGTTCTTTAGTAGTTGCACTAAAATTGAGGAACATTAAGGTTGGCTGTCCTGCTCATGTAAGGTGCAACTATAATTTGCTAATCCTTTTGTGCAGTTCCACTAAAATAAAGTGCCATTGTGGTGAGAGTGACGATTCATCTTGCAAAGGCTAATAAAATGTTGCACGAGATTACCAGCAGAATTTGACGGAGATTTTGGAAACTCCAATCACCATTTTGTGCAGTTCCACCAAAATTGAGAGATGTTGCCCACGTGACATTTTAGTTGAACTGCCCAAGACACTCATTCCAAAAAGGGAGTGTTTTGTGTAGTTCACCAAAAGGTCACAATAGCAACAAGGTGAAATGGATATCCCTATCTGCACAAAAAGATAGAAAGTAAAAAGTTGCTGGTCAATAAGAATATACGAAACATACACGAAATGAAAAGAAGCATCTTAATTATGTTCATGGAAATCACGCAAGAACAGTAGAAAATTTAAAACGTCAGCAATGCTTCATGTTACCGGAAGCATTACGATCAACAATGACATTCGTCAAATATGGGATTACTTTAATGGTGGCATTGCTTGTTTACCAGATACAGTAAATCAACAACAACTAAAGAGTTGGTTTAAGGGCATGGGACCGTGGGGACACCAGGACACTCAACAGTGTAAAGGATAAACTTACTTATCATATTGGGGTAAACAACAGGAGTACCATTTATAACACAATTTAATTGCATCATATCACTGGAGGCATTAGATTAACAATAACACTGGTTAGACATGTCCCTAAGGTAACAGTGTGATCGCTTCATTTTACATGCGCCCTTACATTAACAACAACAAAAGGTTGGTATAAGGACATGCGACAGTGGACACATAAGCACAATGTACCTACAAGGAGGCATAAAGTGGTGATGCCGAGTTTGTTCATGCTCTGTGAGGGCAGCAAATCTAATCCTGGAGACCTTTTACTATGTGAGGGCAGCAAATCTAATCCTGGAGACCTTTTACTATGTGAGGGCAGCAAATCTAATCCTAGAGACCTTTTACTATGTGAGGGCGGCAAATCTAATCTTGGAGACCTTTTACTATGTGAGGATAGCGAATCTAATCCTGGAGACCTTCTATAATTTGAGGGCAACAATTCTAATCCTGGAGACCTTTTACTATGTGAGGGCAACAAATCTAATCCTGGAGACCTTTTACTATGTGAGGGCAGCAATTCTAATCCTGGAGACCTTTTACTATGTGAGGGCAACAAATCTAATCCTGGACATATTCTGTCCACCAGCCGCCACTTTCTATCCTTTTTTCAACCAATAATAGATCTGTTCCTTATCTAGTTTGTACTGCATTTTCCCATTATTCCCTTTTCAACCAAGAGACCGGTTGGGTATCCGGCCTCTACTACTTTCACCATATTATTTCCTCTTTGAATCAAGTCCTAGATTCATGCTACAACTTTCCTCCCTTTCTTCGTTATTTGAACCAACTCCTAGATTCGAATACATGAAGTAGCTTTACCTCTAATAATACTAAAAATTTAGGTGGCTTTGGAAGAGCTGATGGGAGTAGAAAAAGGTGCACATGCATACACGTGGGGAGCTGGGGCAGTAAAGCAAGGCCGCTTTCGAAGAACTTATACCCGAGGGTCATCGGGATGTCGACGGCGGCATGTCGGATCTGCGCACAATACGACAGGGAGGAAGAAGGGTCGAAGGACCTCCCGAGCCGGCACTGTGTCGGAGAGAATGGCACGGGCAGATGATCGGGCCCCTATGGCAGCTGTGGGTTTCCTCCCTCACCGGCGATGACCGCGTGAATGATGCACCTAGTTCTCTACACACACCAGCCGAAGGGATCCTGCCAGATCTGTGACTAGCGGTGAGCAGAGAGAAAATGTCGCTACCGCTATCTTGTTTAGATCTGGAGAGGATGAGAGAATAAACAGAGCAACCCTAGTAAAGCAAGCGCTCAGGCCCCGGCATACATATATAGTGGAGTGGTTATCTTTTTCTCTCCACAACAAGCGTTTCAATTTTTGTACGTGGCATTAAAGAAAAGAAACTCTCTATTTAAGGTGTGTAACTGTACGACTCCTACTTACTACTACTACAACCTCCGTCCTGGTTTATAGGTCACCTTTGTAGTTCGTGCCAAATTTTGACCAAATATTTAGCTAACAAAATGTTAATGCATGTCAACAAAAATTATATCACTGGATTCGTATTTCAACATTGTTATCAATGATATAATTTTTGGTAACATGCATGAACGTTTTGTTAGTTCAATCTATAGTCAAAATTTGACACAATATACAATGGGGACCAATAAACTAGGACGGAGGTAGTAGTAGTAGTATTGTTCACTTGTGCTCCCCGGCCCTCCATTCATTGACCAACCCCACGGGTGAATAAACATACAATACTAGTATTTATATAGAACAAACAAGCTTGAACTATTTTTGCGTAGTTAAAAGTTGAGGGCGGGGCTTTTCCCGGGTAGTACGCGCGGCAGTTTTCACGTAGGCGGTTTGACAGAGAGTCGAGGAGGGTGAGGGAGTAGCGGATTCAACTTACTTACTGCTCGAAAGGTCGGGCTGTCCGACGTGACGACGCGTTACTGCTGGAAAGACTTGTGATATGACTATCACTATAGTCATGCATTACTGTGGTACGACCGGGGTGATGCCCGAGGGAGTCCTGGATTAGGGGGTCCTCGGACAGCCGGACTATATACTTTGGCCGGACTGTTGGACTATGATGATACAAGATTGAAGACTTCGTCCCGTGTCTGGGTGGGACTCTCCTTTGCGTGGAAGGCAAGCTTGGTTATTCGGATATGTAGATCTCCTTCTCTATAACCGACTCTGTGTAACCCTAGCCCCCTCCGGTGTCTATATAAACTAGAGGGTTTAGTCCGTAGGACAACAACAATCATAATCATAGGCTAGCTTCTAGGGTTTATCCTCTTCGATCTCGTGGTAGATCAACTCTTGTAATACTCATATCATCAAGATCAATCAAGCAGGAAGTAGGGTATTACCTCCATCGAGAGGGCCCGAACCTGGGTAAACATTGTGTCCCCCGCCTCCTATTACCATCAGCCTTAGACGCACAGTTCGGGACCCCCTACCCGAGATCCGCCGGTTTTGACACCGACATTGGTGCTTTCATTGAGAGTTCCACTGTGCCGTCACATAAAGGCTTGATGGCTCCTTCGATCATCGGCAACGATGCGATCCATGGTGAGGTTTTTCTCCCCGGACAAATCTTCGTATTCGGCGGCTTCGTACCGCGGGCCAACTCGCTTGGCCATCTGGAGCAGATCAAGAGCTACGCCCCTGGCCATCAGGTCAGGTTTGGAAGCTTGAACTATAATGCCGACATCCGCGGAGACTTGATCTTCGACGGATTCGAGCCCATGTCAGGTGCGCCGCACAGTCACGACGAGCATGACTTAGGTCTGCCGTCGGACGGTGTTCGGGAGATCACACCTGTGGCTACTCCGGCCCTCAATCCGGAGTAGATCGTGCCGTCTGAGGACGGGTGGATGGACCCTGCCACGGAGGCCGCACACTCAGCGGCGATAGAGCCGAATACTGACTTCACCTCCTATGAGACCTGTGTTACCGGACCCTTGGATTCGTCCCCGGCCACAGGCTCCGAACCGCCTGCGTCCGTGCCTATCCAATCTGATTGGGCACCGATCATGGAGTTTACCTCCGCGGATATTTTTCGGCACTCGCCCTTGGCCGATGTGCTAGATTCATTGAGGTCTCTGTCCTTGTCAGGAGACCCTTGGCCGAACTATGTCCGGCTTGAGTGGGAAGCGGACAACAAAGAAATTCATTCCCCACCCACCACCCACTTAATAGCCACTGTCGTCGATTTAACCGACATGCTTGATTTCGGCTCCGAAGACATCAACGGTATGGATGACGATGCAGGAGAAGAATAGGAACCACCGATAACCCACAAGTACAGGGGATCGTAATAGTTTTCGAGGGTAGAGTATTCAACCCAAATTTATTGATTCAACACAAGGGGAGCCAAAGAATATTCTCAAGTATTAGCAGCTGAGTTGTCAATTCAACCACACCTGGAAACTTAATATCTGTAGCAAAGTATTTAGTAGCAAAGTAATATGATAGTAGTGGTAACGATAGCAAAAGGTAATGGCAGCAAAAGTAGTGTTTTTGGTATTTTGTAGTGATGACAGCGATAGCAACGGAAAAGTAAATAAGAGAAGAACAATATATGGAAAGCTCGTAGGCAATAGATCGGTGATAGAGAATTATGCCGGATGCGGTTCATCATGTAACAGTCATAACCTAGGGTGGAAAAGAACTAGCTCCAATTCATCAATGTAATGTAGGCATGTATTCTGAATATAGTCATACGTGCTTATGGAAAAGAACTTGCATGACATCTTTTGTCCTACCCTCCTGTGGTAGCGGGGTCCTAGCAGAAACTAAGGGATATTAAGGCCTCCTTTTAATAGAGTACCAGACCAAAGCATTAACACATAGTGAATACATGAACTCCTCAAACTACGGTCATCACCGGGAGTGGTCCTGATTATTGTCATTTCGGGGTTGCCGGATCATAACACATAGTAGGTGACTATAGACTTGCAAGATAGGATCAAGAACTCTCATATATTGATGAAAACATAATAGGTTCAGATCTGAAATCATGGCACTCGGGCCCTAGTGACAAGCATTAAGCATAGCAAAGTCATAGCAACATCAATCTCAGAACATAGTGGATACTAGGGATTAAACCCTAACAAAACTAACTCGATTACATGATAAATCTCATCCAACCCATCACCGTCCAGCAAGCCTACGATGGAATTACTCACACACGGCGGTGAGCATCATGAAATTGGTGATGGAGGAAGGTTGATGATGATGATGGCGGCGGATTCCCCTCTCCGGAGCCCCGAACGGACTCCAGATCAGCCCTCCCGAGAGGTTTTAGGGCTTGGCGGCGGCTCCGTATCGTAAAACGCGATGAATCCTTCTCCTTTATTTTTCTCCCTGAAAGCAAATATATAGAGTTGGAGTTGAGGTCGGAGGAGCTCCAGGGGGCCCACGAGGTAGGGGGGCGCGCTAAGGGGGGGGGGGGCAGGCGCGCCCCCACCCTCGTGGCTAGGGTGTGGCCCCCTGGTCTTCATCTTTTGCAAGATTTTTTATTATTATTTCCAAAAAGATGTTCCGTGAAGTTTCAGGTCATTCCGAGAACTTTTGTTTCTTGACATAAATAACACCATGGCAATTCTGCTGAAAATAGCGTCAGTTTGGGTTAGTTCCATTCAAATCATGCAAGTTAGAGTCCAAAACAAGGGCAAAAGTGTTTGGAAAAGTAGATACGATGGAGACATATCAACTCCCCCAAGCTTAAACCTTTGCTTGTCCTCAAGCAATTTAGTTGACAAACTGAAGTGATAAAGAAAAACTTTTACAAACTCTGTTTGCTCTTGTTGTTGTAAATATGTAAAGCCAACATTCAAATTTTTAGCAAAGATTATAAACTAACCATATTCACACTAACGCTTAGGTCTCATGTTTACTCATATCAATGGCATAATCAACTAATGAGCAATAATAATAAATCTCAGATGACAACACTTTCTCAAAACAATCATAATATGATATAACAAGATGGTATCTTGCTAGCCCTTTCTGAGACCGCAAAACATAAATGCAGAGCACCTTTAAAGATCAAGGACTGACTAGACATTGTAATTCATGGTAAAAGAGATCCAGTCAAGTCATACTCAATGTAAACTATTAGTAAAGAATGCAAATGACAGCGGTGGTCTCCAACTGGTGCTTTTTAATAAGAGGATGATGACTCAACATGAAAGTAAATAGATAGGCCCTTCGCAGAGGGAAGCAGGGATTTGTAGAGGTGCCAGAGCTCGGTTTTGAAATAGAGGTGAATAATATTTTGAGTGGTATACTTTCATTGTCAACATAACAACCAACAGATGTCGATATCTTCCATGCTACACACATTATAGGCGGTTCCCAAACAGAATGGTAAAGTTTATACTCCCCCTCCACCAACAAGCATCAATCCATGGCTTGCTCGAAACAACGAGTGCCTCCAACTAACAAGAGTCCTAGGGGGAGTTTTCTTTGCAATTATTTTGATTTAGTTTGCATAAAGCATGGGACTGGGCATCCCGGTGACTAGCCACTTTCTCGTGAGTGAGGAGTGGACTCCACTCCTCTTGAGAATAACCCGCCTAACATGGAAGATATGGACAACCCTAGTTGATACACGAGCTATTCGAGCATACAAAACAGAATGTTTATTTGAAGGTTTAGAGTTTGGCACATACAAATTTACTTGGAACGGCAGGTAGATACCGTATATAGGTAGGTATGGTGGACTCATATGGAATAACTTTGGGGTTTATGGAGTTGGATGCACAAGCAATATTCCTGCTTAGTACAAGTGAAGCTAGCAAAAGACTAGGAAGCAACCAACTAGAGAGCGACAATAGCCATGAACATGCATTAAAGTTAATGAACATTGAGTGCAAGCATGAGTAGGATATAATCCACTATGAACATAAATATCGTGAAGGCTATGTTGATTTTGTTTCAACTACATGCGTGAACATGTGCCAAGTCAAGTCACTTAAATCATTCAGAGGAGGATACCACCCTATCATACCACATCACAACCATTTTAATAGCATGTTGGCACGCAAGGTAAACCATTATAAGCTCCTAGCTAATTAAGCATGGTACAAGAAACTATGATCTCTAGTTGTCATTGCAAACATGTTTATTCATAATAGGTTGAATCAGGAACGATGAACTAATCATATTTACAAAAACAAGAGAGGTCGAGTTCATACCAGCTTTTCTCATCTCAATCAGTCCATCATATATCGTCATAATTGCCTTTCACTTGCACGACCGAACGATGTGGATAATAATAATAGTGCACGTGCATTGGACTAAGCTGGAATCTGCAAGCATTCAATAAATAGGAGAAGACAAGGCAATATGGGCTCTTTTGTCAGATCAACAATAATGCATATAAGAGCCACTTCAACAATTTTAATTATGGTCTTCCCCTATCGACCCCCAAAGAAAAGAAATAAAACTATTTACACGGGAAATCTCCCAACAAGCAAAAGAAGAACAAAAATCTTTTTGGGTTTTCTTTTTAATTACTACTACAAGCATGGAAATTAAAACTAGCTAAAAGCTACAACTAATTTTTTTGGTTTTTCTTAAGGTTTATTAAACACACAAGAAGAAAACATAAAAAATAAATATACTAGCATGGATGATACAATGAAAAAGTATGAGCACCGACAATTAGCAATGAGTGTGTGAACATGAATGTAATGTCGGTGAGAGATACATACTCCCCCAAGCTTAGGCTTTTGGCCTAAGTTGGTCTATGGCCACGGTTGGCCTGGCGGATATCCATAGTAATAGTTGGGGTCGTACTGCGATGCAGCAGTCATTGCATCGTGGGCTGTAGCTTGGAGGCGAGCTATCTCAGCTCTCCTCTTATACTCTTCCGCCTCCTCTCTGGTTATAAAATATCTCCTTTTTGCCTGAAAGTCAAAGAAAGTAGAAGCAGGGAGAGTGACGTGATAGGTGCATCGTCTGTCAAAGATTAGTCGGTACTGGAGGAACTGATCGTTCCTCTCAACAAACTGATGACGAACCATAGCCTCATAATCCAAATAAGCAGGAGGCAACTCAATATCATCTTCACGTATGGTTATACCAAGAAAATTAGCTATGCGGTTTGCATAAATTACACCAAAGAAATCTCCATTAAATCTATTAAGATGCAACCTACGTGCAACAATGGCTCCCAAATTATAAGATTTATCTCCTAACACAGCACTCCTAAGAATACTGAGGTCAGGGACACACATGTGACATGCCTCATCTTTACCATTAATGCATCTACCTATGAAGAGAGCAAAATAATGTATAGCAGGAAAGTGAATGCTCCATATGGTAGCTTGTGTTATATCTCTAAATTCCCCCACAGTTATACTAGCAAGAAAATCTCTAAATTCAGATCTACGAGGTTCCCTAACACTACCCCATTGTGGAAGTTTGCAAGCAGTTGTAAAATCCTCTAAGTCCATCGTACAAGATTTTTCATAAGATCAAACAGGACAGTTGGAGAATTGCGTGAAGATGAAAATTCAAACCTCCTCACAAAGGAACTAGTGAGATAGTGGTACTGGCGGCACTTTTCCTCCTCGAAGCTCACAAGATTAGCGTTACGCAAATATGTGTTAAATTCTTCCTTGATTTCCGCTCGATCCATAAAGTCCTCTGAAGGCAATTCACAGGGCCGCACTGGAGCGTCCCTTGGTGGCTCATCATCAGCATCACGCATTGCAAGCCTGGGTTCTTGTTTCCTTGAAGAGCCACCTTGGTACATTTTCCTAAACATATTTCTTCCTCTGAAAAATTTCTGAAATTTTTTAGTATCTTAAAATAAAAGTGAACCAAACTCAACAATATTGATAGCAACTACTCCTACAAGTGCCTAGAGCCTATATCATGCATCAAAACTACTTGGAACCATATCAATTTGACATGCAAGCTCAAGAACAGGGTCACCTAGGCAACACAAATTTGCAACGAATAAAGCACTAGAACAAAAACTAATTGGACCAATGGAGGAGTCACATACCAAGGAACAATCCCCCAAGCAGTTTTGTGAGAGGTGCTTTGAGCAAGGAGATCGAAAATGGCAGCAAAATGAGCTTGGAATCGGGTTTGAAATTGATAATCGTGTTTGTGGGAGGAAGAAGGAGTGTGTAGGTTAAGTGGAGGAGGGCCACCGTGGGCCCACGAGGCATGGGGCGCGCCCAGGGGGGTAGGGCGTGCCCTCCACCCTCGTGGCCAGGTGGATGCCCCCCGTGCTGTGTTCTCAGTGCCAAATATTCTCAAATATTCCAGAAAAAATCATATTTAAATTTCAGGGCATTTGGAGAACTTTTATTTTTGGGGTATTTTTATATTGCACGGATAAATCAGATAACAGACGGAAAATACTTATTTTTATTTTATTTAGTATAAATAACAGAAAGTAAAAGGAGGGTACAGAGAGTTGTGTTTTCTAAATTCATCCATCTCATGATCATCAAAAGGAATCCACTAACAAGGTTGATCAGGTCTTGTTAACAAACTCATTCCGAATAACATGGAACCGGAGAATCTTCGAATAACACTAGGTTACCTCAACGGGGATATGCACATCCCCAACAATAAGAATATCATATTTCTTCTTGACAGTAGGAAGAGGAAATTCAAAACCTCAAAAAAAAATCGATGGCATTTTTCCAATAGAATTGATACTGTGGACTTGAGGTTGTTTCCTCGGAAAGTGTACCATATGCTCATTACCATTAACATGAAAAGTGACATTGCCTTTGTTGCAATCAATAACAGCCCCTATAATATTCAAAAAGGGTCTTCCAAGAATAATAGACATACTATTGTCCACGGGAATATCAAGAATAACAAAGTCAGTTAAAATAGTAACGTTTGCAACCACAATAGGCACATCCTCACAAGTACCGACATGTATAGGAGTTGATTTATCAGCCATTTGCAAAGATATTTCAGTAGGTGTCAACTTATTCAAATCAAGTCTACGATATAAAGAGAGAGGCATAACACTAACACCGGCTCCAAGATCACATAAAGCAGTTTTAACATAGTTTCTTTTAATGGAGCATGGTATAGTGGGTACTCCTGGATCTCCAAGTTTCTTTGGTACTCCACCCTTAAAAGTATAATTAGCAAGCATGGTGGAAATTTCAGCTTCCAGTATCTTTCTTTTATTAGTAACAATTTCTTTCATGTACTTAGCATAAGGATTCATTTTAAGCATATCAGTTAATCGCATACGTGAAAGATAGGTCTAATCATTTCAGCAAAGCGCTCAAAATCCTCATCATCCTTTTTCTTGCATGGTTTAGGAGGGAAAGGCATGGGTTTCTGAACCCATGGTTCTCTTTCTTTACCATGTTTCCTAGCAACAAAGTCTCTCTTATCATAACGTTGATTCTTTGATTGTGGGTTATCAAGATCAACAACAGGTTCAATTTCTATATCATTATCATTGCTAGGTTGAGCATCAACATGAAGATTATCATTAACATTATCACTAGTTTCATGTTCATTACCAGATTGTGTTTCAGCATCAGAAATAGAAATATCATTTGGATTCTCAGGTGTTTCAGTAATAGGTTCACTAGAAGCACGCAAAGTCCTATCATTTTTCCTTTTCTTCCTTTTAGAAGGACTAGGTGCATCTATATTATTTCTCTGAGAATCTTGTTCAATTCTCTTAGGATGGCCTTCAGGATACAAAGGTTCCTGAGTCATTTTACCACCTCTAGTCATAACTCTAACAACATTATCATTATTCTTACTATTCAGTTCATTGAGCAAATCATTTTGAGCTTTAAGTACTTGTTCTACTTGAGTGGTAACCATAGAAGCATGTTTGCTAATAAGTTTAAGTTCACCTTTGACATTATCCATATAATCACCCAAGTGTTCAAGCATACCAGCACTTCATTTCAATTCTCTACCAAAATAAGCATTGAAGTCTACTTGCTTAACCATAAATTTATCAAACTCATCTAAGCATGGGCTAGCAAACTTAGTAAATGGGATTTCAGCTTTATCATATCTATAGAGAGAATTTACCTTTACTACCCATGTCGAGTTATCAAGACCATGTATTTCTTCAATAGGAGATGGATTAAAATTATGCATTTCTTCGAAAGGCGGTAAGTTAAGACCATGTATTTCTTCAATAAGAGGTAAATTCTTAACATCTTCAGCTTTAATACCCTTTTCTTTCATGGATTTCTTTGCCTCTTGCATATCTTCAGGACTGAGAAATAGAACACCCCTTTTCTTCGGAGTTGGTTTAGGAATAGGCTCAGGAAGTGTCCAATTATTTTCATTAGTCAACATATTGTTTAATAGAATTTTAGCTTCATCCGGTGTTCTTTCCCTGAAAACAGAACCAGCACAACTATCCAGGTAATCTCTGGAAGCATCGGTTAGTCCATTATAAAAGATATCAAGTATTTCATTTTTCTTAAGAGGATGATTAGGCAAAGCATTAAGTAATTGGAGAAGACTCCCCCAAGCTTGTGGGAGACTCTCTTCTTCAATTTGCACACAATTATATATATCCCTTAAAGTAGCTTGTTTCTTATGAGCAGGGAAATATTTAGAAGAGAAGTAATAAATCATATCTTGGGGACTACGCACACAACCAGGATCAAGAGAATTAAACCATATCTTAGCATCACCCTTTAATGAGAACGAAAATATTTTAAGGATATAAAAGTAGCGAGTTCTCTCATCATTAGTGAACAGGGTGGCTATATCATTTAATTTAGTAAGATGTGCCACAACAGTTTCAGATTCATAGCCATAAAAAGGATCAGATTCAACCAAAGTAATTATATCAGGATCAACAGAGAATTCATAATCCTTATCAGCAACATAGATAGGTGAAGTAGCAAAAGCAGGGTGAGGTTTCATTCTAGCATTAAGGGATTGCTGCTTCCATTTAGCTAATAACCTCTTTAGATCATATCTATCATTGCAAGCTAAAATAGCTCTAGCAGATTCTTTATCCAGAATATAACCCTTAGGAACAAGAAGCAATTCATATTTATTAGGGGGAGAGTCTTCATCATCACTTTCATCAATATTATCAGTTTCAATAATTTCATTCTCTCTAACCCTAGCAAGTTGTTCATCAAGAAATTCACCAAGTGGCATAGTAGTATCAAGCATAGAAGTAGTTTCATCATAAGTATCATGCATAGCAGAAGTGGCATCATCAATAACATGCGACATATCAGAATCAATAGCATAAGTAGGCTTAGATGTCGCAAGCTTACTCAAAACAGAAGGTGAATCAAGTGCAGAGCTAGATGGCAGTTCCTTACCTCCCCTCGTAGTTGAGGGATAAATCTTGGTTTTTGGATCATTCAAGTTCTTCATAATGATAAGCAGATATAAATCCCAAGTGATTCATAGATCGAGCTATGCTCCCCGGCAACGGCGCCAGAAAATAGTCTTGATAACCCACAAGTATAGGGGATCACAACAGTTTTCGAGGGTAGAGTATTCAACCCAAATTTATTGATTCGACACAAGAGGAGCCAAAGAATATTCTCAAGTATTAGCAGCTGAGTTGTCAATTCAACCACACCTGGAAACTTCATATCTGCAGCAAAGTATTTAGTAGCAAAGTAATATGATAGTAGTGCTAACGATAGCAAAAGGTAATGGTAGCAAAAGAAGTATTTTTGGTATTTTGTAGTGATGATAGCAATAGCAACGGAAAAGTAAATAAGCAAAGAACAATATATGGAAAGCTCATAGGCAATGGATCGGTGATAGAGAAGGTTCATCATGTAAGAGTCATAATCTAGGGTGACAAAGAACTAGCTCCAATTCATCAATGTAATGTAGGCATGTATTCTGAATAGAGTCATATGTGCTTATGGAAAAGGACTTGCATGACATCTTTTATCCTACCCTCCCGTGGCAGCGGGGTCCTAGCAGAAACTAAGGGATATTAAGGCCTCCTTTTAATAGAGTACCAGACCAAAGCATTAACACATAGTGAATACATGAACTCCTCAAACTACGGTCATCATCGAGAGTGGTCCCGATTATTGTCACTTCGGGGTTGCCGGATCATAACACATAGTAGGTGACTATAGACTTGCAAGATAGGATCAAGAACTCTCATATATTGATGAAAACATAATAGGTTCAGATCTGAAATCATGGGACTCGGGCCCTAGTGACAAGCATTAAGCATAGCAAAGTCATAGCAACATCAATCTTAGAATATAGTGGATACTAGGGATCAAACCCTAACAAAACTAACTCGATTACATGATAAATCTCATCCAACCCATCACCGTCCAGCAAGCCTACGATGGAATTACTCACGCACGGCGGTGAGCATCATGAAATTGGTGATGGAGGAAGGTTGATGATGACGATGGCGATGGATTCCCCTCTCCGGAGCCCCGAATGGACTCCAGATCAGCCCTCCTGAGAGGTTTTAGGGCTTGGCAGCGGCTCCGTATCGTAAAACGCGATGAATCCTTCTCGTTTATTTTTTTCTCCCCGAGAGCAAATATATAGAGTTGGAGTTGAGGTCAGAGGAGCTCCAGGGGGCCCACGAGGTAGGGGGGCGCGCCCAGGGGGGCAGGCGCGCCCCCCTCCCTCGTGGCTAGGGTGTGGGCCCCCTGGTCTTCATCTTTTGCAAGGATTTTTTATTATTTCCAAAAAGATGTTCCGTGAAGTTTCAGGTCATTCCGAGAACTTTTGTTTCTGCACATAAATAACACCATGGCAATTCTGCTGAAAACAGCGTCAGTCCGGGTTAGTTCCTGAGGGAGTCCTGGATTAGGGGGTCTCCAGACAGCCGGACTATATCCTTTAGCCGGACTGTTGGACTATGAAGATACAAGATTGAAGACTTCATCCCGTGTCTGGATGGGACTTTCCTTGGCGTAGAAGGCAAGCTTGGAAATACGGATATGTAGATCTCCTCCCTTGTAACCGACTCGGTGTAACCCTAGCCCCCTCCTGTGTCTATATAAACCGGAGGGTTTAGTCCATAGGACAAGAGACAATCATACCATAGGCTAGCTTCTAGGGTTTAGCCTCTACGATCTCGTGGTAGATCAACTCTTGTAATACTCATATCATCAAGAACAATCGAGTAGGACGTAGGGTATTACCTCCATCAAGAGGGCCTAGACCTGGGTAAACACCGTGTCCCTTGCCTCTTGTTACCATCCGCCTTAGACGCACAGTTCGGGACCCCCTACCCGAGATCCGCCGGTTTTGACACCGACATTGGTGCTTTCATTGAGAGTTCCACTATGCCGTCACCATAAGGCTTGATGGCTCCTTCGATCATCGGTAACAATGCGGTCTAGGGTGAGGTTTTCCTTCCCAGACAGATCTTCGTATTCGGCGGCTTCGCACTGCAGGCCAATTCACTTGGCCATCTGGAGCAGATCGAGAGCTACGCCCCTGGCCATCAGGTCAGGTTTGGAAACTTAAACTACACTGCCGACATCCGCAGAGATTTGATCTTCGATGGATTCGAGCCCATGTCAGGTGCGCCGCATAGTCATGACGAGCACGACATAACTCTGCCGTCGGACAATGTTCGGGAGATCGCATCTGCAACTACTCCGGCCTTCAATCGGGATCAGATTGCGCTATCCGAGGACGGATGGATAGACCCCACCATGGATGCCGCACCCTCAGTGGCGATGGAGTCGGATACTGACTTCACCCCTTACGAGAGCCGTGTCGTCTAACCACTGGATTCGTCTCCGGCCACGGACTCCGAGCCGCCTGCATCCGTGCCTATCGAATCCGATTGGGCGCCGATCATGGAGTTCACCTCCGCGGATATCTTTCAGCACTCGCCTTTCAGTGATGTGCTAAATTCATTAAGGTCTCTCTCCTTGTCAGGAGAACCTTGGCCGAACTATGTTCGGCTAGGATGGGATGCAGACGACAAAGAAATTCCCTGCCAACCCACCACCCATTTAGTAGCCACCGTCGACGATTTAACCGACATGCTCGACGTCGACTCCGAAGACATCGGTGGTATGGACGACAATGCAGGAGACGAACAGGAACCACCGCCACAGGGCGCTGGACTGCCACTTCATCACATGACATATACATGGTGGATACACCCAAAGAAGCAAATGGCGAAGAGACAACGGAGGATGGCCCCTCCAAGAAGCAACCCAAGTGCCGACGTCAGCGGCGCCACTCTAAGTCCTGCCATAGCAAAAACGACGACCACATTACCCCGGCGGCAGAGCATGATGAAGCTACAAACGGCGAACATAGTACGGACCCGACGTCCGAACACGGCGACACCGAGGATAAACCTCACCAAACCCCCTTTGGGGAGGAAAACAGTCCGGACAAAGATGCACACATCATCCCGGAAACGCACTTGGAGCCAGAAAACCTCCGCAGAAGGCTTATGGCCACAGCGAGGAGTCTGAAGAAGCAGAAGCAAAGGCTTAAGGCCGCACAAAATACGCTCAATAGCAGGTGGAACAAAGTGCTTGACAACAAAGAAAAGTATGGTGGAAGTTACCACACAAAGAGCTATCCAAAGCGCAAGCTATTGCCTGAATTCAATGATGAGGCCTTAGAGCCCACACAGCCGAAAAATGAAATGGCCAACCGGTCGGATCAACAACCTTGTGACCGCGATAGAGAGGCTAACAAGGTCGCACATAAGTCAACACACGACCTACATGAGGACTTGCGCCAAAAATCCGGTACGACTAGATCCATCTATGGATCTAGGAAGCGCGCTCCGGCACAAAATCAAAACTGAATACTACAACCGTCCGAACGCCATGGTACATCCAAATACAGGGGTGCCGCACACCCCCTATGTTTCATCGATGAGGTGCTAGACCACGAATTCCCAGAAGGATTCAAACCAGTGAACATAGAGGCGTACGACGGGACCATAGACCCTGGGGTCTGGATTGAGGACTTTATCATCCATATCCATATGGCTCGCGGAGACGATCTCCATGCCATCAAATACTTGCCCCTCAAGCTTAAAGGACCAGCTCGGCACTGGCTGAAAAGCCTCCCTGAAAACTCAATTGGAAGTTGGGAGGAGCTCGAGGATGCTTTTCAGGCTAATTTTCAAGGGACCTATGTCCGACGTCCGGATGTAGACGATTTAAGCCATATAATTCAACAGCCCGGAGAGTCCGCCCGAAAGATTTGGAACACGTTTCTCACTAAGAAGAACTAAATCGTCGACTATCCGAATGCTGAAGCCTTAGCAGCTTTCAAACACAGCGTCCGAGACGAATGGCTCACCAGACACCTCGGCCAAGAAAAACCGAGAACAATGGTAGCCCTCACAAGCCTCATGACCCGCTTTTGTGCGGGCGAAGATAGCTGGTTAGCCCGTAGTAGCACCAGCGACCCAAGCACATCCAAAGTCAGGGATGGCAATGGAAAACCACGACGCAATAAAAAAAGCGTCGAAATAAAGAAGATAGCCCAGATAATATGGTGGTAAACGCCGGATTCAGGGGCTCTCGACCAGGTCAGCGGAAAAAGCCTTTCAAAGGCAGCAGAGATGGACCGTCTGGCCTAAACATGATTCTTGACAAACTATGTCAGATTCATGGCACCCCGATAAACCTGCAAATCACACCCACAGGGAATGATGGGTCTTCAAGCAAGCCGGTAAGATAAACGCCGGACACAAGGGGGGGAGACACCAAGCGAAGATGAGGACGAACCTCGCCAGCAAAGCACTGGAGGACAGAAAAATTCCCACCAGAGGTTAAAACAGTAAACATGATCCATGTGACAAAGAGGAGAAGCGAACATGCACTCCGAGACACACACGCCATAGAACCCGTCACCCCTAGGTTCAACCCCTAGTTGGCCTGCCCGATCACCTTTGATCACGGGGATCACGCAACAAGCATCCGGCACGAAGGATCGACTGCCTTGGTGTTAGACCCAATAATAAACGGATATCATCTCACACAAGTCCTCATGGACAGCGGCAGTGGTCTAAATCTGATATATCAGGACACAGTCCGCAAAATGGGGATAGACCCGACAAAAATAAGCCACAGTAATACTACCTTCAAGGGAGTAATACCAGGCCTAGAGGTCCGCTGTTCGGGCTCTCTATTATTAGAGGTTGTATTCGGTTCTCCCAACAACTTCCGAAGCGAAAGGTTAACTTTCTACGTCGCTCCATTCCGAAGTGGCTATCAAGCACTATTCGAAAGAACGACTTTTGCTCGTTTTAATGCAATACCGCATTACGCTTCTCTCAAGCTTAAGATGCCTGGTCCACGTGGCCCCATCACATTTAGCGGAAATACTGAGCGTTCTCTACGCGCGAAAGAATGTGCGGCGGCTTTAACAGCCGAGCACTAGACGACCTCACCAACCAGAAAAAATGACAGGTCGTCAAGACCACGGACACGGTTAGACGAGTCTGGTGCACCATTACACATACATGAGATTGGTTTGATGGTCAAACCCTCCTAGACAGTACCAGGGGCTCCCCGCGTGTAATCAGGGCTAGTCTGACTCAACTTGACTTATCTTAAATTTTAATGGTTTATTGATAATAACCAATTTTTTGGCACGACAACTTTCACCTAAGTTCTTCTCTTTTACAGATGAAAATCGTGCTACACCCGTCCAGGACATGGCACAACGGAGACACAGGTGCATACGTGCAGCAGGGACCCGCTCAAAGGTTTCTTTTCAGATTAAGACCCTGCGTAAACCTTTTTTACTGTCTCTTGTTGTTCACATCCTCGGGATACTCAATACAACCAAGAAGGATGCTGACGTTATGGGCATGTGGCCACGTCAGGATATTGCACGTACATGGACACTCGTGGTTTATTATTAAGGGCATTGTTCAACCCGACATATGTTATAAAGACCGGATACCTTAGGGAGTGTTCGGCGTCGCGAGTTTGGCCTTATATGCATCAGCTCCGAATCATGTCTTTGGTCAAATGTTGGGTTTGCCCGGCTCCCATGTTTTGGTACCTTATGTTCCGCTATATCGGCTAAGGTAGCACTGGGAGAACTACTGCGATTGTGCCCTGGTTCATCCGGATGAGCACCTCAGTAGAGAAAGCCAAAAACTGACTGTCATGATATAGCGCGAGACTGCTCAACCACTCGATGACTCAGCGGAATCTTCGGGATTCCTTTGCATTAACAAAGGGCCGTTTCCCAGTCATGTACGTACGCGCCCCGTATTCGGACGAGCGCATAAGTACCAGGGGCTATATAGTAGCCCCACCGTCAAACTCATATGGCTAAGTGAAAGTGTTAAAGCAATATAGTCCGATTGCCTTGTTCGCTGCGCTACCACGTCCTTCATGGACCAAGACGTTGGATCAAGTGTGAATACGCGTTTTTTGCAAACACCCTCGCATTATATGAGTGGGGGCGGAAGCCGACGACTGCAAACTTTCAGGTTATATACATATATACATAAACGGCCGCACATGAGGCATGATAATACTTTCAGGCAAAAGTATAAACACAGCCTTGATAACTCAAACAAAACATTGTTTTTACAATGGGAGTACATGTCACTAGAACATAATATTCTTCGAGCACCGAGCCTCTATCGAACGAGCGCCTTCAAGGACTTCTTCAAAGTAGTGCTCGGCAGCCACTCGGCCCACGACCGAACCCTGTGTTGCAATAGTGGTGGCCTCCATCTCTGCCCAGTATGTCTTGACACGGGCAAAGGCCATTTGCGCACCCTCTATGCACGCCGACCTCTTCATAGCATCGATGTGCGTCACAACACCAAGGAATTGTTGCACTAAACTAACGTAACTATTTAGCCTTGGCCCTCCCGGCCACAAGTGATCCACAACAAACCTCATGGCAAGTCCGGACAACCTATGGAGCTCGGCCCACTTGGCCATTCGCTCATTCAACAGCAGCGGACGCACTGGAGCATGGAACTATGACCAGAACAACTTTTCCACTTCACGATCTTTTTGATCCTTGAAGTACTCGACCGCATCAGCAACACTTGCCGCCAAATCCACGTAGGCGTCCGCAAAACTCCATAGTTGATCAAGAGGAGCATACTTCGGATCTCCGAACTTAGTCCGCAACAAGAAGGGCTTCCAGCCACGATATCCGCAGCTTGACGCAGCTCCTCCTTCGTCGCTCTGATTTTGGAGCGGGCTTCCTTGGCTGCTACCATGGCCTTCTCTAGGTCCGTTGCCCTCGCTCGGCTTTCTTTTTCAAGAAGCTAGTAAAGGTCAGCGGCATCTTTCAACTCAACGGCCATCTTGGCTATTCTTTCCTTGCTCTGGCAATGCGCGGCCTGTTCGGCCCTCAGCTCTTCGACCGCCTTTAGAGCGGCCGCATCACTATTCCTTGCTTGTTCCTTGGCTCGGGCAAGCTCCACCCGAAGGGTCTCCACAGTGGCAGCTCCACCTGCAGTCACAACATATTAAAGATACTGGCATCATGCTCCTCTTACTATGTGTTGATCATCGGAGAAATCACTTACCCTGTTCCTCGTTAAGCCACTTGTTGACAAGCACGATGTCAGCATCTGCCGTATCAAGTTGCCGCTTTAGCTCGGCAAACCCATCAGCCCGGCTAGCCACCGGAGCTTCAGCCACCTGCACATAAAGGCGGTCTGGTTATTACCTGGGACTATGATCCTCTATTTGCCGCCATTTTCGATGGCAACCAGAGTCTCAGGGGCTACTATCTGCATAGGGCACACCTAACGTGTGCGGTACTATCAAACACACACACTATTTCATGTACCTCAAAGCCTTTCAGCAGACTCATAAAAGCCTCATGCAATCGGCTTTCAGCGGATGAAATCCTTTCAATCACCGTACCCATTAGCGTACGATGCGCTTCTGAGATGGCCGCTTGCTCCAGAAGATCCTTCAGTGTGTCCGACCGCACACTGTATGGTTCCGGACTCTTTATGTTGCTCTCTTTAGGGGCCGAATACTGAGGACTCTGGGTGGCCAAAGGATTACCCTCTGGCCTTGACGGATCAGGAGAGACCCTCCGCGACGACACTTCAGGGTCGCCCGCCTCATAAGGCGGGGTGGCAGGGGGAGGCGTTTCGCTCTCCATCATCTCCGGAAGAAGATCCCTCGAAGATGAACTCTGTCGAGAAGGGCTACGATCCGAACTACAAGATATAAGCTTCGGTTATTGTCTTCAGAAGTATGGTAGGGCACTTGCACTATTAAAGTATTTTTTGATTACTTACAGCTCGGTAGGGGGCTGATCCCCTCACGGACATTGTGCGGCAATAATGCCCTCCGAGGCAGGACCCTCTGGCGAAGATTTCTTCCCCCATTTGGAAGCCTTTGTTTCCGAATCCTTAGAGGTGGTCCTCTTCCTTCCTTGGGGAGAGGGAATGTCAGATTCTTCTCCCTGGTTACCCTCGTTCACGGAGGTGCTGATTCCCCCGCTTTCTGCCTCTTTATTCCCCCTTTATCTTCCTTTGAGGGCACCTGATAAGGCGCCGGCTCGAGCATTCTGTCTAGTACTGGATTGGCCAAGCCTTCAGGAAGGGGGGCCGAACACCTGATCGTCTTTGCCTTTGTTATCCAGTCCTAGTCAAAGAGCAATTTTTCAGAATGATGTCATGATAAATAAAAGGATAGCGTGTTCGGCCATGGGATTACTTACTTGGGTATCAGGGAGGATACAGCTCAGACCCGCATCCTCGGTGGTGTCCGAACACTTTATTTGGGGTCTGAAGAACAATTTGTACATCTCCTTGAGCGTCATGCCGAGGAAGTGCTGAATAGTTCGCGGTCCTTCTAGGTTGAATTCCCACATACGGAGGGGTCAACGTTTTCAAGGTTGGACTTGACGAACTAGCATGACTTGCATTACCATGACCAGCCTGACATCTCTTTCAAGGAGATCTCGGATGCGACTCTGCAATATCGGCACATCATTTACTGGACCCCAGTTTAGCCCCTTGCTGATCCATGATGTCAGTTGTGGAGGGGGGGCTTGAGCGAAAGGCAGGGGCGGCTACCCACTTGGCACTTCGAGGAGCTGTGATATAAAACCACTCCCGCTGCCACAAACTGGACACCTCTAGGCAGGAACCCTCTGGCCATGGAGCATCATCACTTTTTCTTATTACGGCACCTCCGCACTCTGCATGCCACCCCTCGATCATCTTCGGCTTCACATTGAAGGTCTTGAGCCACAGGCCTAAGTGTGGGGTAATGCGGAGGAAGGCCTCACATACGATGATGAACGACGAGATGTGAAGGAGGGAATCCGGGGCCAGATCATGGAAATCCAGACCATAATAGAACATGAGCCCCCTAACAAAGGGATCCAGAGCAAGGCCTAGCCCTTGGAGGAAGTGAGAGATGAACACAACACTCTCGTTGGGTTCGAGAGTGGGGATGACCTGCCCTTGGGCGGGCAGCCTGTGCGAGATTTCGGCGATTAGATACCTGGCCTCTCTCAACTTCTTGATGTCCTCCTCTGTGACAGAGGAAGGCATCCACCGACCATGGAGGTTGGATCCGGACATGGTTAAAGGTCCGAAGCGCCTGACCTGAGCCTTGGGTGTTGGAACTCGAGGTGGGGGAAGGATTCAATTGATCGTGAGGAAAAAGGACAGGCCTTGGCCTCTTTATAAAGAGGGTGAATATCAAGCGTCCTCCTCGCGGCCGTTTTGGACTTGCCTAAAATTGAGGAGTCATACCAACGGGCACGAGTGGGTTACCCACATCTGTATTGATTAGAATCCCATAATAAGGGGGACACGATCTCTGCTTCGGCAAGACGTGTCAAGAAAACCGCCTCACAATATGTGCAGTGCTGGTTGGGAAAAAACGGTTCGGATAATGACCGAGCCATGACATGATGTCATATCGTCAAAACACGTCAGCAGGTTAGGTTTGTGGAAATATTATTCTCTCTACGGTGGTATGTGGAACTTGTTTTGCAGAGCCGGACACTATCCTTGTGTTCAAAATCTTATATGGAGTATTCGGAGGAGGAACCCGCCTTGCGATGCCGAAGATATACTGTGCGCCAGACTCATCGTCATTGAAGCCTGGTTTAGGGGCTACTGAGGGAGTCCAGGATTAGGGGGTCTCCGGACAGCCGGACTATATCCTTTAGCCGGACTGTTGGACTATGAAGATACAAGATTGAAGACTTCGTCCCGTGTCCGGATGGGACTTTCCTTGGCGTAGAAGGCAAGCTTGGCAATACGGATATGTAGATCTCCTCCCTTGTAATCGACTCTGTGTAACCCTAGCCCCCTCCGGTGTCTATATAAACCGGAGGGTTTAGTCCATAGGACAAGAGACAATCATACCATAGGCTAGCTTCTAGGGTTTAGCCTCTACGATCTCGTGGTAGATCAACTCTTGTAATACTTATATCATCAAGAACAATCGAGCAGGACGTAGGGTATTACCTCCATCAAGAGGGCCCGAACCTGGGTAAACATCGTGTCCCTTGCCTCCTGTTACCATCCGCCTTAGACGCATAGTTCGGGAACCCCTACCCGAGATCCGCCGGTTTTGACACCGACAGTTTCATTCAAATCATGCAAGTTAGAGTCCAAAACAAGGGCAAAAGTGTTTGGAAAAGTAGATACGACGGAGACGTATCAACCACCACCCATAGGGCGCTGGACAGCCACCTCATCATATGATATATATATATGGTGGACACCCCCAAAGAAAGCGATGACAATAAGGCAACAGAGGATAATCCCCTCGAGAAGCAATCTAAGCACCGGCGTCATCGACGCCGCTCTAAGCCCCACCATAGCAAAAGCAGCGATACCGGCATAGGAGACAATAACGCTGCGGATAGTGCCGAAGACGAAGACAATACCCTCTAGCGAGGCTTCGAGCAGGAGGATGGGCAAGCTAGCCCTAAGGAACAGGCGACAGACGGAGAATCAGAGGATGACAATTACATGCCCCTCTCCGAAGACGAGGTGAGCCTCGGCGACGAAGAATTCATCGTGCCTGAGTATCCCGTCGAGCAGGAGCGCTTCAAGCGCCAGCTTACAGCCACAACAAAAAGCCTGAAGAAAAAGCAGCAGCAACTTCAAGCTGATCAAGATCTGCTAGCGGATAGATGGACCGAGGTCCTGGCAGTCGAGGAATACGAACCCGGGCGCCCAACCAAAAGTTACCCAAAGCGCAGGTTGCTACCCCAACTCGAGGAGGAAGCATTAAAGCCTACACTACCAGCATATGATGTGGCCGACCGTCCACCTCGCGGCCGAGACAAAGCGACATATAAGCCCGAAGTCCATCCCGCACCCCGTTGCCAGTCAAACAAAAACACCAAGGCCCGGGGCTACACGCAGGACCTGCGAGACATATTGGAAAACAAAGCAGGACATACAAGATCGATCTATGGACCACGGCGGCGTGCCCCAACACGTGACGACGACCGTCACGCCGGATATACTAAAAGCAAATCTGGCCGGGCCGAATACAACAGACAAGACTTGTATGAACTGCGTCGTGATATAGCCCGGCACAAAGGCGCCGCACACCCCCTATGCTTCACCGACGAAGTAATGGATCATGAATTCCCAGAAGGGTTTAAACCCATGAACATTGAATCATATGATGGTACAACAGACCCTGCTGTATGGATTGAAGATTTCCTCCTCCACATCCACATGGCCCGCAGTGACGATCTACATGCCATCAAGTACCTCCCACTAAAATTAAAAGGGCCGACTCGACATTGGCTGAATAGCCTACCGGCAAACTCCATTGGCAATTGGGAGAATTTTGAAGACGCATTCCTTGACAACTTCTAGGGCACTTATGTGCGACCATCGGATGCTGATGACTTGAGTCACATAACCCAACAGCCCGGGGAGTCAGCCAGGAAATTCTGGACCCAATTCCTAACTAAAAAGAACCAAATTGTCGACTGTCCGGATGCCAAGGCCTTAGCGGCATTTAAGCATAACATCCGCGACGAGTGGCTCGCTCGACACCTCGGCGAAGAGGAGCCGAAGTCCATGGCAGCCCTCATGACACTCATGACCCGCTTTTGTGCGGGTGAGGACAGCTGGCTGGCTCGCAGCAACAATACATCAAGAAATTCTGGCAATTCAGACGCCAGAGATAGCAACAGCAAGCCACATCGCAACAGACACAAGCGCCGCAACAACGGTGACAACGCTGAAGATACGACAATCAATGCCGGATTCAGTGGCTCTAAATCCGATCAGCGGAAAAAGCCGTTCAAGTGAAGCAATCCGGGCCCGTCCAGTTTGGACCGCATACTCGATCGCTCGTGTCAAATTCATGGCACCCCCGATAAACCAGCCAACCACACCAACAGAGAATGCTGGGTGTTCAAACAGGCCGGAAAGTTGAATGCCAAAAACAAGGAAAAATGGCTGCATAGCAATGACGAGGAGGGGCCCCGGCCGCCGAAAACAGGAGGACAGAAGAAATTTCCTCCCCAAGTGAAAACGGTGAACATGATATACGCAACCCATATTCCCAAGCGGGAACGGAAGCATGCACTGAGGGACGTCTATGCGATGGAGCCAGTCGCCCCAAAGTTCAAACCATGGTCTTCTTGCCCGATCACTTTCGATCCAGGGATCACCCTACCAGTACCCGTCATGGCGGTTCTACCGCATTGGTCCTTGACCCCATCATTGACGGATTTCACCTCACTCGAGTCCTTATGGAAGGTGGCAGCAGCCTGAACCTGCTCTATCAGGATACAGTGCGCAAAATGGGTATCGACCCCTCGAGGATCAAACCCACAAAAACCACCTTTAAAGGTGTCATACCAGGTGTAGAGGCCTGTTGCACGGGCTCAATCACACTGGAAGTGGTCTTCGGATCCCCGGACAACTTCCGAAGCGAGGAGTTGATATTTGATATCGTCTCCTTCCGCAGTGGCTATCACGCACTGCTCGGGCGAACCGCATTCGCCAGATTCAATGCGGTACCGCATTATGCATACCTCAAGCTCAAAATGCCAGGACCTCGCGGGGTTATAACAGTTAATGGAAACACATAACGTTCGCTCCATATGGAAGAGCACACTGCGGCCCTCGCAGCAGAAGTACAAAGCAGCCTTCTGAGGCAAACCGCCAATTCGGCGATAAAGCCCCCGGACACCTTCAAGCGAGTCCGGAGTACCCTGCAACAGGATCGCCCGGCACGTTCAGAACTCGTTTAGCAATTCGGCCTCCGTCCTAGTCCCAGTCAAGCAGCAAAATTTGCGCCGCGCGTACATAATTACGCACTCAAGATACCATGGGCATAAGTGGAGGCATGGCTATGGCACGGTCCACAATGCGGCTCAACCGCCTCAGGGCCCGTATATCTTTACCATTTTCTTCCTTTCAGGACCCTATTCTCTGAAGGCCCTCTCCGATACCCTAATTATTAGATCCATCACGGGAAGGAAACACCAAGGAAGCAAGAAGCTTTGACGTACAAGGGAATCCCCAGGTGGTCTCTGCTAATGATCGCTATACCTGTTTTACATACCCACACGCAGCCTGCCCTTGGATAGGACATGTCAAATAATCCTATTTTTTCTTACTGCACTACTTGTATACATACGCTTTGACGTATCATTTAAATAACAATGTACAACGTTAGCTTATTATTGCATTTCTTCATCTTTTTTCCCTGTCTGCTTATTTATGACAAATTGCACCCGTACATTCTGGTACGTCCAGTGCGCCAGGGGCTTCAATGTACCCCATAACACGGCAAGGAAAGTACGAACACTTTCAACAGTGCGGCACCCTGAACTTATAGCATTAGATGCATCAGCTCCGAATCATGTCTTGGGTCAATAGTTGGGTTTGCTCGGCTCCCATGTTTTGGTACCTTACGTTCCGCTATATCGGCTAAGGTAGCACTGGGAGAACTACTGCGATTGTGTCCCGGTTCTTCCGGACGAGCACCTCAGCAGAGAAAGACGAAAACTGACTGTCATGATGCGGCGAGAGCTGGTCTCTGTTCGAGAGGTCTCAAATCCTTAAAGATTTTTTCCACTTCGGGCGAGGAATCAACCTTGTCCGATTTAGGCGTATATAACGCCCCAAGTTCGGCCTTCTGAATACTAGGGGCTTCACCAAAATTTAAAATTGTAGACTTATATGGCTAAGTGAGAGTGATAAAGCTATATAGTCTGATTGCCTTGTTCGCTACGCTAAACACCTCCTTAAAGGACCAATTTTTTGGATAAAGAGTGTTTAAGATTTATCCTGAACACCTCAGTACTAGTTACATGGGGGAAGAAGCCGACGACTCGCCAACTCTCAGATTTTATAAACAGCCGCACAGAAGGTAATATTTTAAATCGACAAGCGTTATATAGTGCACATGAACTCGTTTTCATATTACAGGATCACATGAGTACATTCATTCAAATATTACATCCTTAGCACATTCCTCCACCACAAGGCGGGCACCCTTCAGGACACTGTCATAATACTTTTTGGGGTGGCGATGCTCCTTGCCCTCCGGTGCCCCCTCCTTCACCAGCTTTTCGACGCCCATCTTCACCCAGTGCACTTTCGCATGGGCAAAGGCCCTGCGCGCACCTTCAATGCAGACGGACTACTTATGACTTCCAACCGTGGGCAGACATTAACAAGCCGCTTTACCAGGCTGAAGTAGCTGCCAGGCAGGGGCTCGCCAGGCCACATCCAGACTATGAGACCCTTCATGGCAAGTTCGGCCGCCTTGTGAAGCTCGACCAGTTGCTTCAGCTGGTCGCTCAAGGACATCGGATGTTCGGTCCCAGTATATTGAGACCAGAACAACTTTTCCATCGAGCTCCCTTCCTTGGCCCGGTAGAACTCCACGGCATCCGATACACCGCTTTGTAAATCTACGAACGCTCCCGGAGAGCTCCGAATTCGGGTAAGTAAAAGGAAAGTCTCCTTCACATGCTTGCTTTGCATAATGAATGCCTTACCCACTGCTATCTTCTTGACCGCCTGAATCTCTTGGAGGGCCTTTTGGGCTTCGACCTTGCCATTTTGTGCGTTCTCGAGGGCCTTCGCAATCTTGGACCCCTGCGTCTTAGAGTCACGCTCCAAGGACTCATATTTCTTGACAAAATCCTGGAGCTCTTGCTAAACCTCGCCGACTCGGGCCTCTTGCTTCTCGCGCTCGATGCGCTCCTGGGCCGCTCTGTCTTCGGCCTCGGACAACGCCTTCTTCAGGGCCGCCACTTCGGTCGTGGCCCCTAGCAAAATTCATGATGATCCTATGATCTAGTGACCACTTTTTTCATTATCAATATACAGACGGGGTATTACTTACCTTTGTTCTCTTCGAGCTACCTCTTGGTAAGGCCGAGCTCTTCCTCGGACCGCTCAAGGTCCCGCTTCAGTCCGGAGACCTCCACAGTACGAGCGGTAGCGGCCAGCAGCGAAGCCTGCTTATTCACATAGACATATTCTGATCAGACTCCTGTGATTGTTATTTGATCCTCTGTTCGGCATTTCTTTGCGAACACCAAATGGAGCATCATGGCCTACTGTCTATGCTGTGATATTTTCTCATAATTTGATTACTTACCTCAAAGCCTATTAGGAGGCTGGCATAGGACTCGGTCAATCCGCTCTTGGCGGACCGAACCTTCTCGACCACCGCACTCATGATGGTGCGGTGCTCTTCGTCAATGGAAGCGCCGCAAAGCTCTTCCAACAAGTTGTCCGATGCCTCTGGATGGAGAAAGGCCATCGGCATAGACATCTCGCCCCCCTTAGCAATGGGTCGCCTGACAGAATCCGGAACCATTGGAGGTTTCACCACAGTATCTGGCTAGGGGCCAAACTTGATGCGGCCCTCGTCATTAGAACTCATGGGAGTCTTACCCCCCATGCGTCCGACATCTGGGATGTCGCCTTGGGGCGCCTCTAGAATTACCTCCCCTTGGTCCGGTGCCCTTTGAGACAACACCTCTGTTGGGGAACGTAGCAGAATTTTAAAATTTTCTACGCATCACCAAGATCAATCTATGGAGTCATCTAGCAACGAGGGAGAGAGGAGTGCATCTACATACCCTTGTAGATCACGAGCGGAAGCATTCAAGAGAACGGGGTTGATGGAGTCGTACTCGTCGTGATCCAAATCACCGAAGATCCTAGCGCCGAACGGACGGCACTTCCGCGTTCAACACACGTACGGTGCGAGGACGTCTCCCGCGCCTTGATCCAGCAAGGAGGAGGGAGAGGTTGAGGAAGAGGGCTCCAACAGCAGCACGACGGAGTGGTGGTGGTGAAGCTACAGTACTCCGACAGGGCTTCGCCAAGCTCTTATGGAGGAGGAGAGGTGTTGGGGAGGGGAGGGGCTGCGCCTTGGATGTTGTGTGCAGCCCTCCCCCTTCCCCTCTATTTATAGGGGAAGGAGGAAGGGGGCCGGCCTCCTCTAGATGAGATCTAGAGGGGGGGGGCAAGGGGAGGGGGCTTGCCCCCCAAGCAAGGGGGCGCCCCCTTTAGGGTTTCCCCCCAACCCTAGGCGCATGGGCCCAAGGGGGGGGGGGATGCGGCCAGCCCATGTAGGGCTGGTTCCCCTTTCCTCTATAGCCCATTAGGCCCTCCGAGAGAGGTGGCCCCTCCCGGTGGACCCCCGGAACCCCTCCGGTGGCCCCGGTACAATACCGATATGCCCCCGAACCTTTCCGGTGACCGTATGACAACTTCCTACATATAAATCTGCACCTCCGGACCATTCCGGAACTCCTCGTGACATTCGGGATCTCATTCGGGACTCCGAACAACATTCAGTAATCACATATAAGTCTTCCTAACAACCCTAGCGTCACCGAACCTTAAGTGTGTAGACCCTACGGGTTCGGGAGACATGCAGACATGACCGAGACGACTCTCCGGTCAATAACCAACAGGGGGATCTGGATACCCATGTTGGCTCCCACATGCTCCACGATGATCTCATCGGATGAATCACGATGTTGAGGATTCAATCAATCCGTATACAATTCCCTTTGTCAATCGGTACGTTACTTGCCCGAGACTCGATCGTCGGTATCCCAATACCTTGTTCAGTCTCGTTACCGGCAAGTCACTTTACTCGTACCGTAATGCATGATCCCATGATCAACCACTTGATCACATTGAGCTCATTATGATGATGCATTACCGAGTGGGCCCAAAGATACCTCTCCGTCATACGGAGTGACAAATCCCAGTCTCGATTCGTGCCAACCCAACAGACACTTTCGA
Source organism: Triticum dicoccoides (assembly GCF_002162155.2). Taxonomy (NCBI): domain Eukaryota; kingdom Viridiplantae; phylum Streptophyta; class Magnoliopsida; order Poales; family Poaceae; genus Triticum; species Triticum dicoccoides. The sequence goes on along the minus strand of NC_041382.1, from coordinate 132,569,330 downwards.
AGATACCTGTAGTGTACCTTTATAGTCACCCAGTTACGTTGTGACGTTTGGCACACCCAAGGCACTCCTACGGTGTCCGGGAGTTGCACAATCTCATCGTCTAAGGAAATGACACTTGACATTCAGAAAAGCTACAGCAAACAAACTACACGATCTTTGAGCTATGCTTAGGATTGGGTCTTGTCCATCACATCATTCTCCTAATGATGTGATCCCGTTGTCAATGACATCTAATGTCCATAGTCAGGAAACCATGACCATCTTTTGATCAATGAGCTAGTCAACTAGAGGCTCACTAGGGACGTGTTGTGGTCTATGTATTCACACATGTATTATGATTTCCGGATAACACAATTATAGCATGAACAATAGACAATTATCATGAACAAAGAAATATAATAATAACCATTTTATTATTGCCTCTAGGGCATATTTCCAATAGTCTCCCACTTGCACTAGAGTCAATATTCTAGTTACATTGTGATGAATCGAACACCCATGCAGTTCTGGTGTTGATCATGTTTTGCTCTAGGGAGAGGTTTAGTCAAAGAATCTGCCACATTCAGGCCCGTATGTACTTTACAAATCTCTATGTCTCCATTTTGAACACTTTCACGAATGGAGTTGAAGCGACGCTTGATATGCCTGGTCTTGCTGTGAAACCTGGGCTCCTTGGCAAGGGCAATAGCTCCAGTGTTGTCATAGAAGAGAGTCATCGGGCCCGACGCATTGGGTATGACTCCTAGGTCGGTAATGAACTCCTTCACCCAGACTGCTTCTTGTGCTGCCTCCGAGGCTGCCATGTACTCCGCTTCACATGTAGATCCCGCCACAACGCTCTGCTTGCAACTGCACCAGCTTACTGCCCCACCATTCAAAATATACACGTATCCGGTTTGTGACTTAGAGTCATCCAGATCTGTGTTGAAGCTAGCATCAACGTAACCCTTTACGACAAGCTCTTCATCACCTCCATAAATGAGAAACATTTCCTTAGTCCTTTTTAGGTACTTCAGGATATTCTTGACCGCTGTCCAGTGTTCCATGCCGGGATTACTTTGGTACCTTCCTACCAAACTTACGTCAAGGTTTACATCAGGTCTGGTACACAACATAGCATACATGATAGACCCTATGGCCGAGGCATAGGGGACGACACTCATCTTTTCTCTATCTTCTGCCGTGGTCAGGCATTGAGCCGTGCTCAATCTCGTACCTTGCAATACAGGCAAGAACCCCTTCTTTGACTGATCCATTTTGAACTTCTTCAATATCTTGTCAAGGTACATACTCTGTGAAAGACCAATGAGGCGTCTCGATCTATCTCTATAGATCTTGATGCCTAATATATAAGCAGCTTCTCCAAGGTCCTTCATTGAAAAACACTTGTTCAAGTAGGGCTTTATGCTCTCCAAGAATACTATATCATTCCCCATCAACAGTATGTCATCCACATACAATATGAGAAATGCTACAGAGCTCCCACTCACTTTCTTGTAAATGCAGGCTTCTCCATAAGTCTGCATAAACCCAAACGCTTTGATCATCTCATCAAAGTGAATGTTCCAACTCCGAGATGCTTGCACCAGCCCATAAATCGAGCATTGGAGCTTGCACACCTTGTCAGCATTCTTAGGATCGACAAAACCTTCCGGCTGCATCATATACAATTCTTCCTTAAGGAAACCATTAAGGAATGCCGTTTTGACGTCCATTTGCCATATCTCATAATCATAGAATGCGGCAATTGCTAACATGATTCGGACGGACTTCAGCTTCGCTACGGGTGAGAAAGTCTCATCGTAGTCAACCCCTTGAACTTGTCGATAACCCTTAGCGACAAGCCGATCTTTATAGATGGTCACATTACCATCCGCGCCTGTCTTCTTCTTAAAGATCCATTTATTTTCTATGGCTCGCTGATCAACGGGCAAGTCAGTCAAAGTCCATACTTTGTTTTCATACATGGATCCTATCTCGGATTTCATGGCTTCCAGCCATTTGTCGGAATCCGGGCCCGCCATCGCTTCTTCATAGTTCGAAGGTTCACCGTTGTCTAAGAACATGATTTCCAAGACAGGGTTGCCGTACCACTCTGGTGCGAAACGTGTCCTTGTGGACCTACGAAGTTCAGTAGGAACCTGATCTGAAGTTTCATGATCATCATCATGAACTTCCTCTCTAGTTGGTGCAGGCACCTCAGGAACATTTTCTTGAGCTGCGCCACTTACCGGTTCAAGAAGCAATACTTCATCAAGTTCTACTTTCCTCCCACTTATTTCTTTCGAGAGAAACTCTTTCTCTAGAAAGGACCCATTCTTGGCAACAAAGATCTTGCCTTCGGATCTGAGGTAGAAGGTATACCCAACAGTTTCTTTAGGGTATCCTATGAAGACGCATTTTTCTGACTTGGGTTCGAGCTTTTCAGGTTGAAGTTTCTTGACATAAGCATCACATCACCAAACTTTTAGAAACGATAGCTTAGGTTTCTTCCCAAACCATAATTCATACGGTGTCGTCTCAACAGATTTCGATGGAGCCCTATTTAAAGTGAATGCGGCAGTCTCTAAAGCATAGCCCCAAAATGACAGCGGTAAATCGGTAAGAGACATCATAGATTGCACCATATCTAATAGAGTGCGATTACGATGTTCGGACACACCATTATGCTGAGGTGTTCCAGGCGGCATGAGTTGTGAAACTATTCCACATTTTCTTAAGTGTGTGCCAAATTCGTGACTCAAGTATTCTCCCCCACGATCTGATTGCAAGAACTTGATTTTCCTGTCACGTTGATTCTCAACCTCACTCTGAAATTCCTTGAACTTTTCAAAGGTCTCAGACTTGTGTTTCATTAAGTAGACATACCCATATCTACTCAAGTCATCAGTGAGGGTGAGAACATAAGATAGCCACCGCGAGCCTCAACACTCATTGGACCGCACACATCAGTATGTATGATTTCCAATAAGTTGGTTGCTCGCTCCATTGTTCCTGAGAACAGAGTCTTGGTCATTTTACCCATGAGGCATGGTTCACACGTGTCAAATGATTCGTAATCAAGAGACTCTAAAAGTCCATCTGCATGGAGCTTCTTCATGCGTTTGACACCTATGTGACCAAGGCGGCAGTGCCACAAGTATGTGGGACTATCATTATCAACTTTACATCTTTTGGTATTCACACTATGAATATGTGTAGCATTACGCTCGAGATTCATTAAGAATAAACCATTCACCATCGGAGCATGACCATAAAACATATCTCTCATATAAATGGAACAACCATTATTCTCGGATTTAAATGAGTAGCCATCTCGAATTAAACGAGATCCTGATACAATGTTCATGCTCAAAGCTGGTACTAAATAACAATTATTGAGGTTTAAAACTAATCCCGTAGGTAAGTGTAGAGGTAGCGTGCCGACGGCGATCACATCGACCTTGGAACCATTCCCGACGTGCATCGTCACCTTGTCCTTCGCCAGTCTCCGCTTATTCCGCAGCTCCTGCTTTGAGTTACAAATGTGAGCAACTGCACCGGTATCAAATACCCAGGAGCTACTACGAGTACTGGTAAGGTACACATCAATTACATGTATATCACATATACCTTTCGTGTTGCCGGCCTTCTTGTCCGCTAAGTATTTGGGGCAGTTTCGCTTCCAGTGACCACTTCCCTTGCAATAAAAATACTCAGTCTCGGGCCTGGGTCCATTCTTTGGCTTCTTCCCGGCATCTTGCTTACCGGGCGCGGCAACTCCCTTGCCGTCCTTCTTGAAGTTCTTCTTACCCTTGCCTTTCTTGAACTTAGTGGTTTTATTCACCATCAACACTTGATGTTCCTTTTTGACTTCTACCTCTGCTGATTTCAGCATTGAATATACCTCAGGAATGGTCTTTTCCATCCCCCGCATATTGAAGTTCATCACAAAGCTCTTGTAGCTCGGTGGAAGCGACTGAAGGATTCTGTCAATGACCGCGTCATCCGGGAGATTAACTCCCAGCTGAGTCAAGCGGTTATGCAACCCAGACATTTTGAGTATGTGCTCACTGACAGAACTATTTTCCTCCATCTTACAGCTGAAGAACTTGTCGGAGACTTCATATCTCTCGACCCGGGCATGAGCTTGAAAAACCATTTTCAGCTCTTCGAACATCTCATATGCTCCGCGTCTCTCAAAACGCTTTTGGAGCTCCGGTTCTAAGCTGTATAGCATGCCGCACTGAACGAGGGAGTAATCATCAGCACGTGACTGCCAAGCGTTCATAATGTCTTGGTTCTGTGGGATGGGTGCGTCACCTTGCGGTGCTTCTAGGACATAATCTTTCTTGGCAGCTATGAGGATGATCCTCAGGTTCCGGACCCAGTTCGTATTGTTGCTGCCATCGTCTTTCAGCTTGGTTTTCTCTAGGAACGCGTTGAAGTTGAGGACAACGTGGGCCATTTGATCTACAAGACATATTGTAAAGATTTTAGACTAAGTTCATGATAATTAAGTTCATCTAATCAAATTATTCAATGAACTCCCACTCAGATAGACATCCCTCCAGTCATCTAAGTATAACATGATCCGAGTTAACTAGGCCGTGTCCGATCATCACGTGAGATGGACTACTCAACATCGGTGAACATCTTCATGTTGACCGTATCTTCTATACGACTCATGCTCGACCTTTCGGTCTTCTGTGTTCCAATGCCATGTCTGTACATGCTAGGCTCGTCAAGTTAACCTAAGTGTATTGCGTGTGTAAATCTGGCTTACACCCGTTGTATTCGAATGTTAGAATCTATCACACCCGATCATCACGTGGTGCTTCGAAACAACGAACCTTCGCAATGGTGCACAGTTAGGGGTAACACTTTCTTGAAATTATTACGAGGGATCATCTTATTTAAGCTACCGTTGTTCTAAGCAAATAAGATGTAAAACATGATAAACATCACATGCAATCAAATAGTGACATGATATGGCCAATATCATTTTCTCCTTTTGATCTCCATCTTCGGGGCTCCATGATCATCGTTGTCACCGCATGACACCATGATCTCCATCATCGTGTCTTCTTGAAGTTGTCTCGTCATCTATTACTTCTACTACTATGGCTAATGCTTTAGCAATAAAGTAAAGTAATTACATGACGTTTATGTTGACACGCAGGTCATAAATAAATAAAGACAACTCCTATGGCTCCTGCCGGTTGTCATACTCATCGACATGTAAGTCGTGATTCCCATTACAAGAACATGATCATCTCATACATCACATATATCATTCATCACATCCTCTGGCCATATCACATCACAAAACACTTGCTGCAAAAACAAGTTAGACGTCCTCTAATTGTTGTTGCAAGTTTTTACGTGGCTGCTATAGGTTTCTAGCAAGAACGTTTCTTAACTACGCCAAAACCACAACATGAATTGCCAATTTCTATTTACCCTTCATAAGGACCCTGTTCATCAAATCCGATTCGACTAAAGTGGGAGAGACAGACACCCGCCAGCCACCTTATGCAACTAGTGCATGTCAATCGGTGGAACCAGTCTCACGTAAGCGTACGTGTAAGGTCGGTCCGGGCCGCTTCATCCCACGATGCCGCCGAATCAAGACAAGACTAGTAACGGCAAGCAAATTGACAATTTCGACGCTCACAACTGCTTTGTGTTCTACTCGTGCATAGTAACTACGCATAGACCTAGCTCATGATGCCACTGTTGGGGAACGTAGCAAAATTTTAAAATTTTCTACGCATCACCAAGATCAATCTATGGAGTCATCTAGCAACAAGGGAGAGAGGAGTGCATCTACATACCCTTGTAGATCACGAGCGGAAGCGTTCAAGAGAATGGGGTTGATGGAGTCGTACTCATCGTGATCCAAATCATCGAAGATCCTAGCGCCGAATGGACAACACCTCCGCGCTCAACACACGTACGGTGCGAGGACGTCTCCCGCGCCTTGATCCATCCAGGAGGGAGAGGTTGAGGAAGAGGGCTCCAACAGCAGCACGACGGCGTGGTGGTGGTGAAGCTGCAGTACTCCGGCAGGGCTTCACCAAGCTCTTATGGAGGAGGAGAGGTGTTGGGGAGGGGAGGGGCTGCGCCTTGGATGTTGTGTGCAGCCCTCCCCTTGCCCCTCTATTTATAGGGGAAGGAGGAAGGGGCCCGGCCCCCTCTAGATGAGATCTAGAGGGGCCAAGGGGAGGGGGCTTGCCCCCCAAGCAAGGGGGGCGCCCCCTTTAGGGTTTTCCCCCAACCCTAGGCGCATGGGCCCAAGGGGGGGGATGCGGCCAGCCCATGTAGGGCTGGTGGCCCTTTCCTCTACAGCCCATTAGGCCCTCCAAGAGAGGTGGCCCCTCCCGGTGGACCCCCGGAACCCCTCTAGTGGCCCCGGTACAATACCGATATGCCCCCGAACCTTTCCGGTGACCGTATGACAACTTCCTACATATAAATCTTCACCTCCGGACCATTCCAGAACTCCTTGTGACGTCCGAGATCTCACCTGGGACTCCAAACAACATCCGGAAAACCTTAAGATTCGAACACTGGGGTGCGCGCGAAGTCTTTCCTTCCTACCGATCTATGCCCTTGCTCGCTAAGATCTCACGGACTAACTCGACGAACTCGCAATACAAAAAGACATGAGGTTTATACTGGTTCGGGCCACAATTGTGGTGTAATACCCTACTCCAGTGTGGTGGTGCTGGATTGCCTCCAGGGCAGATGATGAATAGTACAAGGGAAGAACAGCCTCCTGAGGTTGAGGTGTTCTTGTGAGCAGGCTCTCGTCCGGGTTGGATCAAGCTAACCTGAGATGAGATGATCTCTCCTCCGCTTTGCTTCGCCTCGCCCTACTATGGTGGCTAGCTCTACTTATATAGGCCCTGGTCCTCTTCTCAAATATCGAGCGAGAAGGGAGCCAACAACGGTGGGCAAATTTGAAGGGGGACAACTAGTACAAGCTATCCTAACAAAAGTGATCTACGCCTGTGAAAGGCTCTGGTGGTGACGCCGTCTTGGGCTCCATGACGACCTCCATCTTGCCGTCCTCCTGCTCTTGGTCTTGTTGCACCAATATAGCAACCTTTGCCTGATGCCTCGGTACTCTTCGCCTGCGCTGGCCTCCTTAGCACCAAAGAGGAAACAAGGATGCTGCGCGCGCTGGCGCCCGCCTGGTGTTGTGCGTCATGGCTCACGTCACGAGGGCCTCGTGAGGTTTGCCCCGCCTTGATATCTCTGCTCCTCGTGAGCCTGCCTGGCTAGGCTACTCCATAGGAGGTCTTGTGTCATCCTCCTCGCGAGGCTTGGACCCTTGCGAAGGTTTTGGGTGCCTTTTTGATGAAGATGGGCCATACGACCTGATGGCTTAGCCACACCATGGGCCGCAGGCAGGCAAGTCTGGGGATCCCCATTCCCAGAACGCCGACAGTAGCCCCCGGGCCCAAGGTGCGCTCGGGCTTGGCTTCGCGGCGAAGCCAAGGGCCAAGTTCGGAGCACCACGGGCCCCAAAAGCCTGTGGCCTCGGTCGCCACGTGGCGGTTGATTGGACGTGGGCGTCTCCACTTCCCCATGCTGCCTCGGCAACTGCACGAGTTGACAAGTCCCTATGACATGCAAGGAAAACCATCATTACCTGCGGTCGTGGGAGATGCCGGTTAGCCTTCTCTTGTTATAAATGGGGAGGGGGGCGGAGCCCCCGTCACCCATCTCTTCCTTCCTTGCTTGCTTGCTTCTCCCTCCTTGCTCCACTCCTGACAACAATGGCGCCCATCAGAAAGTTTTCTACCGAAGAGAAAGGAAAGGCTCCCCGTGATAATCCGGGCCCTCTTTCGCCGAAGAAAAGGTCGATCTATCGCCGTGATGAAGCGGCGATGCAGGTGGTGTTAAGGTCTTGGTGCGAGCGGCCTCCTCTGGGGTACCCGCTGCCCTTGTACGCCCAAGCCGAGGGCTCGGAAGGACGAAGTGACAAGCAGCGCCGCCCATACCGTGTCCGAGGTCGCCGCGCCATGGCGACGCACGCCGTCGCCCCTGGGGTTCATGCCACGGACTCCTCGCGCGAGTTGGTGCTGTGGGCGCCGATGCCTCCAAGCTCCTGGATCCGCTTCCTATGGTTCTTCTCCGACGTGATGCCGCTGAGGGGGCCTCTCGAGCTTTGGCTGCAGCACGCCGACTGCAGTGCTCCGGCGACCGGAGCGGAGATCGAGGCGGTCCGCATCGGCAAGATCTTCATGACTCGCAGCTGGGGCAAGATCGCGTGGGTCTGCCGTGCGAGGGGCGCCCTTGCGATCCACTTCGAGTACGACGACATCTCCATGCTCTTCTTCAAGGTCTTCGATGCCGAGGGCCGCCGCCTGGAGTGCTGCTCCAGAGAGGAGCATGAGGCTGATGCGCGCTCCACTCGCGACCACTCCAGCAGCAGCAGCCCTTGGGAGTCCAGCAGCTCTCCTGGGCTCTATGAGACTCCGTAGACGAGCGATGACAACTACGTGCCCCCGAGCTCTCGTAGCACTCGGAGCAGAGTTGCGGTGTCCGGCCGTCGCCACCGCTGATCTGGATGGGGTTGGCGCCGGCCTCTCGTGGCCCACTGTTGACGATGGTGTCCACCACGGAAGGATATAGATAGGATTCCCCTTAGTATCAGCTTTTGTTTCCTGCGAAGAATCATGAATTACCCCGTGGGGGCATGTAAGGGTCCGTAATGTCTTTTGTGCTTATCTTCCCTGTTATGAGAATTTGGTGAACGCATGTCCCGTTAAGGCTCGGTCCCCCTTTCTTTCCTCGCGATAGCTTGTTGCTCTACGCTGACAGGTCTCGGTCCCCAGGCAGGCTACAGCCGTCGCAGGTATGCTAGGTGGCGTGCCGTGGTCAAGGCCAGGAGGTGTGTGGCCCGAGGTCCAGTAAGAGCCCCTGAGGCGCGATGCTCAGGAGGCCCCCTTAGCGCTCAAGCAGCCATGGTAAGGCGAGAAAGGGAGTTGACGTGGCCGCAACGGGGTTGCGGCAAGGCGTGAGTGACCATTAGGCCCAAACATTTAGCCGATCCAAGTGTGGGACTTATCTTGTTGATCTCGTGGCGACTCCTGACGCTGCGCTAGGGCTGCGCGCCTATTCATGTGGCATAGCTAGGCCGGCCCATACGAGTTTCTCTCCCCTCATGTTCTCCTTAGTGCTCTATGTCCTCAGGTCCCGTCCCTCGAGCGAGCTTAGCCACTGCTGGTATGCCAGGTCGCGATGCCGTGGTCAAGGCCAGGGGGTGAGGGCTGGAGAGCCAGTAAGAGCTCCTGAGTCGCGATGCTCAGGAGCCCCCCTTTTAATGCGCAAGCGAATTACATGAGAGAAAATGAGACTCGCGGTGCCGCCTGCCATCCTCCCCTCGGGGTCCCTGTGAACAGGCACAAGAAGAACTTGGTTTGCCGTTACAGCAGTCAGCCTGCCGCTAGTTGGTCTGAATGAAGTGAAGGCACTGAGGTCCTAGTGAGGTGACGTGCGCGGGGCGTGCCGCGAGCCAGAGCTCGACCGCTCAGATTTGTCGACATGGCAGGGACGGACCCATGCACCAGTGCCGTGCCTGTGAGGAGGCCCCGTGGGAGGTGATGATCGAGCAGGTGATAACCGTAGGCAGGTTAAGTAGGGAAGGCAAATCATCTTGGGTAAATGCAGGAAGATACATGCCACCGGGTCCAGCCCGAGCGGCTTGGGGATGATGCAGCCCGAGGGGTGCCCCCAACAAGGTAAGCTAAAGACATAGGCAAAAGGGATACATGCCGCAGGGATGGACCCACGCGGCCTGGGAATAATGTAGCCCGAGGGGTGCTCCCAGCTAAACGAGCTTGGAAGATGTCACCTGGTTCTGTAGACAACGTAGAGTTGGTGCAGCTGAAGACGTGCGTTGAAGAAATGACTCCTCATGAGCCGCCAGAACCTTTGAGCCTCGGGAGGCTCTGGGGGCTCAGGAGGTTCCCTGAAGACCGTCTCCATCTCCTCCAGAACGGCGTGGTACCTGGCTTCCTGAGCCGCCAGGACACGTCGCATGTTGCGCTGATAGGCCGACGCCACGCTCGGCAAACCGAATGGCATACATACGTAGCTGTGCGGCGGGCCCTCATAGCGGCCCACACGCGAAGGACAGAAACGCTCCTGAGATGCGGCCCTGTTGAGGCCTGGGACGTCGATGCAGACACGCAGCCCAGCATCCTCGCCAGGATGCGGAGCTGCGCCTCATGGGCGGCTGTCGCCACGCATGGCTCTTGCTTCTTGCAGTTGCTGGGTGGTCCTGCTGATGAACTCCTGAGTGGTGGGCACTCCTTTCCCTGTGCTCTCTTGAGGGTCATGTGCTGTGAAGCACGCCTCCAAGTGGTGCCCAAGCGCCTCCCTCGTGAGGTTGGCAAGGCCTGAGGCCCTCAAGAAGAGAGTCCCCGAGCCCTGCTTGAGGAGGGCGCCGGGCGTGATACGTCTCCAACGTATCTATAATTTTTGATTGCTCCATGCTATATTATCTACTGTTTTGGACATTATTGGGCTTTATTATCCACTTTTATATTATTTTTGGGACTAACCTATTAACCAGAGGCCCAGCCCAGACTTGCTGTTTTTTGCCTGTTTTAGGGTTTCAAAGAAAAGGAATATCAAACGGAGTCCAAACAGAATGAAACCTTTGGGAACGTGATTTTCTCAACGAACAAGACCCGGGAGACTAGGACCCTACGTCAAGAAAGGAATCAGGAGGCCACGAGGTAGGGGGGCGCGCCTACCCCCCCGGGCGCGCTCTCCACCCTCGCGGGCCCCTGTTGCTCCACCGACGTACTCCTTCCTCCTATATATACCTACGTACCCCCAAACAATCAGATACGGGGCCAAAACCCTAATTCCACTGCCATAACTTTCTGTATCCACGAGATCCCATCTTGGGGCCTATTCCGGAGCTCCGCCGGAGGGGGCATCGATCACGGAGGGCTTCTACATCAACACCATAGCCTCTCCGATGAAGTGTGAGTAGTTTACCTCAGACCTACGGGTCCATAGTTAGTAGCTAGATGGCTTCTTCTTTCTTTTTGGATCTCAATACAATGTTCTCCCCCTCTCTTGTGGAGATCTATTCGATGTAATCTTCTTTTTGCGGTGTGTTTGTTGAGACCGATGAATTGTGGGTTTATCATCAAGTCTATCTATGAACAATATTTGAATCTTCTATGAATTCTTTTTTGTATGATTGGTTATCTTTGCAAGTCTCTTCGAATTATCAGTTTGGTTTGGCCTACTAGATTGATATTTCTTGCAATGGGAGAAGTGCTTAGCTTTGGGTTCAATCTTGCGGTGTCCTTTCCCAGTGACAGTGGGGGCAGCAAGGCACGTATTGTATTGTTGCCATCGAGGATAACAAGATGGGGTTTTCTTGATATTGCATGAGTCTATCCCTCTACATCATGTCATCTTGCTTAAGGCGTTACTCTATTTTTAACTTGATACTCTAGATGCATGCTGGATAGCGGTCGATGAGTGGAGTATTAGTAGTAGATGCAGGCAGGAGTCGGTCTACTTGTCTCGGACGTGATGCTTATATACATGATCATACCTAGATATTCTCATAACGATGCTCAGTTCTGTCAATTGCTCAACAGTAATTTGTTCACCCACCATAGAATACTTTTGCTCTCGAGAGAAGCCACTAGTGAAACCTATGGCCCCCGGGTCTATCTTTATCATATTAATCTCCTACCACTTAGTTATTTCCTTTGCTATTTACTTTGCCTTTATTTTACTTTGCATCTTTATCATAAAAATACCAAAAAATATTATCTTATCATATCTATCAGATCTCACTCTCGTAAGTGGCCTTATAGGGATTGACAACCCCTATTTGCGTTGGTTGCGAGGATTTATTTGTTTTGTGTAGGTACGAGGGACTCGCGCGTAGCCTCCTACTGGATTGATACCTTGGTTCTAAAAAAGTGAGGGAAATACTTACGCTACTTTGCTGCATCATCCCTTCCTCTTCGGGGAAAACCAATGCAGTGCTCAAGACATAGCAAGAAGGATTTCTGGCGTCGTTGCCGGGGAGGTCTACGCAAAAGTCAACATACCAAGTACCCATCACATACCCTTATCTCCCGCATTACATTATTTGCCATTTGCCTCTTGTTTTCCTCTCCCCCCACTTCACCCTTGCCATTTTATTCGCCCTCTCTCTCTATCCTCCCTCTCTTTCTCTATTTGCCTCTTTTTGCCCGTTTCTTGTTTGCTTGTATGGTTGGAATAGTTGTTTATTTATTACTAAACAAAGAACCTAAGATCTATGGATCCTCATCCACTTGCTAATCTTTTTAAGAGATCCAATTATGATGAACCAATTGCTAGTGAGTTTCGTGCACTAGAGGTTTTGCTTGAAATTCATGAATCTGAAAAGTGCGATGAATTACTTTATGAAGCGATTCATGATAGATCTTTGAATAAAAAGCATGATTGCAATGATTTTACTATAATCTCTCTTGATGTCAATTGCGCTAATAATATGCAAAAACCTAAGCTTGCGGATGCTAGTTTTGCTATGTCCTCTACTTGTTGCAATGACCATGATTGGGGTGATTCTTCTTTTGATCCTGAAAATTTATTTAAGCCCCATGATGAATATGATATTGATAATAGTGTTTGCAATATTGATAAAAGTGGGTTTAGAGAAGTCATGCCTTTAGTTAATGATAATCCCAGTATTTTGGAAGAGTGTCAACTTTGCATGCATGTGGATCGTGTTGAAAATATTTTATGTGATAGATATTTTGCTGAATTTGCTTATGATTCTACATGTAATTATTATGAGAGAGGGAAATATAGTGGTATAAATTTTCATGTTACTAAATTACCTCTCGTTATGTTGAGATTGCTATTGTTTCATTCCACTTCCTTGCATATGCTAGTTTTTGTTTGCCTTGATAATTTGTTTGCCTATAAGATGCCTATTCATAGGAAGTATTTTAGACTTAGATGTGTTTTTCACATGTTTTATGATGCTCTCTTTGTGCCTCAATTCTTCTCTTTCATGTGAGCATCATTAAAATTATCAATGCCTAGCTAAAAAGGCTTTAAAGAAAAGCGCTTATTGGGAGACAACCCAATATTTTTCCTTGCTGTTATTTAATAAATAATTTATGTTGCCTCTGTTTTGGTTGTGTTTTTTGTGTTTAATTAGTGTTTGTGCCAAGTAGAACCGTTGGGAAGACTTGGGGAAAGTCTTGTTGAACTTGCTGTAAAAAAACAGAAACTTTAGCGCTCACGAGAACTGCTGTAATTTTTATTTGGAAAGGGCTATTTAGTTAATTCTTTTTTCAGATGATTAATAGATAAATTCCTCACGTCCAGAAATTTATTTTAGAATTTTTGGGGCTCCAGATCTTGCGCTAGATACAGATTACTACAGAATGTTCTGTTTTTGACAGATTCTGTTTTTCATTTGTTGTTTGCTTATTTTGATGAATCTATGGCTAGTAAAATTGTTTATAAACCATAGAGAAGTTGGAATACAGTATGTATAACACCAATATAAATAAATAATGAGTTCATTACAGTACCTTGAAGTGGTCTTTTATTTTCTTTCGCTAACGGAGCTCATGAGATTTTCTACTTTAAGTTTTGTGTTGTGAAGTTTTCAAGTTTTGGGTAAAGATTTGATGGATTATGGAACAAGGAGTGGCAAGGTCCTAAGCTTGGGGATGCCCATGGAACCTCCAAGATAATCTAAGTTCACCTAAAAGCCAAACTTGGGGATGCCCCGGAAGGCATCCCCTCTTTTGTCTACTTCTATTGGTAACTTTACTTGGAGCTATATTTTTATTCGCCACATGATATGTGTTTTGCTTGGAGCGTCTTGTATTATTCGAGTATTTGGTTTTTAGTTTACCACAATCATCCTTGATGTACACACCTTTTGAGACAGCCATACATGATTTGGAATTTGTTAGAATACTCTATGTGCTTGGCTTATATCTTTTGAGTTATATAGTTTTGCTCTAGTACTTCACTTATATCTTTTAGAGAATGGTGGTGGATTTGTTTTATAGAAAATATTGATCTCTCATGCTTCACTTAGATTATTTTGAGAGTCTTAATAGCATGGTAATTTGCTTAAAATCCTAATATGCTAGGTGTTCAAGATTAGTAAACTTTTCTTAAGAGTGTTTTGAATACTAAGAGAAGTTTGATGCTTGATGATTGTTTTGAGATACAGAGGTAATAATATCAAAGTCATGCTAGTTGAGTAGTTGTGAAATTGAGAAATGCTTGTGTTGAAGTTTGCAAGTCCCACAGCATGCACGTATGGTAAACGTTATGCAACAAATTTGAAATGTGAGGTGTTATTTGATTGTCTTCCTTATGAGTGGCGGTCGGGGACGAGTGATGGTCATCTTTTGTTCTAATATTGAGTCATAATCATTGAGTTGTAAATAAATAGAAGTGTGATGATCATCATTTTCTAGAGCATTGTCCCAAGTGAGGAATAAATTAAAAAAAAGAGAAAGGCCATAAAAAAGAGAGAAGGCCCAAAAAATGTGAGAAAAAGAGAGAAGGGACAATGTTACTATCCTTTGCCACACTTGTGCTTCAAAGTAGCACCGTAATCTTCATGTTAGAGAGTCTCTTGTTTTGTCACTTACATATACTAGTGGGAAGTTTTCATTATAGAACTTGGCTTGTATATTCCAACAATGGGCCTCCTCAAGTGCCCTAGGTCTTCATGAGCAAGCAAGTTGGATGCACACCCACTAGTTCTTTTGTTGAGCTTTCATACATTTATAGCTCTAGTGCATCCGTTGCATGGCAATCCCTACTCCTTGCATTAACATCAATCGGTGGGCATCTCCATAGCCCATTGATTAGCCACGTTGATGTGAGACTTTCTCCCTTTTTTTCTTCTCCATATAACCCCCCTCATTATATTCTATTCCACCCATAGTGCTATGTCCATGGCTCGCGCTCATATATTGCGTGAAAGTTTATAGGTTTGAGGGTACTAAAGTATGAAACGATTGCTTGGCTTGTCATCGGGGTTGTGCATGATGAGAGCATTCTTGTGTGACGAAAATGAAACATGACTAAACTATATGATTTTGTAGGGATGAACTTTCTTTGGCCATGTTATTTTGAGAAGACATAATTGCTTAGTTAGTATGCTTGAAGTATTATTATTTTTATGTCAATATGAACTTTTGTCTTGAAACTTTCGGATCTGAATATTCATACCACAATTAAGAAGAATTACATTAAAATTATGCCAAGTAGCACTCCGCATCAAAAATTCTGTTTTTATCATTTACCTACTCGAGGATGAGCAGGAATTAAGCTTGGGGATGCTTGATACATCTCCAACGTATCTATAATTTTTGATTGCTCCATGCTATATTATCTACTGTTTTGGACATTATTGGGCTTTATTATCCACTTTTATATTATTTTTGGGACTAACCTATTAACCGGAGGCCCAACCCATAATTGTTTTTTTCCTGTTTTAGGGTTTCGAAGAAAAGGAATATCAAACAGAGTCCAAACGGAATGAAACCTTTGGGGACGTGATTTTCTCAGCGAACAAGACCCGGGAGACTTGGACCCTACATCAAGAAAGGAAACAGGAGGCCACGAGGTAGGGGGCGCGCCTACCCCCCTAGGCGCGCCCTCCACCCTCGTGGGCCCCCTGTTGCTCCACCGACGTACTCCTTCCTCCTATATATACCTACGTACCCCCAAATGATCAGATACGGAGCCAAAACCCTAATTCCAATGCCGTAACTTTCTGTATCCACGAGATCCCATCTTGGGGCCTGTTCCGGAGCTTCGCCGGAGGGGGCATCAATCACGGAGGGCTTCTACATCAACACCATAGCCTCTCCGATGAAGTGTGAGTAGTTTACCTCAGACCTACGGGTCCATAGTTAGTAGCTAGATGGCTTATTCTCTCTCTTTGGATCTCAATACAATGTTCTCCTGCTCTCTTGTGGAGATCTATTCGATGTAATCTTCTTTTTGCAGTGTGTTTGTTGAGACCGATGAATTGTGGGTTTATGATCAAGCCTATCTATGAACAATATTTGAATCTTCTCTGAATTCTTTTATGTATGATTGGTTATCTTTGCATGTCTCTTTGAATTATCAGTTTGGTTTGGCCTACTTGATTGATCTTTCTTGCAATGGGAGAAGTGCTTAGCTTTGGGTTCAATCTTGCGGCGTCCTTTCCCGGTGACAGTAGGGGCAGCAAGGCACATATTGTATTGTTGCCATCGAGGATAATAAGACGGGGTTTTCTTCATATTGCATGAGTCTATCCCTCTACATCATGTCATCTTGCTTAAGGCGTTACTCTGTTTTTAACTTAATACTTTAGATGCATGCTGGATAGCGGTCGATGAGTGGAGTATTAGTAGTAGATGCAGGTAGGAGTCGGTCTACTTGTCTCGGATGTGATGCCTATATACATGATCATACCTAGATATTCTCATAACTATGCTCAATTCTGTCAATTGCTCAATAGTAATTTGTTCACCCACCGTAGAATACTTATGCTCTCGAGAGAAGCCACTAGTGAAACCTATGGCCCCCGGGTCTATCTTTATCATATTAGTCTCCTACTACTTAGTTATTCCCTTTGCTATTTACTTTGCCTTTATTTTACTTTGCATCTTTATCATAAAAATACCAAAAAATATTATCTTATCATATCTATCAGATCTCACTCTCGTAAGTGGCCTTATAGGGATTGACAACCCCTATTTGCGTTGGTTGCAAGGATATATATTTGTTTTGTGCAGGTACGAGGGACTCGCGCGTAGCCTCCTACTGGATTGATACCTTGGTTCTCAAAAACTGAGGGAAATACTTACGCTACTTTGCTGCATCATCCCTTCCTCTTCGGGGAAAACCAACGTAGTGCTCAAGAGGTAGCAGGGCACGCCTTCCTATGCGGGGAGGGAGGCGCCCCTGGAGCGGGCGCTGTTCCTAACGAGGCTCCTACCGCGACGCCATCCTCCTGAGGTCCTGCACGGCGTGGCTGCTTCTTCTTGGGGATGGCCTCTAGAGGGTCTTCATTTCTGCTGTCGGGGTCATCGATTGCTGTGGCTTGAAAGGCGCGCTCGAGGGAGCACACTGCGTCCCTCTTTTCACACAGGACCGTGATGATTCCTCCGCTTCCTGGCATCTTGAGAACATTGTAGTCGTGATGAGTGACTGCCATGAACTTGGCCAGGGCCAGATACCCGAGGATGGCATTGTACGGCAGGCGGATGTGCGCGACGTCAAAGCCGATGAGCTCGGTATGGTAGTTCTTGCGCTCCCCGAAGGTGACGGGCAGGCGGACCCGCCCTATCGGTGTGGTGGAGCCGTCGGTCACTCCTGAGAAAGGCTTGGTGGGCTGGAGCTGTTCATAAGGCACTTGGAGGTTGTCGAACGTGTCGACGGACAGGACGTTGAGCCCCGCACCACCGTCGATGAGGGTCTTGGTGACCTGCACATTGCTGATGACTGCGGAACACAGCATAGGGAGGGCGCCAGCGGTGGCTACGCACTTGAGCTGATCCACCGAGTTGAAAGTGATGGCGCATTGGGACCACCTGAGCGGACACATGGCCTCGAGTTTGGGGAGCGCCGCGTTCACCTCGCGAGCGAACTGTTTCAAGGTGCGCTGAGAGGCTGGGGCTTGGGTGCCGCCCAAAATGCAGGCGATCGCACGCGGCTCCTGGAAGCCCCCACCCCCCTCATCCTGGTGGTGGTGGTCGTTCCTCCTTGGTGGCGGCAGCGGGGGAAGACCGGTGTTGCCCTAGGGTGATCTTCACGCGGTGGGTCTCTCCAGGCGCCCTCGCGAGGTTGGTCCTGCCAGTGGTCCTCACGAGGCCGGTCGCGCCACTCCTGGCATGGGCCACAGTCATCCTAGCGTCCGCCTCCACGTCCTCCTCCGCGCCCGTAGCCTCGGTCATTGCGCTCGGGGCGTCGACCGTAGCGTCCTTCCCGTATGGCTCTGAGCTCTTGACAGTCGCTGGGGTTGTGGGTGTTCAGGTTTTGGAAGGCGCAGAACGACCAGTCGTTCTTGGATGACTCAGGCTGATCTCTGCCCCGCTTGATGTCGGGCTCCGCTGCGAGCACAACTGCCTCCTTGCGCTTCACGTCCTTGGCCTTGGCCTTCTTCTCCTCCGCACCCACGGCTGGCGGCTCAAGGAGGGAGAGGCGCCCCTCATCATCTCTTGTGCACTTGGTCGCCAGATTGAACAGCTCATGAGATGTGCAGAGCTCCTCGTGGATGGCGAGCTCTTCCTTCATCTTGACATCACAGACGCCATCGGAGAACGCAGAGATGATGGCCTCGTCCGTGACCTTGGGGATCTTGAGGCGGGTGTTGTTGAAGTGCTAGATGTACTTCTGGAGGGTCTCTCTTGGTTGCTGCCTGATGCGGCGTAGATCACCCGCGGCTGGTGGGCGGTCGCGAGTGCCCTGGAAGTTGGCGACAAAGCGGTCGCGCATCTCGTCCTAGGAGGAGATCGAGCCGTGCTGCAGGTTTAGGAGACAGGAGCGAGCTCCATCCTTGAGAGCCATGGGAAACCAGTTCGCCATGACCTTTTTGTCGCTGTTGGCCGCTTCGATGCTCAGCTCATAGAGCTACAGGAACTCCGCAGGGTCGGCGGTGCCATCGTAGCGAGGAGGCAGATCCGGCTTGAACTTTCCCGGCCAAGCGACGCTACGCAGCTCGGGGGTGAAGGCGCGGAAGCCAGTCGTGGTTGCCGGGGCCCGCTTCAGAGGTGGAGCTTGGTCTTAACGAACTCCACACTGCACCGCTGTGGGCGGTGCACGGTCTTGATTAGGTGGCGCGGGGAGCGCATGTGTAGCTTCTCGCGGGCGCGGAATTTCTTGGCAGCTTCTCTCTTCGCGCGCAAGCGCCGGGCGCGGCGGATCATGCCGCGGAGCTGCACGCCTTGGTGCCAAGGCGCCGTCTTGGGGCTGAGGTGGTGGAGGCACGCCATGAGCCCCGTCGCCCGCGGCTGGTCGAGGGGGACGCAGAGAGTGGGATGGCGCTGGAGAGCCCCCTGCGGCGCAAACGAGCTCGGCGACGCGGTCGAGCCACTCCTCGTAGAGGTCATCGACGGGGCGGTAGCGCAGGAGCTCGTTTGCCGCGAGGAGTGTGGTCTGTGCCTCCATGGGAGCGCGGTGCGCGTGAGACGAAGAACCGACAGGGGTCAGCGATGGAGTGGCGGTGCGGCCGTCCTGCTGTACCGAAGGATGCAGCGAGGATGCCTGCTGCTCGTTCCCCGCCGGGCCGGTGGCAGCGTTGGCGGCGGGAGACAAAGAATGGCGATGTGGCCTGCCGACGGGAGCTGTCTGAGCGACGCGGGAGGTGAGGGCAGCTCGACGCCCAACTCGAGCACGACGAGCGTCCGCCATGGAGATGACGGAGCGACGAACTGATGGAAGGGAAAGTACGGCGCACCCCTACTTGGCGCGCCAAATGTCGGATGTGGGGTTCTGGCAAACCCTTTCGAACACTGGGGTGCGCGTGAAGTCTTTCCTTCCTACCGATCTACGCCCTTGCTCGCTAAGATCTCACGGACTAACTCGACGAACTCGCAACACAAAAATACACGAGGTTTATACTGGTTTAGGCCACCATTATGGTGTAATACCCTACTCCAGTGTGGTGGTGCTGGATTGCCTCCAGGGCAGATGATGAATAGTACAAGGGAAGAACAGCCTCCTGAGGTTGAGGTGTTCTTGTGAGTAGGCTCTCGTCCGGGTTGGATCAAGCTAACCTGAGATGAGATGATCTCTCCTCCGCTTTGCTTCGCCTCGCCCTACTATGGTGGCTAGCTCTACTTATACAGGCCCTGGTCGTCTTCCAAAATATCAAGCGGGAAGGGAGCCAACAACGACAGGAAAATTTGAAGGGGGACAACTAGTACAAGCTATCCTGACAAAAGTGGTCTACGCCCGCGAAAGGCTCTGGTGGTGACGCCGTCTTGGGCTCCACGATGACCTCCGTCTTGTCGTTCTCATGGTCTTGGTCTTGTTGCCCCAATATAGTAACCTTTGCTTGATGCCTCGGTACTCTTCGCCTGCGCTGGCCTCCTTAGCACCAAAGAGGAAACAAGGACACTGCATGCGCTGGCGCCCGCCTGGTGTCATGCGTCATGGCTCACGTCACGAGGGCCTCGTGAGGTTTGCCCCGCCTTGATATCTCCGCTCCTCGTGAGCCTGCCCGGCTAGGCTACTCCATAGGAGGTCTTGCATCGTCCGCCTCGCGAGGCTTGGACCCTCGCGAAGGTCTTGGGTGCCTTGTTGATGATGATGGGCCGTACGACCTGATGGCTTAGCCACGCCGTGGGCCGCAGGCAGGCAAGTCTGGGACCCTCGTTCCCAGAATGCCGACACCCGCCATCAGGCTCTTGGCACGTCTCTGCAGCTTGATGTCAGCTGGCTGGGCCTTGCGGATCTCTTCCTCAAGTGTGGGGGTAACTTCCAAAACATTAGTGAGGCCAACATCCACTATGACCAGGTTGAGTTGAGCGATCTCCTCTTGGATTTTAGGAGGCAAGGATTTCGATATGACATTTAAGCTGACAGGCTTTCGACTGAGGGCATCGGCAACTACGTTGGCCTTACCCGGGTGATAATTCATTCCAAGATCATAATCCTTTACCAACTCTAGCCATCGTCGTTGATGGAGATTTAAATCCGGCTGAGTAAATTTGTATTTAATACTTTTGTGATTGGTAAAAATTTGGCACATTTTTCCAATGAGGTAGTGTCTCCAAATTTTTAACACATGAACCACCGCAGCCAATTCCAAATCATGAGTAGGATAGTTTACCTCGTGGGGTCGTAGCTGTCGAGATGCATATGCTACTACCTTGCTGTCTTGCATAAGTACGCAACCAAGGCCTTGCCTGGAGGCATCACAATATACATCAAAGCTGCGATAAATGTCTAGGAGAGTCAATACAGGTGCAGTTGTCAGCCGTATCTTTAGCTCATTGAAAATTTTCTCACAGTCCTCCGTCCATTCAAACTTATCCTTTTTGAGCAGCTCTTTCATGGGTTTAGCAATCTTAGAAAACCCCTCAATGAAACGACGGTAACATCCAGCTAATCCGAGAAAACTCCGGATCTGTGTCACTGTCGTGGGCGGCAACCAATCGAGCACATCCTTTACTTTGCTCGGGTCCACGGCTATTCCTTCGGCGGATACTACATGTCCGAGAAACCCAACTTGCTTGAGCCAAAACTCACATTTACTGAAATTGGCGTAAAGCTGATGGTCTCGGAGTCGTTGTAGCACTGCTCGGAGGTGATCCTTGTGCTCTTCTTCACCCTTTGAGTAAATGAGGATTTCATCGATGAAGACTACCACGAATTTGTCGAGGAAGTCCATGAATACTTTGTTCATCATACGCATGAAGAAAGCAGGGGCATTGGTGAGACCAAAGGACATCACTGTATATTCATAAAGACCGTACCGAGTGGTGAATGCGGTCTTAGGAATATCTTACTTTTTAATTTTGAGCTGATGATATCCGGTCCGTAAATCGATCTTAGAGAGTACTTTAGCCCCACTGAGCTGATCAAACAAATCATCAATCATTGGCAGCGGTGACCTCATTCAGCTGGCGGTAATCCACGCACATGCGGAGGCTGCCATCCTTTTTGTGCACGGAAATAGCGGGTGATCCCCATGGTGAAGAGCTGGGATGAATATATCCTTTCTGGAGCAGTTCATCAAGCTGTTTCTTTAGCTCCACTAATTCTGATGAGGGCATCCGGTAATACTTCTTGTATAGCGGTGCAGTTCCGGGCACAAGGTCTATTGCAAATTTTAGCTCTTGATCTGGCGGCATGCCTGGCAGTTCCTCTGGAAATACATCAGGGTACTTGCTGACCACAAGAATTAATTCCAACTCAGCCATAGCAGTGAAAACCAATTCTTTCTTGGGTATATTCTTGCGAGCATAGAATTTGGTAATCCGCCCATTCGGACTGGTTAAAGTGACTTCTCGTGTTGCGCAGTTTATGCAAACTTGATATTGGGTCAACTAATTCATGCCCAATATAATATCCAACTTTTCAGACTCAATAAGTATCAGAGAGGTTGGAAAGTAGACTCCGTTGATATTGATTTCCAGATCATGGTAGACCAGATTTCTCTTGATTACAGATCCCGGGGTTTGTACCAGCATATTTTTTCCCAAAAGTGTACAAGGGAATTTGTTTTGGGTAGCAAAATTCCAAGAAATAAAAGAATGGGAAGCCCCAGAGTCAAATAAAATTACGGCAGGTATGTCATTAACAAAAAACATACCAATGACGACTTCGGGGTTCTCTTGGGCTTCATTGGCCGAGAGATGATGCACGTTCCCAGTAATGTTTTGCTGGGTTGGGCATGACTTTATAAAGTTGACTTATGGCCTGAATGGGGCATTCGCCTTGTTGTTCTTGGGGTACTGCCTCGCATAATGTTCGTTCTGCCCACAATTGAAGACCGAATTATTGCGCTGACGCTCCTCATGCATGGGATTGGTCACGATATTCCTGACTTGAGTGGTGGTCTTGTTAACATTCTGTTGCCAATTTAGCTTGTTTTCCACCTGAGTCTGCTGCCAGGTACGAGCCTTTTGCACTGGTTGCCCATCCTTCTTTGGCTCAAGCTTACGCTTGTTGTCATTGTTGATAGGCCTATTATCTGATATAAGCTTGTGCTCCCATTCAGCAATGAAAGCCTTGTTCACCAGAGTTTGGAAATCTGGGAAATCAAACATACTGAGAGTACACCGGAGTTGCAGATTTAAGCCTCCAAGAAATATCTCAATCTTCCTTTCTTCGGTGGCCACGTCATAAAGGGAGTAACGGGCCAGATGATTGAATTTTTGCAAATATTCCACCACAGACTGATTTCCTTGGACGAGTGCGAGAAATTCACGCTGCTTAACCTTCATAACTCCAGTAGGGATATGATATTTCTGGAACTGATCCTTAAATTTTTCCTAGGTGATTTCTTCATCAGCAAGCCACATGAATTTTGCATTTTCCCACCATATAGCAGCAGCACCTTCAAGGTAATGAGTTGCAAATGAAACTTTATCATTTTCTTCAGTACGATCAATCTCAAGCTTTTTCTCAATGGTACGCAACCAATCGTCTGCATCCAATGGGTCAAAAATCTGACTGAAACAAGGTGGCTTGATCCTTTGAAAATCTGACAGCTTTGAGTAATGACCGTTCTGATTTCCATTCTGTCCAACCATAGCTTGCACACTTCTTAATATTTCAAGCAAATCATTGTTCCTTCTTTCCTCAAACATACGCAGAATTTGCTCGGTGGAGGGCGGAGTTGGCGGTGGAGGCGGTGGCGGAACATACGGCTCGGGAGAATGTCCTGCTTGTCATGCGGAACGACGAACAGGAGTTCCCTCACGAACGTTGCTACTGCTGCCTCCCCGCGTCATCCTATTGTGGATTTTCCCAAGACAACACAATCGAGATGAGAAACATCCAAGAATAAATTTGGGGAAAAGCCAGCAACAAATCCCGGAAGAAAACAAAAGAGCTAAGAAAATACGACGAATAAAGTCCCAACATAATTATACATAGACTCATCCATGAAAGACAAACAACACAACAGGTTGAACTACTCTCATACATGCAACAAAACATCATGACTCGTACGGCTACATCCGTACATTATCCGGACGACTGCGAATACTCCGAGGTACTACTGCTCCATTGGTGCTGCGGTGCCCTCCCCTGAAGCGGACTCGGATCCTGAACTGACAAGGTTAACGGAAACCTCCGAGTTAAAGGTAACACGACGACGCTGCCTTGAGGGCTCTCCCTCAGGGGCAGGGGTAGGATGAAGCATCGGGGCTACGGGAGTAGAGAGAAGTGAAACCCACTCGGCAGGAGTACCGAGAGGGTTCACCGTCGTGGTGCCTGAGCTACTCGGGGGAGTAACCGGTGAAACAGGGGAACTAGAACTGGCTGGAATATAAGGAGTAAATCCCAGAGAAGATGGAGTAGTGGCAGATCTAGTAGTGACCAAAGCAGCGGCTAAAGCAGTACGGGCACGAGTCAGCTCACGAGCCAGCTCGTGGATCATAAGATAGCTAGCAGTGACATAGCGATCAAGGTGGCTAGCAACACTATCAGACTCCGGATCAATGATCTGGAAACAGACACGACAATTGTCATGCAGAGAAGGGTAGTAAAAGAAACCTGGATGGTTTTGCATTCGGATCTCATTGTAACAAAGCTCAACAAGGACATCGAATGCAGCAAACTAGACAACCTGAGAAGCGGTAGAGGTGTAACCACTCTGAGAAGTATGAGTGTAAGAGTCAGAATCAGAACTAGTGCGTAGAGTAACCACTGCGTGATACTCATACACTGAATCAGCTAGACACTCCCGGTACACACGATAGACTGAATCGTCTCCGAGGGGGTACAACCGACGCCACACATTGCGAAGGAGGCGCCGTGACGTGTACGACATCAGCTGCAACTGGCACGGATACGGCACCGGAGCCATCTACACTCACAACCATTAGCAGGTTAGCATAGAAATATAAATCAAGTGCATGCAATGCAAAAATAGGCTACATTAGCTACCGGCACTCAACTTAAAGTCGTATCTAACGTCCAGTTAACACGTCGTAGTCTAGCGTGGCCTACAGTCAGCGCGGCTCTGATACCAAGCGTTGTGGCACCCCGGCGGTTTACCGTGCATTGCCAGCCCATAGACCATGTCTTCTGGCAACACACAACATCTTGGTACAGAAAAACAACCGCTTTATTGATGCTAGCAGATCAGAATTTATATTACAACAGATGTCGAGGCCGAGCAGCACGCACGGTGCGGCTGAACAATATGTACATTATTTAGTGAACATAAAGGGGGCCTCGATCATAACAACTACACGACATCGGAACAACATCGTAGCGGGAACTCCATAGCACAGGGACATCGATGTGGACACGATCTAGACTCGAGCAGCGCTCCTTTCCAATGTGACTTTCCTGAAATCTGGCATGACACGCCAGGTCAGTACATTTAATGTACTTGCAAGCTCACAACAGGCATAATCATAATGACAAACAATATCACGATATTTAACCAATTAATAATGCAATAATGTTCCAACATGCTATGCTCATGCTCTTGGGATAAACGTCCCTTGGGACCGACTTACCAACCGTGATCGTTCTCGGATCACAAACAAGCCACCATCATGGTCTTGAACAGAGTAACTCGTGATCCTTACGACGATCACCACCAAACCACCATCATGGTCTTGTCCAGATTAACTCGTGATCCTTACGACGATCACAACCATGACCCATATTGGGCCTTGAACATCTCGATGGCCTTTCTGCCATCATCATCAGTGCAAAGTTCATAACTTAGTGTGCAAGTTTATTAAACGTTGACTCATGGTGGGACCTACTACGAGGCGTCCGTAACCATGGACTCGGCTATCGATAGATTATACACTCTATAGAGGTAGCACACTGTACCCACACCACGAAACCCATGCACTCCCATTCGGGTGGACCAACGGCATTCCGACAAAACCCTTCCATTGGCATGACACTCTCCCGGCCACTCCGACCCAATCCCCAACGGGCTAG
The DNA here is from genome assembly GCF_002162155.2 of Triticum dicoccoides. Lineage (NCBI taxonomy): Eukaryota > Viridiplantae > Streptophyta > Magnoliopsida > Poales > Poaceae > Triticum > Triticum dicoccoides. The sequence goes on along the minus strand of NC_041382.1, from coordinate 132,543,689 downwards.
TCCTGGGTGGCCCCGTGTCTACCAAAGACACACCGACCACCGTCGTGGCCAAAACAATCCCTCTCGGGGACTCGGTACCATAATCTCAACAACGGGCACACAAGGTTATGCCTGCTTACCGGGCCAGTGTAAGCATGCCCATAACCTTCCCTAGTTGGAGGCACCGACCAGAGGCATGTCAATGGACCGAATCAAGGCCTTCCCACAAGGCAAATGTGGTTGCACCGGGAAAATCTCGATTCAGCGGCACCATGACCTAGTCAATGATATATTCAAGTTGAGTTATACTCAGGTTCAACTTCAAATGAAAATGACTGGTGTCATAGCATGCCATGAAATGCAATACTACACATGCATCACATGTTAATGAAAATGACTGATCTCAACCATATTCACACTAAGCATAAGCATCAACAACTTATATTACTTTCCTGGTCAGGGTAACTCTCATTTTAACAATATATTTTGCAGCAAGAATTATCATATTCTCATGCAAGAACACAACTTCGATTAATTTCTCATATTCATAGCAAAGATTTTACTATCACCACAAGCAAATCCTATTCTCCTTGCCAACCAAGTTAGGTTCAAACATTCCGTAAATTAAGCAAAATGGCTGAACAAGCACTTAACAAGATATTTTCTAGCAAATTTAACTATTTTATTTATGCAAGAAAATAACTTTAAGCAATTATTCATATGCATAACAAATCATTTTATCATGACCACAATTAGATCTTAGCTACTTTGCCAACTAAGCTAGTTTCAAGGTTCTGTAAATCAAGCATAATACCAACACACACTTAACACAATATAAATAACATAAAATTTATTTAAATGCATGGATTAATCATTTCATTCAAGTAAGAAAATCATCAATTTTGAAATGGCACCATGAAAATGTTGCTGTGGCTTGCCTTAGTGCAGATGAGGTTCACAAGCCTTCTGGTGATCCTCAAGACAAGCCTCACCCTCTGAAAATAATTTTAAACACAAGAAGAAAATATCAAGAACTCTTCTGAAAATCACCAGAAATTCTAGACAGCTCATAAAAATCTCATTTTTGGTGAGCTGCTACATTTCTTTGGAAAGAACATAATGCAAAAAGAATCAATTCATTTGGACTTATGGTTGAAAAGTTATAGATGTTTGAAGTTCTCTAGAATTGTATTGAATTTGAATTTAAAGAAACAGACTAGGGGGGGGGGTGACGTCGAAGGCGTAAAGCCTCAGGGCGCCACCACTCGTACCGCTTTGCGCGCATATAGAGTGGCTGACTAGCGGGACCCGCTTGTCAGGTGAGAGGAGGGGAGAAGGTAACAGAGGAGGGTCGCGACTTCACCGTAGCTCTCGCTGGCGACGAGGGCTCCTTGGCCAAAACCAGAGGGAGGGATCGAGAGAGGGGGTTGAGGCGCACCTGCCCGTACCCGTAGCATAGCTAGGGTTGGTCGGAAGGCGTCGAAATCGACCTCGCAAGCGGAGGCAGAGGGCGGTGGTCGCCGGAGATGAGGAAGACAGCGACCAGAGGCAACTTCAGGGGCTCCAGAGGAATGAAATGGCTTCACCGGAGAGAGGCGGAGGCCCTGGAATGATCGCCCTGGCCTGGGAGGGGTTGGAGCTACTGCGGAGACCAGAGGGGATCGCCGGCGAGCTCGAGCTCGAGGGCGGTGGCCCACGGCCTGCCCGGCCGGGCTACGGTTTCCTACGCGCTTGTGGGGTGTGTGGGAGTGGTGGATGGTGCTCGAGGAGGCTGGGGGCGGCTCCATTTATAGGCGAGCGGAGAGGGGGGTTCGGGCTCTGCCGGTGGACACCTGTCCACGGCGCCCGGTGACGAGTTGCGTCAGTGAGAGGGGGAGAAGGCAACGCAGCTCACACGACAACTGTGGGCGAGTGGGGACGAGGACAGGAACGAGGAGAAGGCGACGAGCACAGTGCACACTGCACTATTGGGTTGGCCGGACCGTGCCCGTGCTCGCTGCGGTGAGCTCCGGCGTCGGCGAGCGCCAGGGGGGGGGAGTTAATGGCGTTGAGACGATGATGGTGGCGAGGTTTGGCATGCTTAGGTAGGCGGGGAAGCGAGCATGCAATCAATAGAGGCTCAGGCGCGTCGCAGAGTGTGTCGGATGCATGCCAGAATGCCTGGACGAACGCGGTCACCGCGTGAACTCTGACCTCATGCTGACCTAAGCCCAAACTCCATGTCTGGCATGTTGTTCGTGGTAGTTTTGAATGTTACCACGCTTTGGTTTGGCTCCAGATGCAGTAGAGAAAATTTTACACGCCAGGTAAGTTTCTGGTCAGTAACTTTGAGGTGTTACTGAGGTCAAATGGCTGGGAGTTGGGGGCTGTGCTTTGGGGGCTAGCCATCATCTACTAAGGTGATGATGCACAAGAAAATTTAGGCACGGGGGAGCAAGTAAAATGGTAGTTGCTGTAGAAACCACCATTTCTGTCCAGAACAGAAAATATTTTCTGTAGCAAAAATATTCCAAAAAGTGATGAAATATTTTTGCTCAGGAAGGTGCCCTAGGGTTCAAAGAATATTTGGGAATTTTCTTAGATTTTTGTGGGAAAGAAAAATGAGGGTTGATTTGGAGCTCATTGAACTAGCTAGGGTTTTAGAGAAGAAAAATGAATATTTTTCATTTAAGAAAAATATTCCCAAGATTATTTTGAGATGGATCAGAAGGGGAATGATGATTAGGGAGGGAAATGATGATTAGGGAGGGAAATGATGCACTTGGGTGAAAGCCAAGGGTACCCAAGTGTTTAAGTCCATATGAAAAGATTCAGAAACCCCAACTTTCAAAATAAACCCAAATGAAAATCAGGCAAATAAGAGAGGGCTAAAATCAAGCTGTCACAGAGGTACCTCGGCGGCCTTGAACAGCACCTTCCAGACGTCTTTGTGCATCATGTCGAAAAGCTCTCGCAACGTCTGGTGCTTGGCCGGGTCGAACTCCAACATATTGAATGCCCATCTTTGACACAGAAGGATCTGGCGAAAGAGCATGACCTGGAACATGTTGGCAAGCTTTATTTTCATGCTTATCATATTTTTAACACAACTCTGGAGTCCGGTTAGCTCCACCGATGAACCCCAGGATAGGCCCTTCTCTTTCCAGGAGGTGATCCGCGTGGGGATGCCGGATCGAAATTCGGGGGCCGCCACCCAGTTGGTGTCGCGCGACTCGGTGATGTAGAACCACCCCGATTGCCACCCCTTCACGGTCTCCACATAGGAGCCTTCAAGCCAGGTGACGTTGGGCATTTTTCCCACCATGGAGCCGCCGCACTCCGCTTGCTGGCCAACCACCACCTTCGGTTTCACGTCGAAGGTCTTCAGCCACAGGCCGAAGTGGGGCTTGATGCGGAGGAAGGCCTCACACATGACGATAAACGCCGAGATGTTGAGGATGAAATTGGGGTTCCAGATCATGGAAGTCCAACCCATAGTAAAACATGAGCCCGCGAACGAATGGGTGGTGGGGAAATCCCAGTCCGCGGACGAAGTGGGTGAGGAATACATTCCTTTCATGAGGTTTTGGAGTAGGGACTATCTGCCCCGTGTTTTGGAGCCGGTGCGCGATGTCTGCGGCCAGGTATCTGGCTTCCCAAAGCTTCGTAATGTTCTCCTCCATAACGGAGGAGACCATCCACTCGTCTCCCGCTCCGGACATGTTCGGAATGGCTTTGCGGAGAAGATGAGAACTTGGGCACTAGAGCTCGAGTGCGCGAGAGTGGATGGGCGAGGGAATTAGAAGGTCTGGGTGAAAAAGAGGAATCCTGGTCCCTTTATAAAGGCGGTAGAAACTGTGCGCCTCCCTATTTGCCCCATAAAATCGCTTATTCCCCAAGCGCCGCGATTGATGGCACGGTTGGGTTATCCATACCCGTATTGATGAGAATCCCATGATAAGGGGAACACGATCTCTGCTTCGACAAGACGTGCCAATAAAACCGCCTCGCAACACGTGCATTGGCAGGCAGGGAAAAATGGTTCGTAATGACCGGGCCACGGCAGGACGTCACATTATGAAAAGTTGTCAGCATATTAGATTTGTGGAATAATATACTCTCTATGGTGGTATGCGGGATTTGTTTTTGAGAGCCGGGCACGATCCTTGTATTCAAAATCTTCTATGGAGTATTCGAAGAAGGAAACCGCCTTGCAATGCCGAAGACAATCTGCGCGCCAGACTCATCGTCATTGAAGCCTGGTTCAGGGGCTACTGAGGGAGTCCTGGATTAGGGGGCCTTAGACAGCCGGACTATATACTTTGGCCGGACTGTTGGACTATGAAGATACAAGATTGAAGACTTCATCCCATGTCCGGGTGGGACTCTCCTTTGCGTGGAAGGCAAGCTTGGCGATTCGGATATGTAGATCTCCTTCTCTGTAACCGACTCTGTGTAACCCTAGCCACCTCCGGTGTCTATATAAACCGGAGGGTTTAGTCCGTAGGACAACAACAATCATAATCATAGGCTAGCTTCTAGGGTTTAGCCTCTTCGATCTCGTGGTAGATCAACTCTTGTAATACTCATATCGTCAAGATCAATCAAGCAAGAAGTAGGGTATTACCTCCATCGAGAGGGCCCGAACCTGGGTAAACATTGTGTCCCCCGCCTCCTGTTACCATCAGCCTTAGACGCACAGTTTGGGACCCCCTACCCGAGATTCGCTGGTTTTGACACCGACAATGCCCCCCTTCCATTCGCCCTCTAATCTGGTGCATGACACGTCGACCTGGATGCTGGCTCTCCCACATGTCGGCAAAGTACGTAGGAGGAGTGCGAACCACGACAGAGGAGTGCGAACCATGGTAGCCGAGTGAATCAGCAGTAGAAAACAATGTGCTGATATGGCCATAAAACAATGTGCTACGGTCCAGACTGTAGCATGTACAGTACTGCTCCTCTTTGTTTGGATCCCTGAGTTAGAGCTAGTTTGGGTTGAAATAGCCTCAAATTATCCAAACAGGAGGGGTTAGTTTGAGCTAGTTTTCTCTAACCCAGCTAAAAAAACTAGGGACTAGGTAATTTTTAGTTGGGACTAGAAAAAGTCTTAGGACTTATGAACCAAACTGGGCCTCAAGCACCTATGGAGGCAACTGCCGCTCGCATCTATCGCGTGTCAGGAGACATTCCCATCGACGACGAAGTGCCTATGGTGCCTATTGTGCACCGCAACCAAGGCGGAGAGGAAAACGAGAGAACTACGTATTTATTTACGGTGTAGATTCACTCATTTTGCTCCATATGTACTCCGTCTCGGTGTAGTCTAGTCACTTGTTGAAATCTCTAGAAAGGCAAATACTCCTTTCTGGTTTACAGGGCTATACTAGCAAGTAATAGTGGGCTCACATAGCAATTTTGTCTCATGCAAGAGCCTGTCTATATGCGTGCTCCAAGGTTCAAAACTGCCACGTTCGGGTTGCGCTTGGCTCTTCGCCTCTTCGAGAAGACGAACAATGATGTTACTACTACTGCTTCTATAGCATCGAATCCACTGCTGCATGTCCGTCAATTGCGAGCAGGAGGGATAGCTTGTTGTATTACTACTATAAGCAAAAGCCTGTCCTCGTCTGTGAGCCACCGCACGCATGGGTGAGCTTCTCCTCATTGTACGAGTTGACATACCCGCAGTGCACGATACTCCATTTGCTGCAACCTCTAACATACCCCACCACAAATTAAAATATATATTCCTGTCTTGACCAGATGAGCGTGCAAACTACAATCACCAGGATGACAGGTAGGGCCAGAAGATTATTTTAATAAAAAAAGCATGGAGCCGACCCCAATGATTTTAAAGCTTACAGCCACGATACACGCTATCCTAGACTACTCTACACATGAAACTGCCACACAAGCGTCTGGGCTGGGCTTGGCTCTTCGCCTCTTTAGGAAGTTGAACAATGATGGAGTACTACCACAGTGGAGGAGTACTACAGTATGCTTCTGGCCATCTGACACCGATTGAACTGCTGCATGTCCACGGCGTGCGGGAGGGAGAGCGTGTAGAGAACGAAAGCTTCTCCTAGTCCTGCCAGCCACCACGCTCATGGGCGAGGGAGGGACGCAACTTCATTGACTTACTTCTCATGCCTTTGCATGTATGACAGGTGGGCCCAATAGGAGGGTGGCCCACCTGTCATGCAGCCAAAGGAAGGTGCGGTTAAGGCGAGATGGCGTTGTAGTAATCAAACTTCTCGGCCTTGTACGAGTTGACGCAACACATCAAAGCACTGCACTCGATATATTTCAATAATTTGCATTTACCGATGCATGCATGCATGCCATGACTCTCCTTTTAATACTTGCATGTGTTTATTTAATGCACCTTGAAGTAGTATGAATATGTGATGGTAAAGCTTTGTAATGCCCTAGCCCTAATAAGGCGAGAGATGGTTGTGCACGAGGAGGGCGGGATTACGAGGAGGGTGAGATCATGCAGATGGAACATGACCCGATGATGGAGCTCTCTATGGTCTCGATGGACCTCACCTTGCTCCACTGCCCCTTGTGCCTTCGCCCCTTCAAGCCTCCAGTGTATGAGGTTCGAATACACCTTCTCTGTTCGGCTGACCGAGCAAGGTGCAGGTTTCTTGATTGATGTGCTGTTCGATTGATTTGTGCACTGCAAGGGAGGGCACCTGGCCTGCGCGGACTGCCGCGTCGAGCACCCCGGGAACCAGCGGCAGTGCCAGACGTGCGAGCGCGGCAGTGGCTTCGACGTGCGGAACACGGCGATGGACGCCATCCTCTCCTCGGTGAGGGTGGAGTGCCTGCACGAAGGCTGTGGGCTCTACGTCACTTACCACAAGCTCGCCGATCACCAGAGCGTGTGTCCGCTCGCGCCCTGGAAATGCCCCATGCCCGTCTGCGGCTATGAAGGCCCACCGTCGGCGCTCTCCCACCACATCAGCACCGTGCATCCCATGCCCGTGCATAGGATCCAGTACAGCAAGGTGCTCCAGCTGCAAGTGCCACTATCGGACCACGACTCTTGCTGTTTGCGGAGGAGGACGGTTGCATGTTTTTCTTGGTTGGCTGCGTGCTCGACATCGGCGCACCTATCGCCGTGTCGGTCGTCTGCATCAGAGCGGGGTCGTCCCCACTTCTGCACTAGGTAGCCAAGCTGTGGGCGAACGACCACCGGGGGAGCCCAAAGGCAGGACCGACGCCGTCAAGGTGGAAGTGGAGGTGACAAGCAGCAAGGATCCCGGTGACGTCGCCGTGCACGAGCTGACCTTCTTCACAGTTCTGCCCAAGCTGCTGGCCAGGGCTAAGCTGGTGTACCTCCACATTCAGATTGACAAGCTCACATCCTAAATGATTCTACAGTGCCTTCTGTTTATCTTACTAATATGCTAATACAGGGGTTAGCTCGGTCTTCTTTAGATTAAGAGATGGTGAGATTTGGTGGCGATGCAACAATTACTTCGACATCAGATTATGAGTTAAAGCAATTTCCAACAGTCGAACGGATATTTTGTGTCTGTTGGATATAAAGATCCTTTGGGTAAGAAGTATAATTGCTTATAAGAAGTAAGTATAACAGCTTATATGCTTCTTTGTTCAGGAAGTGTTGCATACTTGTGCGAGTTGACGCGACACATCAAAGTAGTACTACTAGTAGTACTCCCTCCGATCCTAATTTCTCTGCGCATGAGACTACCCACAATGGGAGTAACATAGGTGGTAATATCACACTTATCTAGGCAAAATAGATGATGTGGCATGTAATTAATGAAGAAAGAGATGCATGTGGTAACATAGCTAGTTACTGTAACATCACACATATCAAGAAAAGACGAGTCTATAACCTAATAAATAAAGTGATGCATGACACAACACATATGTTACTACCCGCTGTGGAAGTAGTAACATATGCATGTTACTGCTCGAAGTTACTCCCCACTGTGACTAGTCTGAGGCTGGTCATAGTGGGAGTAACATATATGCCACATAAGCAAAAATGATGAGGTGGCAAGTAATTAATGAGGAGAGAGGCAAATAGAGAGTGGGGATTAACTTAGACTAGTGTTATGCATATGACACTAGTCTAAGTTATTACCTTCATAATGCAAAGTAACATAATAGTAGTATCATAGATGGCTTCATTTATCTTGTCTTGGAAAGCGCTATGTTACAGTAACATATTATGTAACCACCTCTTATTAATTACTTGCCACATATCTATCACGCCGCCTCCATCCCCACAGCGCCGTCTTGACCTGCCCCACCGGAACAGCAGCACCCTCACCAATTCTTCCGATGAAGCCGAGGCCAACTCGGCACCACCAAGGAGGTTCTGCACTCACCGCTGCATTTTATCTTTTATTCGATCTCACGGGGCTGCCGGTGCTCGATACCGAGCAACCATGGCGGGTCTCCATCAACGGCGCCGTCACCGGCCACTTCATCCACAACGTATCTCCCCCATGTCGTTGCTTCCTCGGCGGCCTCTTCGTGTTGCTGCTCTGCTCTGCTATTGCTGTCGGTCGTGCTGCTGCTCCGCTCTTGCTCTCGTTCGTGCTGCTGCTCTGCTCTTGCTCTCACTCGCGTTGCTGCTGCTGTACGACCTCTGGCAGCTACAGGAGTTGCTGCTTTAGCACTTGCTCGCGGTTCTGCTGCACAACTTGCTCTCTGCTAGTGCGTTCCCTGCTCAACCGTCTGCTGATTTAGATCACTGCTTGTCTGATACTAGCGCTCGAACGCCCTAAACATCTATTGCAATGCTCTTCTACTAGTTCAATCAGTTTCGACAGTAAAAATTCAGTTTTGACTATTAAGTTCAGTTTCTTCAGTTAAGTTCAGAGTAAACAGTATTTACAACATCTGTTGGAGCGGCCGTGGTGCGGCTGATGCGTTTTACATCTAGCACTTTTTGGTGATGTATTTTACATCATCTATTACAGATGATATTAGAGTCCCACTTCAGATTAACGTTGTCTGTCTTGTCCTGCTTCAGCCTCAACGCCGTACACCTCACTGGAGCTGCTCCAACAATGGAACCGTCCATCACCACGGAGCAGTACCCTCGGTGCCGTTTCCAGAGGCCTCAGATCTTCTTCCCCGCCTCCGACAGTCACACCAGCATCACCACCCTCCACGTCCAACCCAATGATGTTGAGGTCGACAAGGCTATGCCAAAGAGGTTGTATACTCGTTGCATCACTTTGTTACTGTGCATTCATGTCGATCCCTTAGGGATCCTTTGCTATGGAACTACTATTCATGCATTTGGTTAGGAGTGGAGCAAAGCAAAACTGGAGGATTTTTTCCTTTGGTGTCTCTTTCAAAGAAAAATGATAGGAATTTTAATATCCAGTTGGACGTCCTTTTCAAATTAATATGCATGAAGAACAGGACTAATTGCATTACTAGCATAATAAGATTCTTATTTTTTTCATTTTCACGTGGTTTGACTTTAACTTGACCATGTTTCTCCATTCCTGTGTTTTTCCAATTCATGTGAACCAAACACCGAGGTTCACAGAAATCCTATGTTTCCAAATGCTTTGTTTTGCACGTGCTTTCTTATCCTATTCCTATGTTTTTCCTGTCCCTGCGTTTATAGAATCCTCCAATTCTAAGGAACCCTTACAGATTTACTTCATTTTCAAATAGGCGTCAAAGAAAACTCTGTGTGTTATGTCCTGCTCCTGCCGTGCCATCATCCACCCCACCTAAGGTGCACCCTCGACAGAAGCGTTCACTGCAGCAGAGATTCCCCCTGCAAACTTTATTTCGCCGCATCAGATCATCTTCCCCATTGCCGGCAGCCACACCAACTGCATTACCATCATCGACTGAGTAGATGAACCTGAGAACTACACATTTCCGTAAGAGAGGTCGCAGTCTTTCGTGTTTGCTTACGTTATACATAGGTTATTATTACCTGCTACTTTATTGTTCAAACTTGAGTTTTAAAGTGCCCGTGGGTCGCATATCGAGGCAGCAACTAATAGTATCTGTCTACTATCTTTTTCATCTAGAGTCTTCTATGTGGTTCATGTTGGGTGCGCAACAAGCAGTAGATGATCCATTGTCTATCTTTTTAAACTGAAGGTATAATCTACCTGCTATCATTATTTTTGGATCTATCCACTCGTTTGCTACCATCAGTCTTGATTTTTGCATGCACCCCTTAGGCCTTACAAAATCTAACTAATTTTTTTATTATGCATGTCAGTTATTGTACACAATCATACCGAACATGTAGATAAAAAGAGAAGACCATTGCATGGGAATACAATGTCATGCAGACGCCGCTCCATGGTGGGCGAAGTGCCCCCTCCCGCCATTCCAGATTGTATTCCAGAGGAAGATAACTATTCAGATGGGGATTCAGAGGGAGCCGACCACTCCTATTTACCACCTGAGGTGTTTTCTCTAACCTGGCATGCTGATGTTGGTCATATCATGCATATGGCACCTCGTATTGCTTACATTATTCATCTTATATGTCATCAACTTAGTTTAGATTTGCTTTGTGTGAATGCCACCTGTTTGGTTTCTATATCATACTTCCACCGTTCCTAAATATTTGTCTTTTTAGAGATTTCAACAAGTGACTACATACAGAGCAAAATGAGTGAATATACACTCTAAAATATGTCTATATACGTCCGTATGTAGTAGTCCATTTGAAATATCTAAAAAGACAAATATTTAGGAATGGAGGGAGTATATGGGAATTATGCAATGCCATGTTTTTCAACCAGTTATCATATATGTGAACTATGCACCGCCATGTAGTCAGGCATCATATATGTGAATTATCTCATGCCATGTTTTTTTTCATTACGTATTCCATTTGTCGACAATTTGTGTATATTAAACTACTCTTCATGTGTATCAGCCATTTGAGCCAGTTATGGAAAAATCAGGAGTGAAAACAAGGTCTTCAAAGCAGGCAATGGTACCTGTTGAAGCATATATCTCGATGGTTATAGGGAGCTCCTCAGAGGAGGATTCAGAAACAGATGACCAGTCCTATATCCCACCTGAGGTGTATGCTCTAAGTTGCAATGTTTATATTTCTCATATCATGCATATGGTGTCTTGCATTGCTTTGTTTAGACATCATATGCACAATATTGAATTTCATCTGCTTAGTTTAGAGATCATACATGCGAGTGCTAGCTGCTTAGTATATGAATCAATTATGTCAATTATATCATGCCATCCTGTATACTTAGACAACATTTATGTGAATTATTTCATCCCAACCTATTTTAGAAAGACATCATATAGTTTTGTCATGTCATCCTGTTTAGATACTCATCAAATGTTGAATTATGCCATTATATCCTGTTAAGTTATCCATCATATATCTGAAACTATGTCATGCTATCCTGTTTAGTTAGGCAACATATATGTGAAATTGTGTCATGCTGTCCTATTTGCTTAGACAACATATATGTGAATTACCACATCTGTCTATCATACAATGTCCATACATTCAATTTCTTTTCTTGTTTATCAGCCATTTGAATTGGAGGGGGTGATGGCAGTATCTAAGGGAGCAAAAACCCGTTCTTCACAAAAGACAATGCTACCCGTTGATGCAGATAGAACCATGATTGTACTAGCCCACAAACTTTCCCCAACGCACATAATCGAGACTCTTCCAGATTGCACACTTAGACCGTTGGGCAGAGGACCAGCTACAACCCATCTAACCCCAACCCCAGCGGATAGTAACCCACTTCTAGTTGACAAAGCACCATGTCCACCACAGAGTACCCCCACACGAGCAGTTTGTAAAGCAACTGTAGTGCCCAAAGCACGAAGACCACCATAGCGAACCCAAACTCCACGTTTAAAGCAGAAGAGCAACTGTTCTCAGGTCAGATTCCGTAGCTATGGTCCATACTCCTTTGCTGTTACATCACTGTATTTACTCATACCAACTACTTACGAATATGAAGGATCCAACTGAAACTCCAATGGCGCAACAGGTATGTTTTAAACCTATTTCTTTAACTGCATTGCTGCTCTAACTTCTTGCTCTATGTTGATTTCAGTTTTAGTTGTATAAACAATTATGTTCTCATGTGATGCACATTACAAGTGTTGCCAATGCTGTGTAGTTTCTCACACTTATATTCTGTCTATGATGCCGTGTCTTCAAAATATATGAGTTGAACCCTGTCTCTATCTTGATTTGGAAACATATACTAGAATGATATGGACAATACAGTGACCATAGTACATAGATATATGTTTGTTTCATGCTGTTATCCTGTCCACCTTACTACTGAACCGGTTTACCAAAATGAGTTTGGTATACTACATGCTAAACCTGTGATGTGTCTACTTGTTTATCTTGTAGTTTGCGGACAGAATATTGGAGAAGAGCACCACACTATGCAATGGTAGAGAAAGTAATGTAGATAAGGTTCAAGATAGTGAGACAACCCTGTTGGTCTCCAAGAAAGGTGATAAAAACGATCTTGTAGACAGTGAGAAAACCCCACAGTCCTGCATTGATGTAGTGTTCGAGTTACTGGCCAGTACTGCTGGCACAAGCTCTTCGACCTTGCTGCCTAAATCACTTCGGCTTCTTTAGTCTCAGCTACATGCTGAAAGGCATCAGTCAGCTGTGCTGCGGCAAGAAGCCGAAGGACTGAGGAAGTCCCTGCAGAATTCATATGCATACTTTTTTGTGCAACGGCAAGCGCTGGAGGATTTAAGCGCCAAATAAGAGAAAGTTAATAAGCTTGCTAAGCATCTTGCCAGCATTATGGGTACCCAGGATATTGTTTCTTGAGCTCTTATGAAGTGGTTTCAGTTCTGGACTTGTTTTGCCGCGGCGTTTATTTGCACTGGTCACCAACTTTGACGACCAATGTATGTGATATGCTGCTTTGTTCCCTATATTTGCACTAGTAGCGAACTTTGATGCCCAGTGGATGTAATATGTGTAATAGTCGTGATAGCCTAGCGTAAGTTGCTTGCTTATTTATTCCTTTGTTGTCTTGTTTATTTGTTTGCTTGTAGTTAGTGTAGTTCTTTTTCCGTGATTTGCTAGTGGTCGCAATAACCTATTTTTTAAAACTAGGCCACAATAACCATGTGCTACATATTTACTGTAGTTACCATGGGCCTCCTATGGGTCGTAGAAACAATGGGCCTTCTACGGGCTGTAGACACAATGGGCCTTCTATGGGCCGTAGAAACAATGGGCCTTCTATGGGCCGTAGCATCAATGGGCCTTCTACGTGCCGTTTGATCGATTGGCCAAACATGGGCCAATAACAGCCCACATTATGGGCCATAAATGGGCTAGATTTGGAATCGTCCATTCATGGGCCGACAATAACGGGCCGTCGTTAATCGACCGTATTGGACGATGCTATGAAAATGGCCCAACGGATTAACGGGCTGCAAACGGGCCGATTGTAACCGTGGGCCGAATTTGGCCCATAAGCAGAAAAGGCCAATAACGGGCCGTAAGTAACCGAATGCTGGAAATGAGCCCAAGAATAAATGGGCCCTGAGAAGGCCGAAAGATAACACGGGTTGGAAACAGCCCAAATGAATAGTGGGGCGTGAATGGGTATAAAGGGGTACACTGTTCATTGCGGGCCAGATTCACCACGGGCCGTTAATGGGCCAAGAGTTACAAATGGCCTCGTATGGGCCGAAAGACATCATGGGCCATACATGGGTCGGAAGTTACAATGGGCTGGAATCATATTGGACGACCCGGATGAAGCTACTGGGCTTAATTCCGATAGGCCATAACGGGCCATGAGTTAGCGGGCCGTAAATGGGCTATATAGGAACATGCTTTCCGTGGGCCGGCCCATTACCTTTTGACCAAGTCAAACAAGCCGACCTTTTCATCGGAATGGGCCTCTGTTGGGCTGTGCCACATGTCGACATATCATAGGCACCTCCTGTCCAATGAATGGATGACATCTGTCCCAACGGTGAGCCAACACGTGTTTCCTCCGGCCAATGAGAATTTTACACGTGGAAAATCCTCATTGGTCCGGGCTATTAGAGGGTTATCGGATCCAAAACCGGACCGGATAGCTTAGCGACGACCCATTACGGTGGATGCCACGTGTCGGTCACCCTTGGCGAAAGCACTTCCATGATTTATCGTCATGGAAGTGGACACTTCCGTGATGATAATTTTGGTAATGCCATGGAACACTTCTACGACATCACAGGTATGACTATCTTGATTCTGTCATAAAATCGTCATGGATGTGCATGCATGATAGAAAACGTGACCTACTGTGACAAACACGTATCATCATGGAAGTGTCTTTTTTTTTGTAGTGAGAGTAAGGGTAAAATAGTAGAGTAACAGAAAGTATTTCCCTTAGTAAAGAACCAAGGTTTATCGAACCAATAGGAGATCCACACAACCGACCTTGAGTAGTACCTACACACACAAGAGCAAATACTTGAAGGAAATATGCCCTAGAGGCAACAATAAAGTTGTTATTTATATTTCCTTATATCATGATAAATGTTTATTATTCATGCTAGAGTTGTATTAACCGGAAACTTAGTACATGTGTGAATACATAGACAAATAGAGTGTCACTAGTATGCCTCTACATTAATTAGCTTTTTAATCAAAGATGGTTAAGTTTCCTAACCATAGACATGAGTTGTCATTTGATGAACGGGATCACATCATTAGAGAATGATGTGATTGACTTGACCCATATGTTAGCTTAGCACGATGATCGTTTAGTTTATTGCTATTGCTTTCTCCATAACTTATACATGTTCCTATGACTATGAGATTATGCAACTCCCGAATACCGGAGGAACACTTAGTGTGCTATCAAACGTCACAACGTAACTGGCTGATTATAAAGATGCTCTACAGGTGTCTCCGATGGTGTTTGTTGAGTTGGCATAGATCAAGATTAGGATTTATCACTCCGATTGTCGGAAAGGTATCTCTGGGCCCTCTCGGTAATGCACATCACTATAAGCCTTGCAAGCAATGTGACTAATGAGTTAGTGGCGGAATGTTGCATTACGGAACGAGCAAAGAGACTTGCCGGTAACAAGATTGAACTAGGTATGATGATACCGATGATCGAATCTCGGGTAAGTAACATACCGATGACAAAGGGAACAACGTATATGTAACACCCACAATGCGGCTATATCTCCCACGTGTCGAGGCACGACTTAGAGGCATAACCGCATGGTGGTTTAGTCGCAAGTGGGGTAATCTTCACACAATCCCATGTACTGAATAAGAAAGGGATAAAGAGTTGGCTTACAATCGCCACTTCACACAAATAACAAGTTAAACATACATCATCCGTAGTACAATCAAAGGTCCGATTACGAAACCAAAATAAAGGAAGACAACCCCAAATGCTAGATCCCCGATCATTCCAACTGGGCTCCACTACTGATCATCAGGAAACGAAACGTAGTAACGACCCAGATCCTCGTCGAACTCCCACTTGAGTTCGGTAGCATCACCTGCACTGGCATCATCGACATCTGCATCTATTTGGAAGTATCCGTGAGTCACAAGGACTCAGCAATCTCACACCCGCGAGATCAAGACTATTTAAGCTTATGGGTAGGGTAAGGTAAAGAGGTGGACCTGCAGCAAGCACTAAGCATATATGGTGGCTAACATATGCAAATAAGAGCGAGAAGAGAAGCAACGCAACGGTCGAGAAGCTAGAAGTGATCAAGAAGTGATCCTGAAACTACTTACGGTCAAGCATAACACATGGCCGTGTTCACTTCCCGGACTCCGCCAAAAAGAGACCATCACGGCTACACACGCGGTTGATGCATTTTAATTAAGTCAAGTGTCAAGTTCGCTACAACCAGATATTAACAAATTCCCATATGCCACATAACCGCGGGCACGGGTCTCGAAAGTTTATACCCTGCAGGGGTGTCCCAACTTAGCCCATCACAAGCTCTCATGGTCAACGAAGGATGTTCCTTCTCCCGGAACAACCCGACCAAACTCAGAATCCCGGTTACAAGACATTTTGACAATGGTAAAACAAGACCAGCAAGACCACCCGATTGTGCTGACAAATCCCGATAGGAGCTGCACATATCTCATTCTCAGGGCACACCAGATTGTCCAAACATCCGGCAGGCCAGCTTAGAGTTGCCCCTGGTGGCCACCGGCGGTTGACAGGTTGGACCAACACTCATAGGAGCACTGGTCCGGGGGTTAAAAATAAAGATGACCCTCGAGTCTGTGGAACCCAAGGGAAAAATGCTTAGGTGGCAAATGGTAAAACCAAGGTTGGGCCTTGCTGGAGGAGTTTTATTCAAGGTGAACTGTCAAGGGGGTCCCATAACCCCAACTGCGTAAGGAACGCAAAATCAAGGAACATAACATCAGTATGACGGAAACTAGGACGACAAGAGTGGAACAAAACACCAGGCAAAAGGCTGAGCCTTCCACCCTTTACCAAGTATATAGATGCATTAATTAAAATAAGAGATATTATGATATCCCAACATATCCATGTTCCGACATGGAACAAACTCCAACTTCACCTGCAACTAGCAACGCTATAAGAGGGGCTGAGCAAAAGCGGTAACATAGCCAAACAATGGTTTGCTAGGAAGGTGGGTTAGAGGCTTGACATGGAAATATGGGAGGCATGATATAACAAGTGGTAGGTAGCGCGACATAGCGATAGAACGAACAACTAGCAAAGCAAAGATATAAGTGATGTCGAGGGTATGGTCATCTTGCCTGCAATGTTCTCAGAGTTGTTGAAAGCTTGATCCTCGTTAGCGTACTCAACAGGTTCCTCGTTCACGTACTCGTCTCCTGGCTCTACCCAAAGTAAGAACACAAGCAATGAAACAACCATCAATCACGATGCAATGCACAAGCAACATGATGCGATACATGGCATGATATGCAATGCATATGCGTGCTCCAGAAGGGAAAAAATGATCAAGGCATCAAATTGGCAAAAAAAGTATGCTGCTGGAAAGATGAGATGATTTTGGTTGAAATTGATATAAAGATCACCGGAAACGGATGCACGGTTTGCAAATGACAAGCAATATAAGAATGATTCAAATCTACGATTAACAACATGATGACACTTAGAATGCAACAAGAAACTAAGCTACTGCACTCGAACATAGCAAGAAAGCATATGACAGTGATGTACAAGAGATGTTTGACAAAACATGAACACCGATCTATAGCTAGATCACACAAGAACAGGTTCAAACAAGCATGGAAAAAGTGCAAAAGATATCAGCTTCACAGACTTAGTGAAAATACTAACATGTCAAAAACAACATCAGAAAGCAATGTTTAGAGCAAGCAAACAACATGCTATAGGATCATATCATAGCAAACAAAGGCATGGCATGATTTTACTAAATTCATAGAACAAAACAACCTTACTGAACATGAGCCAAAAAGGCACAGAAGATATGATGGCACCCATGTAAACATAGAAAGTTTTATTAACAGTTTCAGACTTAGAAGAAAAACAGAGCATGGCATAAACAGATTCATGATAGCAACTTTCTGAGCTCATGCCACTCACCACAAAGAATTTCATGACAACATAAGCATACCAACAGTAAGAATACATGTTCATGAAGCTAAACATGGAAAGAGTAAGTTCATAGGATGCATGGATCACTAGCAAAACACATGGCAATATTGATCAACATGTTAACAATCTACTAGGAATAATTTATAGCAATAGTAGAGCAAGAAAATTACATGCTAGAGCACTCCATAATTGAAACCAGAGGCATGAATGGATAGAGCCTAACCACATGTTCAAAATATCCTTACTGAAGTATCTCAAAATAAGCTTGGATCTCATGGTAGCATCAAGTTTACATGGCATAAAAAATCAGGAAAGGGACTTACCAAAAACGTAAGTCCCTGAAAACAACAACATTATGAAGCCTACTTCGAATGCTTGTGATAGTCACCACATATATAAAAAAATACAAGACTTACAGCCCTGTAAAGATGGCATGTTGTAGTTCAAAACACATGTAGACCTCATGCTCATAGGATGCACACATCAAATGCAACAAAAATGACAAATCACCATGTTCTGTTAAGAACCAGCTGTTAACATTTTATAGCACTCTTGCAACAATGAAAATGGCATCATAATGGTAAGTAACATACATTTCAATGCCACTAACATGAATACCTCAACAAGACAAACATTTTGACATATCATGTGCATGATTTGGAGCCACGGTCAAGGAGATGTAACACGATGAAGGATACATAAAAATAACAGGGGAAACGGGGACTTGGAAGAAATAGACCTCCCAGTTTCAGATCTAGGGTTTCCGCACATGGGAACCGAGGCGGCTGTATCGGGTTGCCGGAGTTGGCGCGACGATGGCCGGAGCTGCGACGAGGAACTCCGGTGGGCGGAGGACGGAGTTGAAGGGCGGCGTCCCGGCAACGAGGAAGAGGCGGCGGGGTCCGGCATCGGCGGGTGGAGGCGCGCCGCGGCGGCGCAAGGCGCGGGTGGTGGCACGGTGAGGTCGGTAGGCGGTGGCACGACGAGGTCGCGGTGGAGCGCGGCGGCGGCGCGCGGGCCGGCTGTGGGCCGACGGCGGTGGCGAATCCGGGGGGCATGTGGCGGCCTCTGGTTGGCGCGGGCACGGTGGCGAGTTTGTCTGGCTCGGGCCGGACGTGTCCGGTGGCGGCGGGGGATGATTTTTAGGGTTTGGACCCGGATTTGGACGGGGGAGGCATATTTATAGGTGGGTGGAGATAGGAGTGTCCAAATGAGGTGCGGTTTTCTCCCACACAATCGTGATCCGACGACGGAGAACATGGAGGTGGTTTAGATGAGTTATTGGGCTGTTTTGGAGGGGTGTTGGGCTGCAACACAAAAGAGGCTTTTGCGGTTACCCGGTTAACCGTTGGGGCATCAAACGGCGTCCAAATGGAACGGAATTTGACAGGCGGTCTACCGATGATGTACCAAGGCCACTTGACAAATCTCGGTCCATTCCAAGAACATTTTTCTCCCGCTCATGATGAAAACACGAATGCAAATGCGATGCACATGATGACATGATATGAAATGCATGACATGAACAAAATGTAAAACAAATACAAAAACCCAACCATGAAGGGAATCTCATAACATAAAGCCGAAAATGACAAGAGTCGGAGTTACAAATATGGCAAGTTACATCCGGGGTGTTACAACACTCCACCACTACAAGAGGATCTCGTCCCGAGATCTAGGACTGAAAGAACTTCGGATATTCAGAACGGAGGTGATCCTCGCGCTCCCAGGTGGCTTCTCGGTCAGAATGGTGTGACCACTTCACTTTCAGGAATTTGATTGATTTGTTGCGAGTCTTGCGCTCAGTTTCTTCAAGAATAGCAACGGGGTGCTCATGACAAGATAGATCTTCTTGAAGATCAATCTCTTCGAGGTTGATAGTGCGCTCAGGAGTCTTGAAGCACTTGCGAAGCTGTGACACCTGAAACACATCATGCACATTTGCGAAGTTGGATGGAAGCTCAAGCTGATAGGCGAGGTCACCTCTTTTACCAATGATCTTGAAAGGACCCACATATCTCGGGGCAAGCTTCCCTTTGATACCGAAGCGAAGAGTGCCTTTCATTAGAGAGACGCGGAGGTAGACGGTCCCCGATCTCGAAAGCCAAGTCACGGTGCTTGTTATCATAGTAACTCTTCTGGCGCGATTGCGCGACTTTGAGATTTTCACGGATGACTTTACACATTTGTTCAGCTTCTGTGATCAAGTCGTTGCCAATAAGTTGGCGTTCACCAGTCTTTGACCAATTGAGAGGAGTACGACACTTTCTGCCATAGAGAATTTCGAATGGGGCCTTGCCCGAACTTGCTTGGAAGCTGTTGTTGTAGGAGAACTCGGCATATGGAAGACAATCTTCCCACTTCATACCGAAGGAAATGACACAAGCCCTGAGCATATCTTCAAGGATTTGATTTACTCGCTCGACTTGGCCACTTGTTTGAGGATGGAAAGCTGTGCTGAAGCAAATGTTGGTGCCCATGGCCTTCTAGAAGGAGTCCCAGAACTTAGAAGTGAAAATTCTTCCATGATCAAAAGATATCAATTGCGGAATACCATGCAAGGAGACAATCCTGGAGGTGTATAGCTCTGCCAGCTGAGCTGCCGTGATAGATTCTTTGATTGGAAGGAAATGAGCCATTTTTGTAAGCTTGTCAATGACAACGAAAATAGCATCATTCCCATGCTTGGACTTAGGAAATCCAGTAACGAAGTCCATTTTAATATGGTCAAACTTCCATTCTAAACTAGTAAGAGGTTGGAGGAGACCAGCTGGTCATTGGTGTTCTGCTTTCACCCTTTGGCAGGCATCACATTCATTCACGAATTGAGCAATCTCTCGCTTCATTCGAGTCCACCAATACAACTGCTTGAGGTCATGGTACATCTTCGTACTTCTAGGATGAATGGATAGAAGAGAATTGTGCGCTTCGTTCATAATGACTTTCCTTAGATCACCTTTAGGAACCACAATCCGCTCCTCGAAGAATAGAGTGTCTTTGTCATCAATGCGATAGCACTTGTATTTGGGTTGGCTCTTGGCAATACCATGTTTCACTCTCTTCACCATGGTGTCCAGGAGTTGTGCCTCACGAATTTGATCCTCCAAAGTAGGAGAGACTAGAAGGTTGGCAAGAAGGCCTTGAGGAATAACTTGGAGGTTCAATTTGAGGAAAGCTTCACAAAGGTCCGGTTGGAACGGCTTGAGAATTAAGCTGTTGCAATAAGCCTTCCTGCTCAAAGCATCTGCAATGACATTGGCCTTGCCTGGAGTATATTCAATACTCGGATTGTATTCTTGAATCATTTCAACCCATCGAGTCTGCCTGAGATTGAGGTTGGGTTGAGTGAATATGTACTTGAGACTTGTGATCTGTGAAAATGCCCACTTTCCTTCCCAACAAGAGATGTCTCCATGTTAATAATGCATGAAAAACTGCCGCCAACTCAAGATTGTGACTGGGGTAGTTCCTTTCGTTGGGCTTCAACTGACGAGAGGTATAAGCCACAACTTTCTTCTCTTGCATTAACACAGCGCCGAGACCTTGCAAGGAGGCATCACAGAAAACTTCAAATGGCTTGGATTCATCAGGAGGAGCCAAGACAGGAGCTATGACTAGCTTCTCTTTGAGGGTGTTGAAAGCAACGTCACATTCAGGTGTCCAGACATACCTGACATGCTTCTGGAGGAGGTTGGAAAGAGGCTTTGCAATCTTAGATAAATTCTCGACGAATCTTCGACAATAGCTTGCAAGTCCAAGAAACTGCAAAGCTGCTTGACATTCTGAAGAGGTTCCCAATTCACAATTGCAGACACCTTCTCGGGATTAACAACGATGCCATTGGTGGAGATGATATGACCAAGGTAAAGAACCTCATCAAGCTAGAACTCACACTTGGAAAACTTCTCATAGAATTTATGCTCTCTGAGCTTGTCGAGCACCAATCTCAAATGCTTGGCATGATCCTCCTTATTCTTGGAGAAGACCAAGATATCATCGAGATACACCAAAACGAAATCATTTGTGTAAGGGTTGAAGATGAAGTTCATCATGCGAGAGAACTTTGGAGGAGCATTGACAAGACCGAAAGACATGACAATATATTCATAAGAACTATAGCTTGTTCTGAATGCTGTCTTGGGGATATCTTCTTTACGAATGTGAATCTGATGATAACCCATACGGAGGTCAAGATTGGAGAATACTTTAGCATCTTTAAGTTGCTCGAATAGCTCATTGATGTTGGGAAGTGGATACTTGTTCTTAATTGTCTTCTTGTTCGATGGACGGTAGTCGACATAGAGTCGGTCTGTTCCATCCTTCTTCTGGACAAAAATAACACCACAACCCCATGGAGATGAACTCGGTCTGATCAGACCCAGGCGCTCTTGTTCATTGAGCCGTTTCTTCAATTCCTTCAACTCTTCTGGTCCAAGCTTGTAAGGACGCATGGAAACGGGTTCCGTGCCAGGCTCAAGATCGATAACGAATTCAACTGGCCGGTGAGGAGGCATTCCGGAAGCTCTTCTGGAAAGACGTCTTGGTATTCACAAATGACTGGAATTTGAGAGATGGCATTCAACTCACCCTTCTCATTGAGAGAAAACATTCGAATGGTTTTGTCACGAGCGGCATAGATGATCACATCCTCAGAAGAGTGTGTCAATTGAATTTCCCTGGCAGCACAATCAAGCTGAGTCTTGTGCATAGAAAGCCAATCCATCTCGAGAATTAGATCAATATCTGAGTCGCCAAGAACAATTGGAGAAGACAGAAATTTATAGTCTCCCATCTTGATAGAAACATCCCGAACCACAGAGCTTGCGTTCATGAATTTACCCGGAGAGACAACTGACAATGGTCTAGGCAAAACTTGGAAAACCAACTAATGCTTAGATGCAAAAGGTCTTGAGATGAAACTATGTGATGCACCAGTATCAAATAAAACATTTGCAGGAAAGTCATTAACAGGAAGATTACCCATGATCACTTCTAAAGAATCCTCTGCTTGAGCTGCGTTCATCATGTTCACCTTTAAAAACTTGGAATTATGCTTGACCACTACATTGCTTGAAGATCTCACAGGAGGAGGAGGAGGCGAAAGGCGCCTTTGGTTGAAGCACTTGTTTGCATAGTGCCCTTTCTGCTGACACTTTTTACAAGTCATCTCTGAGAGTGGACGATGATAAGGAGCACTTGACCTTGGAGCTTGAGACTGAGATTTGTTCTGATAGCCTGGGTTGGGCGGGTGGGAAGATCCATGGCCACCTTTGCCCTTCTGCTGGTAGGGATGGCGAAACGGAGGAGGAGGCAGCCAGAACTTCTGTTGCTTAGCTGCCACTTGTGATGAAGAAGAAGACTGAACTGCGTCCCTGACTCTCTTCTTAGAAGCCTCACACTTGAGCTGAGCAGCTTCTTGCTTGAGTGCCATGTTATAGAATTGATCAAACTTAGTCGGCTCAAGAAGCACGAGAGCTAACTATAGATCTTCTCTAAGGCCACCTCTAAATTGATAGATCATACTCTTTTCATCAGGAATGTCTTGTTTAGCGAAGCGAGCAAGTTTCTGTAACTGGATATTGTATTGATACACGGACATGCTGCCTTGCTTGAGATCGTGGAACTCCTCACGCTTGCTCTAAGCAACACTTGGTGGGATATGATGAGCTTTGAAGTCTCGGCGGAAATCATCCCAGGTAATCACACGACCTCCTCTGGAATCTCTGTATTGTTGAAACCACTCAGCAGCTTGGTCCTTGAGTTGAAACGAAGCAAACTTGACAAAGTCCTCAGGCCTGACATTGCTACATTCAAAATTCTTACAGATGTTCACGAGCCAATCGTCGGCGTCTATGGCCTCGACACAGTTGCTGAAAGACTTCGGCCAGTTTGCGAGGAACTGGTTGAGGGTAGCAAACTGAGGCTGATTGTTGAAATTCGCTTGGCCTTGATTTCCTTGGTTGCCTTGACCTTGGTTGCGCTCTTGCAAGAGTTGCAAAAGCATCTAAGTGTTGGCATTGGTGGCTGCCATGACAGCTTGCCATGCCTCCGGAGGTGGATCTGGTGACAGAGGGTTCGACTGATCCCCATCATTGCGGTCCGGATTCAGACGCGTTGGAGGAGCCATCCTGAAGAGGGTGACATCCGTTAGAATCTTGATAGACAGATAGACAAGCTGAATCAATGGATAGAAATTGCAACATATAGTCTTCACAATAAACATTCGAACAAGGATGAACGAATGAATTCTAAAGTAAATCATCACACGTCCATTAAGGTGAGAAGCCACTTAGATAAAGGTAGATGAATAAAGCAACAAGGTACGGATATGAACAAATAAGTGGTAAGGATTACCCAATCACAAACCAAATATCTGCGGGAAGAAATACTAGAGCTACTTGAATTCCCACCTCATTGGCTGATCTCAGCTGTATCGCCTCATACAAATTAGTTAAGCGAGTATACGAGTTCTGGCAACAGAGATGCTTCTAGCCGAGTGGCCAAATGGCCATCGAGCTGGCCCCCTACACCATCTACTACCAGCCTCGCACCGCCATCAAGTCCCAAGCACTGGCCGATTTCCTCGTCGACTGGGCCAAGACCCAGTACCTGCCGCCAGCGCCGGACTCCACCCATTGGCAGATGCATTTTGATGGTTCAAAGATGCGCACTGGTTTGGGAGCCGGCATCATCTTCACCTCTCCCAAAGGCGCCAAGCTCAAGTACACGTTGCTAATCCATTTTGCCGCCTCCAACAATGTGGCCGGGTATGAAGCACTAATACACGGCCTCCGGTTGGCCAAGGAAATCGGCATCCGCCGGATCCTATGCTACGACGACTCCGACTTGGTAGTCCAGCAGTCTTCTGGTGACTGGGATGCCAAGGATGCAAATATGGCAAGCTACCGTTTTTTCGTCCAGCAACTCAGTGGATACTTCAAGGGGTAGTTCCTTCATGTGCCAAGAGCCGACAATGAGCAAGCAAATGCCTTGGCACGAATCGGCTCCACCCGACAAGCAATACCAGTTGGTGTCTCCCTTCAGCGCCTCCTCTAGCCGTCAATCAAGCCCTCTCTGGAGTCTGAGTCCATCTTTGTGATGGCTCCTCCCGAGGCCGACGAATCCGACTCTAGGGCTGCGGCAGCCGGCTCGCGGACCTTGGAAGTTGGCGCGAGTACTGTGATAGTCGCACCTGGCCCGGAAACTTCACAACCCGGCCCGGGGACTGCAACAGTCGGCCCGGCGACCTCACCAAGCGGCTCGGGGACTGCAGCAGTCGCACCCGGCCCGGGGGCTACGGCAGTCGGCCCGGGGACTTCATCGACACAGCAAGCGGCAACCGACTCCAACCCGCCGCCTCCCAGCCCAACCGCCCTCGTGCAAGTTGCAGTTCTAGCAGTCAAAGAAATAGTAGCACCTTCATGGGCGCAACCCATCCTCAACTTCCTGGTGAACGAAGAGCTGCCGGCTGATGAGATCTCAGCCCGACAAGTGCAACCTCGGGCAGCAGCATACACCATTGTCAATAGAGAACTTGTGAGGTGTAGTGTCACTTGTTTGTACCAGCGCTGCGTGGAACCGGAGAAAGGCCAAGCAATCCTCAAAGACATCCACCAAGGCGAGTGCGGCCACCACGCGGCTTCCAGATCACTCGTGGCCAAAGCTTTCTGCCATGGTTTCTTCTGGTCGACTGCCTTGGAGGATGCCAAGGATCGAGTCAAGCATTGCAAGGGGTGTCAGAAGTTCAGCTCACAGCAACATCTACCGGCTTCTGCACTCAAGACCATTCCCTTGGCATGGCCTTTTGCCGTTTGGGGCTTGGATATGGTGGGACCATTCAAGATAGCACGTGGCGTCATGACCCATCTGCTTGTCACCATGGACAAATTCACCAAGTGGATAGAAGCAAAGCCAATCAAGAAGTTGAATGGTCCGACTGCCGTGACTTCCATTGCAGATATCACCACTCGGTATGGAGTACCACATAGCATCATCACGAATAATGACACAAATTTTGCCAAAGGAGCCTTGGCCCGTTTCTGCGTGACACAGGGCATCTGACTGGACCTAGCGTCTGTTGCCCATCCTCAGTAAAACGGCCAAGTTGAGCGAGCAAACGGCCTCATCCTTTCTGGCGTCAAGCCCCGACTGGTCGAGCCTCTGGAGCGGTCGGGCGGCTGCTGGATTGATGAGCTGCCGGACGTCCTCCGGAGCCTGCGCACAACTCCAAACAAGTCAACCGGCTTCACGCCTTTCTTCCTCGTCTACGCTGCCGAAGCCGTCATCCCGACGGACATTGAGTTTGACTCACCTCGCCTCACCATGTACACCGAGGCGGAAGCAAAAGAAGCGCGAGAAGACGACGCCGATCTATTGGAGGAGGGCCGGCTGTTAGCAC
The DNA here is from genome assembly GCF_002162155.2 of Triticum dicoccoides. Classification (NCBI taxonomy): domain Eukaryota; kingdom Viridiplantae; phylum Streptophyta; class Magnoliopsida; order Poales; family Poaceae; genus Triticum; species Triticum dicoccoides. Next base: position 132,517,721 of record NC_041382.1, on the reverse strand, counting down.
TTAGCCGGTCCGCCATCTACCAGCAAAGTCTGCGCCGCTACTACAACTGGAAGGTCAAGCCAAGATGAAAGCACAAGTGCTCCCTAGGTGGTTTTGATAATTAATGACAACATATCTCTTATTGGACTAACATTTCTATCTAGCATGTTTCAGATAAGTTCAATAATGGAGTGGCATGGACTAAAGGTTGTGGGAACTCCTTCAAGATGCTAAGGACAAAGGATTGGCTAAAGCCTCAAGCTCAAGACTCTTCATTTTACATTTTAGTGATCCAAGATCACATTGAGTCTTTAGGAAAAGCCAATACTATAAAGGAGGGATGAGGTGTTGCTTAATGAGCCTCTTGCTTCATGTGCTTAGTGATATGCTCCAAAACCCTCAACTACTTTCCCATATCCACATATGACCTAAACCCTAAGCCAAACTCGGTCCTACCGATTGTTTCTATCCGGCGCCACCGAGTTTCATTTGTCATAAGCCACTGCCAAACCCTAGCAATTCAGTTCTACCGATAGGGATCTCGGTCTCACCGAGATGGGATTGCAAACTCTCTGTTTCCCTTTCGTAACTTTTTGGTCTCACCGAAAGAGCGAATCGGTCCCACCGAGATTGAAATGTAAATTCAGTGTTTCCTTTTTGTAACTTTTCGGTCTCACCGAAAGAGCAAATCGGTCCCACCGAGTTTGCCAGACCAACTCTCTGGTTAGCTAATTACCAAAATCGGTCTCACCGAGATTACGTTATGCCCAAACCCTAACCATATCGGTCCTACCGAGTTGCATGTCAGTCCCACCGAAAATCTCTAACGGTCACTAGGTTTACCTTTTTGGTCCGACCGAGTTTTTTGATTCGGTCCCACCGAGATTGGAAAACTGTGTGTAACGGTTGGATTCTGTGTGGAGGCTATATATACCCCTCCACCTCCTCTTCATTCGTGGAGAGAGCCATCAGAACACATACACAATTCCAACTCATATGTTCTAAGAGAGAACCACCTACTCATGTGTTGAGACCAAGATATTCCATTCCTACCATATGAATCTTGATCTCTAGCCTTCCCCAAGTTGCTTTCCACTCAAATCTTCTTTCCACCAGATCCAAATCCTATGAGAGAGAGTTGAGTGTTGGGGAGACTATCATTTGAAGAACAAGAGCAAGAAGTTCATTACCTACACACCATTTGTTACTTCTTGGAGAGTGGTGTCTCCTAGATTGGCTAGGTGTCACTTGGGAGCCTCCGACAAGATTGTGGAGTTGAACCAAGGAGTTTGTAAGGGCAAGGAGATCGCCTACTTCGTGAAGATCTACCGCTAGTGAGGCAAGTCCTTCGTGGGTGATGGCCATGGTGGGATAGACAAGGTTGCTACTTCGTGGACCCTTTGTGGATGGTTGCTTCTTCGTGGACCCTTTGTGGGTGGTTGCTTCTTCATGGACCCTTCGTGGGTGGAGCCCTCCGTGGACTCGCGCAACCGTTACCCTTCGTGGGTGGAGCCCTCCGTGGACTCGCGCAACCGTTACCCTTCGTGGGTGGAGCCCTCCGTGGACTCGCGCAACCGTTACCCTTCGTGGGTTGAAGTCTCCATCAACGTGGATGTAGGATAGCACCACCTATCCGAACCACGGGAAAAACATCCGTGTCTCCAATTGCGTTTGAATTATCCAAACCCTTCCCCTTACATTCTTGCAAGTTGCATGCTTTACATTTTCCTGCTCATATACTCTTTGCATGCTTGCTTGATACATATTGTGTATGTTGAAATTGTGCCTAAAACTCCACTCAAACAAAAAAGGCCTAAAAATTGCAACTTTAGCACTAAGTGTCTAATCACCCCCCGTTCTAGACACATCTACTTCTAGATCCTACAAGTGGTATCAGAGCTTTGGTCTCCATTGCCTTGGTTTAATCACCATTGGAGGAAGATGGATGTGTCTACCTTAGGGAGTCTTAGACATAGAGTGCCTATTCTTGATGGAGAGTATTTTCATGAGTGGAAAAATGAGATGCTTGTAATTTTCAATCGATATCATTTGAATAAGTATATTGCTAGCCCTTGTGCACCTCATATTGATCCTTTGCATCCTACCCTAGATGAAGATATTGACATGATTCGCAATCTTAGAACTATTGAGCTCATCATTAGATGATTGCCCAAAAATTTGATTGCTAGTTTGCCTACTCTTAATTGTGCCTATACTATATGGAAATTTCTTGAGGAACGATTTCCCGATCATTCCTTGAAAACTTTGGATGAAATTCTCCATAAATCTATTGCCTTGAGTAAGATGAACTCTAGTGATCCTAGTTTTGGTAATTGTCTATTTGAACTTACCAATTTTAAGCATGCTAAAGGAGATGTTGGAATCATTAGTGATATCATATTCGAAGCTATAAGAATTCATAAAAGTGACCACTTTGATGATCATTTATCTAATGAATTACCCTCTCTAGGAAATGATGAGTGCAAGATCATGATGAACATGGATACTATGATGATGATGATAGTGACTTTGATCTTGATGATGCAATGAGACATTTTGGTCTTATGGCAAATCTTCGGGGATATGAATCAGGAGGAAAGGAATGGGTTCTTGATAGTGGATGTATTGATCATATGACCGGAGATGAAGACATGTTTCGTGAGCTTGCTGAAAATGACGGCCCTCGAAAATTTGTCACCTTTGGTGATAATTCAAAGGGTAAAGTGGTTGGCCTTGGTAAGGTGGCCATCTCACATGATAGTTCCATTCAAAATGTCATGCTCGTTGAATCTCTCGGCTACAACTTACTTTCAGTATCTAGACTTGCTGATTTCGGTTTGAATGTCCTATTTACTGAGGTAGATTGCCAAGTATTTCGTCGAGACAATCATAAAATGGTCTTTACCGGTATGCGTAGAGGTGATATTTACATTGTCAACTTCTCTAAAAAGGCACGACCTAAAACTTGCTTTGTTGCTAAATCCTCAAAAGTTTGGTTGTGGCATAGACGACTAGGTCATGTTGGCATGAGAAACCTTGACAAGCTTATTAAAGGAAATCGTATCCTTGGAGTTAACGATGTCATATTTGGTAAGGATAGACTTTGCAGTGCTTGTCAAGCAGGTAAACAGGTTGGAGGAAGACATCCTGTGAAGAACATCATGACCACAAGGAGGCCACTCGAGCTACTTCATATGGATCTTTTTGGTCCCAACGCCTACAAGAGTCTCAGTGGAAATTCTTTTGGTCTAGTTATAGTTGATGATTTTTCAAGATTTACGTGGGTGTTCTTTCTTAATGACAAGTTGCAGGTCCAGAAGATCTTCAAAAACTTCGCTAGGAAGGCCCAAAATCAGTTTGACGTGAAGATCAAGAAGGTTCGGAGTGACAACGGAACGGAGTTCAAGAACGCAAATGTGGACACCTTTCTTGACGAAGAAGGGATTTCACACGAGTTCTCGGCTACGTACACACCTCAACAAAATGGAGTCGTTGAGAGGAAGAACCGGACGCTCATCGAAATGGCAAGAACGATGCTTGATGAATACAAGACGCCGAAGCACTTTTGGGCAGAAGTGGTTGAGACAGCTTGTCACGCAACAAATCGCTTATATCTTCTCAGCAAGACGGCATACGAGCTTCTCACCGGTAACAAACCCCAAGTTGGATACTTTCGAGTATTCGGCTCAAAGTGCTACATTCTTGATAAGCATCGTCGTTCAAAGTTTGCTCCTAAATCTCATGAAGGTTTTCTACTTGGTTATGGCTCAAACTCTCACACTTACCGTGTCTACAACAATTTCACCCGAAAGGTTGAAGAGACGGTAGATGTGAAGTTTGATGAATCTAATGTCTCGCAAGTAGAGCAATTGCCAATTGATGTAGGAGACAAAGACCCTTCAGAAGCAATCCAAGACTTGTCCATTGGCAAAATTCGTCCAATGGAGGTGAAGGAGAGTACTTCATCCGTCCAAGTGGAAGCTTCTACTTCACGACAAGGTGAACCAAGAATTGACACGGAAGCATCCACAAGTGGGACACACCAAGATGAAGAAAACGAGGAAATGCATCAAGACGAACATCAACAACCTCCTTCTCCACCACGACAAGAGAACGATGACGTCAACAATGAAGAAGGCCAAGAAGAAGAACAAGATGAAGAAGATGTTCAACGAAGACCCAAGCAAAAGCTCTCACGAGTTCGAGCAAGAATTGCCAAAGATCATCCCGTCGAGCAAATCCTCAATGATATACAAACCGGGAGAATCACTCGCTCAAAAACTCGTTTAGCTAACTTTTGTGAAAACTATTCATTCATCTCTAGCATTGAACCTATGAAGGTTGAAGAAGCATTGGAAGATCCGGATTGGATAAACGCTATGCATGAAGAGCTACACAACTTTGAGAGAAACCAAGTTTGGACATTGGTTGAGAAGCCCGACAACAACCACAACATCATTGGTACAAAATGGGTGTTTCGCAACAAGCAAGATGAAGATGGACAAGTGGTTCGCAACAAAGCACGTCTCGTTGCCCAAGGGTACACACAAGTCGAAGGTATGGACTATGGTCAGACATATGCTCCCGTTGCTAGACTTGAGTCCATTCGCATCTTACTTGCCTATGCTAATCACCATAATATCACCTTGTACCAAATGGACATTAAAAGTGCTTTTCTAAATGGTGAAATAGAGGAGGAAGTTTATGTCAAACAACCTCCCGGCTTTATCAATCCTAAGAAACCAAATCATGTTTACAAACTTCACAAAGCTCTTTATGGTCTTAAACAAGCTCCTAGAGCATGGTATAAATGCTTGACCAAGTTCCTTATTACAAGTGGTTTTTAAATTGGTAAAATTGATTCTACTCTTTTTACTAAAAGGGTTAATGGAGAACTATTTGTATGACAAATTTATGTTGATGATATCATATTTGGTTCAACTAACCCTCTCTTTAGTGAAAAGTTTGGAAAGCTTATGTTAGAGAAGTTTGAGATGTCTATGATGAGTGAACTCAAATTCTTTCTCGGTTTGCAAATCAAGCAAACTAAGGAAGGTACATTTGTCTCTCAAACGAAGTACACCAAGGACTTATTCAAGAAGTTCAATATGCAAGAATGCAAAGGTATGTCTACACCCATGCCTACTAGTGGACATAATGATTTGACCAAAGATGGTGAACCGGTTGATCAAAAGGTTTATCGCTCTATGATTGGTTCATTGTTATACCTATGTGCTTCACGTCCCGATATTATGCTAAGTGTGTGCATGTGTGGACGATATCAAGCTGCTCCTAAAGAATGTCATCTTAAGGCTGTGAAAAGGATAGTGAGATATTTAATCCATACACCAAATTTTGGCATTTGGTATCCTAAGAGGTCTTCTTTTGATCTTGTTGGCTATTCCGACTCGGATTATGCTGGAGATAAGGTTGATAGAAAGTCCACTTCGGGTACTTGTCAATTTCTTGGTAGATCTCTTGTGCCTTGGTCTTCCAAGAAACAAAACTCGGTATCCTTATCCACCGCCGAAGCGGAATACATTGCCGCTGGTTCATGTTGTGCTCAATTACTTTGGATGACCCAAACTCTTAAAGATTATGGGATCTATGTGAAACATGTTCCACTACTTTGTGACAATGAAAGTGCTATCAAAATTGGTCATAATCCTGTACAACATTCTCGAACTAAGCATATTGAAGTTCGTCATCATTTCATTCGAGATCATGTTGCTAAGGGTGACATTGATCTTAAGCATGTTCGCACCAATAAGCAATTAGCGGATATATTTACTAAACCTCTTGATAAGAAAGTGTTTTGCAGGTTGAGAGGAGAATTGAACATCATTGATGCTTCGAACTTGGAGTAGAAACTCCATTGGATACATGCAAGACATGAGCTTATGACTAATCCATGATATATCTCTTATGATAACCATCTTATGTCTTGGATATATTTGCACCTTGCATGTTGTCTAACCCATGTAGGTGCTTGGTTGAATCTAATTCCATGAGATTGCGACTCACTCACATCTTGAGCAATCTCTACATCACCAAGATTCTACACAATGGTGGTTGAAGACAAGGAAGCACAAAACCATTCAAACATATCCTTTGACAAATTCTATGTTGAGCTTCATGATTGTCATTTTTGGATACACAAGTGCTCTTCCTTGCAAGAACTAACCCATGTAGGCAGATGAACTCAAACTCCAAGTGGTGCTCCCAACTCTTGATGAGCTACATCAACCTTGAGAACCCACACAAGTTCAACTACATGAGCAAGAACCACACCACCACCCAAGGTATGTTATTCCATCTTAGAGAAGCTTTACTCCAAGACATGAGTCAAAGCAACTCAACAAGATGTGAATACATCAAGATGCTTAGACGAAAAATGGTAACCCCATTTTGAGCTTAAACGATGAGTATGACCTATGATCAAGTGTTCTCACTTGACTCCTAAGTCAATATACTCTAACATAGGTGACAATGTCACCTCCCAACTCTAGATGAAGTTCTCTTGTGTTCTTTTCTGTGTTATTGCATTTGTCTCATGCATGTTTAGTTTCTTTCTCTTTTTCAAAAAAAAAACTCCATCTAGATCTTTCAGTTTCTTCTCTTTTCTCTTTGTGTTTGTTCTGCATTTTCTGCATTTAATTCCTTGCAAATCCTTCAGGTAATTCATTGCAAATCTTTGTGAGATCCTACATGTCTAGTGAGCTGAGGTGACAAGTGTTTTTCTCTGTGTAAACTCGGTTTCACCGACTTGCAATTTTCGGTCCAATTGAATCTTTTCGGTACCACCGAAATATGCCACTCGGTGCCACCGACTTTGCAATCAGAAAAACAGTTTGCCACTTGTTCTACATTTCTTCTGATCCAGCTCCACTCAATGAATCTTGTCCTCTACAAGCATCACAATTTTATTCTTTGCTTTGTGCTGAGTCTCAAGGACCAAACCTATGCGACGGATTCCAGAAAGCCCTTCTTGGAAATTGATGTCAAAGGGGGAGAGAGAGATCACATCAAAGCTTGCAGGAGAAAGAGATCACATCAAAGCACATCAAAGCTCAAGGGGGAGAGAAAGTCTCAAGGATCCCAGATGTTGTTAAGGGGGAGAGAGAGATTTCCCAGATGTTATTAAGGGGGAGAGAGAGATTTCCAGGGAGAGAAAATACTCAAGGATCCCAGATGCTTGATGTTCAAGAGGAGAGATGTCACATGTCTTTGTGGGGGGAAAGACATGTTCATCTACGCTTATTTGCATTAAGTTCTATGCATTTGTATCTTTCAGCTCTGATTTTCTATTCCCTATCTTCTCCCAATATCCCATGTAAGATTCAGGGGGAGCAAGACACCTAAGGGAAAGAAATCAGTCATTCATTGCATATCTTTATTCTTGGGGACATGTTGAATCCAATGTGGTACCTTGCACTCACTCTCTACATGTCATCCCCGTCTTGGTATTCTTGTGGTTTCTTTTGTTTACTCTGGCTAGTGGATGTACCTGTGTTATCTAACTTTGTTTGTGCAGGTTCATTCCATCCTAAGACAACTCAAGACCACAAGGTAAGTATATGCATCAAAATCATGAGTATGAGGAGTTCTTGCTTATGTACATACTATTTGCAAGAAGGACTCATGAGCATGAAGGTATTCTCCTTGATAATATTTTGCTCTGATGCATATGGCCAAGATACATGTAACACATTTCCTACTCTGTCATGGTTATGCTCTCACATGCCTCTCTATTTCATATTTACATGAGTGCATACATGTAGGGGGAGCCTATGCTTGTTACATGTCCTTCCAAAGCTTTACTTGCTGTTCTTTATATCTTTATCTAAAGCTTTGATGTATGTTGCCATTAATTACCAAAAAGGGGGAGATTGAAAGCACAAGTGCTCCCTAGGTGGTTTTGATAATTGATGACAACATATCTCTTGTTGGACTAACATTTCTATCTAGCATGTTTGAGATAAGTTCAACAATGGAGTGGCATGGACTAAAGGTTGTGGGAACTCCTTCAAGATGCTAAGGACAAAGGATTGGCTAAAGCCTCAAGCTCAAGACTCTTCATTTTACATTTTAGTGATCCAAGATCACATTGAGTCTTTAGGAAAAGCCAATACTATAAAGGAGGGATGAGGTGTTGCTTAATGAGCCTCTTGCTTCATGTGCTTAGTGATATGCTCCAAAACCCTCAACTACTTTCCCATATCCACATATGACCTAAACCCTAAGCCAAACTCGGTCCTACCGATTCTTTCTATCCGGCGCCACCGAGTTTCATTTGTCATAAGCCACTGCCAAACCCTAGCAATTCAGTTCTACCGATAGGGATCTCGGTCTCACCGAGATGGGATTGCAAACTCTTTGTTTCCCTTTCGTAACTTTTCGGTCTCACCGAAAGAGCGAATCGGTCCCACTGAGATTGCAATGTAAATTCAGTGTTTCCTTTTTGTAACTTTTCGGTCTCACCGAAAGAGCAAATCGGTCCCACCGACTTTGCCTGACCAACTCTCTGGTTAGCTAATTACCAAAATCGGTCTCACCGAGTTTCTGTAATCGGTCTCACCGAGATTACCTTATGCCCAAACCCTAACCATATCGGTCCTACCGAGTTGCATGTCAGTCCCACCGAAAATCTCTAACGGTCACTAGGTTTACCTTTTCGGTCCGACCGAGTTTTTTGATTCGGTCCCACCGAGATTGGAAAACTGTGTGTAACGGTTGGATTTTGTGTGGAGGCTATATATACCCCTCCACCTCCTCTTCATTCGTGGAGAGAGCCATCAGAACACATACACAATTCCAACTCATATGTTCTGAGAGAGAACCACCTACTCATGTGTTGAGACCAAGATATTCCATTCCTACCATATGAATCTTGATCTCTAGCCTTCCCCAAGTTGCTTTCCACTCAAATCTTCTTTCCACCAGATCCAAATCCTATGAGAGAGAGTTGAGTGTTGGGGAGACTATCATTTGAAGCACAAGAGCAAGGAGTTCATTACCTACACACCATTTGTTACTTCTTGGAGAGTGGTGTCTCCTAGATTGGCTAGGTGTCACTTGGGAGCCTCCGACAAGATTGTGGAGTTCAACCAAGGAGTTTGTAAGGGCAAGGAGATCGCCTACTTCGTGAAGATCTACCGCTAGTGAGGCAAGTCCTTCATGGGCGATGGCCATGGTGGGATAGACAAGGTTGCTACTTCGTGGACCCTTTGTGGGTGGTTGCTTCTTTGTGGACCCTTTGTGGGTGGTTGCTTCTTCGTGGACCCTTCGTGGGTGGAGCCCTCCGTGGACTCGTGCAACCGTTACCCTTCGTGGGTGGAGCCCTCCGTGGACTCGCGCAACCGTTACCCTTCGTGGGTGGAGCCCTCCATGGACTCGCGCAACCGTTACCCTTCGTGGGTTGAAGTCTCCATCAACGTGGATGTAGGATAGCACCACCTATCCGAACCACGGGAAAAACATCCGTGTCTACAATTGCGTTTGAATTCTCCAAACCCTACCCCTTACATTCTTGCAAGTTGCATGCTTTACATTCCGCTGCTCATATACTCTTTGCATGCTTGCTTGATATGTATTGTGTATGTTGAAATTATGCCTAAAACTCCACTCAAACCAAAAAGGCCTAAAAATTGCAACTTTAGCACTAAGTGTCTAATCACCCCCCCTTCTAGACACATCTACTTCTAGATCCTACACAAGATCCTTCCAGGAGGGAGACCTTGTGCTCCGACTGATCCAGCGAACAGCCGGCCAGCACAAGCTCTCGGCACCTTGGGAAGGCCCATTCACCGTTAGCAAAGTTTTGGGCAACGACTCCTACTACCTGATCGATGCTCAGAAGCCCAGAGCACGCAAGAGAGACAACTCCGACAAAGAGACAGAGCGGCCGTGGAATGCAAACCTCCTTCGAAGATTTTACAGTTGATGCAGTATGTACCACGCTATCTTTTGTATTAAGTACGAAGACTCTGGGACCCCGAGAAGAGCTCAGGGATTACCCTCTTTTCTACATATGATAAGTATTATGCCTATGAATGTGTTATTTCATTATTCCGCCTGGCACCGGGTTCGACCAGTCGGCCCGGGGGCTCACCGCCTTGTACTATGTGGAGCTTCCTGCAGTTGGACAAGTAGTGTGTTGGCACCTAAGCCTTCTCCTGCTAGAAGCCGCAGCTCACAGAGCGACTGTCCGGTGGGAAGGAGTTACGGGCAGGAAAGGGTGTCCACATGAAAAATGGCTAAGGACCCCAAGCATACACATAGTTTAGGCCGGCTCCCCGCCTCATCGACCGGCTGCTGAAGCAGTCGGCCAGCCTCTACTTAACTTGCTAAATGCTCTAGTCGGCTAAGTACTTGCCCTCCCGAAAGCAGCTAAGTACTTGACCAAGCCACAGTCCGTAGAGCTGCTATTTGGCTGGCAAGATGGCAACCAAGGGAGTGCGGCAAAGGAAAAAAGGCCAACAAGCAGAAAGCAAGAAAAGTCAGAACTCTGCAAAAGCACAACTTCTGTGAAAGCATATTTACATGTCAAAAGGCCCTTGGCCAGCATTCAACAGAGTTTGAAATACACCCCCCGGGTGGAATTGTGCAAATTTAACAAAGTTTGCCGACACTGATAAAACATGGAAAATAAAGATAAGTTGGCGGCCTAGGGAGCTGCAGAGGGGTCCGGCTGGCTGGCGGAGTCGGTGGTGTCGGTTGGTGGAGTGGACTGCTGGTCAGTCTCTGCTTGGTCGCCTCCAGCCACAGTCGGCGCGCTCGAGTGCAGCTTGTTGTTCGAGGCACGATCAAGTTGGGACTGGCCGTCCGCTCTGACCTCTGGCGCATCTTCTTCACCTTCCTTGTCCTCCTCGTCTTCTCCCTCATTGTTGGAGTCGATCATCTCGGCCGAGTCCTCATCATCCTCCGGGTTCAGCCCGAACCACTCCGGTGGTGCCTCGGCACCATTCTCAGCCAACTCAGGAACGAAGAGGCTAGTGTCGGTGTACTCGGCAATCGCTGCTGCCCGTCTGACAATGTCGCGCTCCACCGCCACGAGCTCCTCTTGGGCCTCCTGCCAAAACATGGTCAACTGGGCTAGATTTAGCCCAGGATACCACACCTTGACAAAATCCAAGGCCTGGCGTGCTCCAGCCTGGGCCGAGGAACCCTTCCAAGCCTGAGACGGCTGACCGCCACCTCTAGCCAGTCGGCACTCCGACTGGGAGTACGCGGAGCCGGCATGTCTGGCCAAAGGGCAGAGATCGCCTGGGCCCCGACACGCTGAAGACGGCGGAGCATCCGATGAGCCGGTCATAGGCGGGCTTGGATGCTGAGAAGTTGTTCGCTAAGAGTCCGGGGGGCGTCGGCAGCGATCTACATGCCTTCCGCCCTCCGTTCCTCGCGATAAGCCTCGATAGCCTCGTTGGCGGTGTCAGAATGGCCAGGAAAGAAGTCTACTCAGGAAGAAAGCAAAAGATCAGAAGTCAAAAGACAAAAGCTGGAAGCCGGCTCGATCGGCAGTCGGCAACCCAAAGAAAGAAAAAGAAGAAAGCTTAGCATCAACCATGTCTTCAATCCTGCCGAAGCCGGACTTCAGCAGGGCCTCCTTGTCGGTCCAGGTGGAGCGTTCGGTCTCGAACTCGGCGAGGATATTGGACTCCTTCACCTCCGCTTCCTTCCGGGTCGTCTGGAGAAGCTCCGCCTTCTCCGCCAGTTGCGTGGCCAGTCAGTCGCGCTCCTGGGCCGGCTTGTTGCACTCTGCCTCCTTGGCACGCAACTCGGTGTTGGCTTCACCCAGCTGCCGCTACAAAGCGGAATTCGCCTCTGCCAGAGCGGAGAAAGAAAAAAAGATGTCAATAACCAACAAGGAAGAAGTATAGTTGCCGTGGAGATCCGGCCCGACTGCTCAGCAGTCAGCCCGAATGTCGGGGACTACAACCTGCGGGTGCGCTATCGCGCCCCCGCAGAGAGAGAAATCAGTGACTTACTCCGGCTTTTCACCATGTCAGCGGTCCGTCGGTCCAGATCTCGGACGTTGGAGTTAAAGGTGGCCGCGCGAAGACTATGATAGTCCTGCAATAAAGATAGATGAAAAGTTAGCACTCGGAGCCCGCCAATAAAGTTCCGGGCCGCCTGCTCAGCAGTCGACCTGAAACTCGGGGGCTACACCCAGTGGGTGCGCTGGCGCGCCCCCACAGAGAAGTACAAGAATCAAAGACGAATAAGTGAGAAACATACCCGAATGGCCGCTCGCGAATCTAGGAACGCCCTGTTGCACAGCTGAAGAGTGGTGGCCTCAGCTCAGAGTTTGGCCTGGATGTCCAGGATCGCTTGATTCAAAGCGCCCATCCCGCCTCCACACACCCATTCAGCGCGAGCGGCGCTAGTTGCTTTCCGCATCTGGGGCTGACGAGCTCGCAGCACCGGCGTCCAGCGGTCGTGGTGCCGAAGTCGCCTTCACGCCTCGGCGGCGCGATGGTGTGCGGACCTCAGGAGTCGGGCCCATCACCACCTCATTTCCGGCTGGTGGTGCCGATGGGGCGGCCGACTGCTCATCCCGTGATCTGTCAACTGGCGACAACGAAGGCATGGCTACCTCCGGCATGGCGACGTCGCTAGCTCCCCTCTCCATGACCGGATGTTCATCGCCGGCTCCTCCAATCGGCACCGTGAACTCCGGAGGCGGCGGCGCGGAGTTCAAGGGGATGACGAACAACGACGCTTGGCGGTATGCGGCTTCTTCGGCCCGCTTCTTCGCTACGGCATCAGCCTCAGCCTCTGCCAGATTCTTTAGTGTGGTGGCCTCCGCCTTGTCCGCCTCCTCCTGCTCCCTGCGGGCGGCCTCCCGCTCCTCGCGCACCTCCCGCGCGTTTCGTTCCTGTGCCTCCCGGAGGTCGGCTACAGGGTCGATTCGCCGGGTGGTGGCAGAAGTCTCCCCCGACCCGATGACGGAGGCGGCGGCCGACTTCTCAAGAGAGAGCGGAGCCCTAAGTCAAGGAAATAAAGCAGAACAACTTAGCTAAAATCAACAAGAAAGGAAGGCACAAGGGAAAGAAACTTACGCCGACACCATAGGGGGCACTTTCGGAAGCTTCTGAAACTTGGCTGCCTTCGCAGCGGCCTCCTTCCGCCTGGTTGCGGAGGCCGGGTTCTTGGCCTTCTTCGGCATGCTGTCGAACAAGGCGGCGCCTTGTTTGCACTTGTGCGTGCCGCCTTGAGCAGCCGGCTCGGTGGAAGGGCCCACGTCTGCCTTGCCGGCACCTCGCACAGGGCGCGACTCGTCCTCGTCTTCGTCGTCATCAGGCCAGGTCTCGATGCCTCCCACATCTTGAAAGGCGCCCGCTCCATCGCCGTCGCCTATGGCGTCGTCCTCCAAGGCAGCCGCCCCCAAGTCGGGGTCATCCACTTAGCTCACTGCCCGGTCCGGCAGGTAGTCTCCACCCGACCCTACGATGGTGGCCATCGCCGGAGACATGAAGATCTGTGTTCACAAGACTGACTATTCAAGACGGCAAGACCAAAACCAAAACAAATACTAAAAAGGAAAGAGTTGTAGAACTTACAGGAGACGACGGGTTGGCCTGGGAGTATGGCCGCATAGAAAACCGCCAAGACCCCTCCGACAACTTGAGGTTGGAGATCTCGTTCACCATGCGGGTGACCTCGGCAGCCGGCATGTCCCTCGTGCACGTCCGCCTCGGGTCCCGGTGCCTGCTCATCCGACAGATCAGATGAGGCCGGCCTTGGAGTGGGAGAACCCGGCGCTCGACGAAGGCGACCAGCAGGTCGGACGCCTTGAGGCCTGCCACGTCCGTTAGCTCCCGGAGCCGGTTGATGGTGGCGGTGGCGTCGACTGACAAGGCCTTCGGCTTGTACCCCCAGTTGTCCCAAGGTTCAGCCGGAGGGCCGGCTTCATAGGGAGGCAAGTTGATGAAGTCGAGGGCGGGGTCGACATTCTCCGCATAGAAGTATGATTTCTGCCACAGTTTGACCGACTGTGACAGCTTGATGGTGGGGAAGGCGTTCTTCACGGATGGGCGGTGCACCGTGACGAAGGCGCCGCACTGGGCCGCCTTCTCCCTGGCAGAGGTGCCCAGCTTGGTGTAGAAGAATGCTCCTCATAGCTCTATGGTGGGGAGGATGCCGAGGTAGCCCTCGCACATCGTGACGAAGGCGGATAGCAGCGTCATGGTGTTGGGCGTCAGATGATGCGGAAGGAGGTGGTAGAAGTTGGGGAAGGAGCAGAAGAATCCGCTCACCGGCAGGCCGAAGCCACGGAGGAAGTGCGAGCGGAAGATAACCCGCTCGCCTCCTTGTGGCACTGACGAGATCTTTGCCTCCGGCGGCACACACACCTTGACGTAGTTCGTGCCGGGCAGCCGCCATGTGGCGCGAAGAAAGGTGAGGTGGTCGTCAATGACGACCGAGCCATCCCAGTCCCCTCACTTCTTGCGAGTCATGGAGTCTGAGCTCGGCGGGGAAGTGGCACCGCGGCGAAGCAAGAGGCTCGGCGTGGAGGAGGCTGACGACGACGAGCTGCGGCAACGCTTCGGCGGGGCGCAGCAGTGCGGCGGCAGCAAGAAGAGGAGGAGGTCAAAAAAGGCAAAGGGGAGGAGGGCGCGCATGCTCCGTCGCTCCCCCTTCCCCCTACCTATAGCCCCTGGGCTGCGAAGCCGAGGGGGCCGGGCGTGGGATCATGGGATTAATTGCGCCCATGACCCCACGTCCCCATGATTATTGCGCGAGTTACTGCGCGCAGTAACTCCGCGTGGAATCGCAACGGCCCTCTTCGGCCGCAGCGGATCCGCCCGTGCGCCGAGGCCCGGTCGTGGTGGGCCCAGGCTGCTGTCGCATCCCATCGCGTGCGTGGGCTGGCAGGCTGGCCCGAATAGTTGGCGCCGCGTGGCGTGCTCGTAGCAGGCGGTGGGCTAGAAGCTTGGAAGGCACGCTACCCGACTCCCGCCTTGACGATTCAAAGTCACCCGACCAATCCGCCTGGTCATGGCGGACTCCCGGCGGGCGGCTTACCAGATGACGGATGAAGCATTCAGCAAGAGCACTCGGAGAAGGAAACTGCCGAGGCACCTCGACCTGTCAGCCGCGACGCCTCACCAGCTTCGGGGACTACTGTCGGAGTAATGGGCCATGGGTAGCCTAACCCGACTCCTTGAGCATTTCAAGACATCGGGCCGGCTGCGCCCCTCAAGCATCAAGGACGAAGCACCGCCTTCTGGTGGCCGGCTGGCTCAAGCGGCCGGCTGCCGAAAGACGGCCAAGACCCAAAGGACGACCCCAAGACGGGCCGGCTCCCGGCAGGTGGCCTCCAGAGAAGCCGTCTCCTGCCAGGCGGCCCATGGCGCCCTCAAAGTCTGTGCCCCCATAAAGAAGATAAGACAAGATGTGGCCACAGTGTAGCCCATCACCCCCATATCCAAGGCGGCGCGCGGGCACAGTGTCCTATACCGTCTGAGATCTTCGCACGGTGCGGCACTATTGCCATCCTGCCCTTGACGTCACCCCTGCCAGGTGGAACCCTGTTCCCACGACAGCCTGTCGGTATGGCCTGCAGGCGGCGGGCCCTACCATGTAGCGAGAGCCCAGAGGGCGGCAGCACCTGACCAGTCGGACCCAAGGGAGGCCGACCTCTAGCAGGCGGCCCACTCTTCCCTCGGAGTCCACGCGCCATTAACCAGACGAGATACGGTGTGGCTACAGTGATCTCCCACCAGACGGCGGGACTGTAGCCACGCCCCCCTGACCAAGCATGCGTCATTAGCATTACGACTACAGTAACAAGCAGCCGACCAGGCCCACAAGCGGCGGAGGCGGCCTGTCGGCTTCGTACCAGACCAGTTGGCAGGGACCACCAGGCGGCGGGCCCCAGCGACCGGCGAAGGAGCCGGCGACATGAGACACTGACAACCGGGTCCTACACCCGGCCAGATTACCATTGTACCCCTGGGGGTAGGCCTATATAAACCCGCTAGGGCACCCATGGAAAGGGTTCCCAACCTGTTAGACCAAGAAACCCATAGAGGGAGAGGAGAGCCAGCCCTTCTTTCTTCTACCTCTAGCATACAACTCGAGGAGCACCATTGTACTTGCTAGCGCTTTAGTGATCATGCGGAGAACCCGTAGAGCAGGACTAGGGGTGTTATCTCGTAGGAGAGCCCCGAACCTGGGTAAGATTCGCCGACGTGCATGTCTTCACCTCATCCCGTTTCCTAGCACCGACGACGTCCTACTAGCCCCCATCATGATTAGCCATCCTTTGGCATATGTTGCACCAAAACCTCGACGGTTGTAGGGTCCGCGGCCCTTCCGGATTGAACTCCCACATCTTGAGGGGCCACCTCTGGCAGGGAAGTGCTCGGCGGATCAGCATCACTTGGATTATGTCAGCAAGGGTAACGTCCTTCGCTATCATGCTCTTGATGCGTTTCTGCAGCAGCATCACATCAGGGACCGACCCCCAGTCCGGACCCTAGTCGGTCCAGGATGTAAGCCTCAGCTGGGGTTCGGATCTAAAGGTTGGTGCAGCTGCCCACTTGTAGCCGCGGGGTTCTGTGATATAGAACCATACTTGGTGCCATATTTTGATAGTGTCCATAAAGACTCCCTTTGGCCAATTGACTTTGGGGAGCTTGCTCACCATGCCGCCACCACAGTCCACGTGTTACCCATTGACCACCTTCGGTTTCACATTAAAAATCTTGAGCCATAAGGCAAAGTGTGGAGGGACACGGAGGAAGGCTTCACACACAACCATAAATGCCGAGATGTGAAGGAACGAATTTGGGGCCAGATCGTGAAAATCCAGCCCGTAGTAGAACATGAGACCCCTTACAAAGGGGTGAAGGGCGAATCCGAGTCCACAGAGGAAGTGGGGGATAAACACCACCCTCTCATCGGGCTCCGGAGTGGGGATGACCTGCGCCAGATCAGGAAGTCCGTGCTTGATTTCCACGGTCAAATACCACGCTTCCTGCAGCTCCTTGATGTTTTCCTCCGTGGCGGAGGAGGACACCCACTTGCCTTGAGAGCCGGCCATGGTCAGAGGAGTTATCAAGGAGAAAAAAGCTTGGAGTTTGGGCGTTGGAGCTCGAGGACAGAGCGGCAGAGAGAATGAGGCGTGGGGTGGAACAGATGGGTTCTATCCACTTATATGGACTGCGGATATCAAGCGTCCCCCCTCGAGCCTTAAAACTCACCTATTCCCAAGGGGTCACGCGAACCACGCGGTTAGGTTACCAAAACTCGTTGAGGGACTCCTGGATTAGGGGGTGTCCGGATGGCCGGACTATACCTTCAGTCGGACTCCTGGACTATGAAGATACAAGATTGAAGACTTCGTCCCGTGTCCGGAAGGGGCTTTCCTTGGCGTGGAAGGCAAGCTTAGCGATACGGATATACAGATCTCCTACCATTGTAACCGACTTTGCGTAACCCTAACCCTCTCCGGTGTCTATATAAACTGGAGGGTTTTAGTCCGTAGGACAACATAGACAACAACAATCATACCATAGGCTAGCTTCTATGGTTTAGCCTCTCCGATCTCGTGGTAGATCTACTCTTGCACTACCCATATCATCAATATTAATCAAGCAGGACGTAGGATTTTACATCCATCGAGAGGGCCCGAACCTGGGTAAAACTTCGTGTCCCTTGCCTCCTGTTACCATCCGGCCTAGACGCACAGTTCGAGACCCCCTACCCGAGATCCGCCGGTTTTGACACCGACATTGGTGCTTTCATTGAGAGTTCCTCGGTGTCGTTACGGTCAGGCTCGATGGCTCCTACGATCGTCAATAGAGATGCAGTCCTGGGTGAGACCTTCCTCCCCATACAGATCTTCGTCTTCGGCGGCTTCACACTGCGGGCCAATTCACTTGGCCATCTGGAGCAGATCGAAAGCTACGCCCCTGGCCGTCAGGTCAGATTTGGAAGTTTAAACTACACGGCTGACATCCGCGGGGACTTGATCTTCGACGGATTCGAGCCACTGCTGAGTGCGCCGCACTGTCCCGACGAGCATGATCTAGCTCTGCCGCCGAACAGTGCCTTGGAGGCCGCACCCGCATCGGCTTCGACCCTTAATTCGGAGACAACTGCGCCGATCGAGGATGGGAGGTTGGACGCCGCCTCGGGGGCTGCGATCCCAACGGTGATTGAGCCAAAACCAGCCCCGCACTCCGCGAGACTCGTGACTCAAAGGAGCCGGACTCCTCTCCGGATTCCAAACCCTCCGCGCCCCTGCCGATCGAATCCGATTGGGCGCCGATCATGGAGTTTACTGCCGCGGACATCTTTAAGCACTCGCCTTTCGGCGATATTCTGAAGACACCGGAGTCTCTCTCTTTATCAGGAGAGCCCTGGCCGGACTACAGTCAGCAAGGTTGGGGTACGGACGATGAAGAAATTCAAGGCCCACCCACCACCCACTTTGTAGCCATTGTCGATGATTTAACCGACATGCTTGACTTCGACTCCGAAGACATCTACGGTATGGACGCCGATGAAGGAGATAATGAAGAACCAGCGCCTACTAGGCCCTGGAAAGCCACCTCGTCATATGACATATATATGGTGGACACCCCAGAAGAAGGAGATGGCGATGGAACAGCGGAGGATGACCCCTCCAAGAAACAGCCTAAGCACCGACGTCAGCGGCGCCGCTCAAAATCCCGCCAAAACAAATGCGGTGATTCCAGCACGGGAGATAATAATACTCCAGAAAGCGCCGAAGAAAACCCCCTCATGAGAAAGCGGCTGACATAGAGGTCGAGGACGATAATTATATGCCTCCCTCCGAAGACGAGGCAAGCCTCGACGACGACAAATTCGTCGTGCCAGAGGATCCCGTCGAGCAAGAGCATTTTCAACGCAGGCTTATGTCCATGGCAAGAAGCCTCAAGAAAAAACAGCAACAGCTTAGAGCTGATCAAGATTTGCTAGTCGACAAATGGACTGAAGTCCTTGCAGCCGAAGAGCATAAACTTGAACACCCCTCCAAGAGCTACCCATAGCGCAGGTTGCTACCCCGATTAGAGGAGGAAGCACTTGATGCGGCCGACCGGCCACCTCGTGGCCGTGACAGAGAGGCCTCTCGGCCCTCCACTCAAGCCGCACCCCATACCAAGGCACGGGAATATGCGCCGGACTTACGAGATATGTTGGAGGACAAGGCAAGGCAAAGAAGATCGATCTACGGATCGCATGGGTGCCCCACGGCTCGAGACGATAACCGTCACGCCGGCCACAAATTTGGCAGGGCCGAACACAGTAGACAAAGCTCATTGGAGCTACGTCGTGATATAGCCCAGTACAGAGGCGCCGCACACCCAGTATGCTTCATAGACGAAATAATGGATCATAAAATCCCCGAGGGTTTCAAACCTGTAAACATCGAATCATATGATGACACAACAGATCCTGCGGTATGGATGGAGGATTATCTCCTTCATATCCACATGGCCTGCGGCGATGATTTCCACGCCATCAAATACCTCCCACTCAAGCTTAAAGGACCAGCACGGCATTGGCTTAACAGCTTGCCAACAGGATCAATCAGTTGTTGGGAGGACCTGGAAGCCGCATTCCTCGACAATTTCCAGGGCACTTATGTGCGACCCCCAGACGCCGATGACCTAAGTCACGTAATTCAGCAGCCAAAGGAATCAGCCAGGCAATTCTGGACACGGTTCCTAACAAAGAAAAATCAAATAGTCAACTGTCCGGACGCGGAGGCCCTAGCAGCCTTCAAGTACAATATCCGTAACGAGTGGCTGGCCCGACACCTTGGACAGGAAAAGCCGAAATCTATGGCAGCACTCATGACACTCATGACCCGCTTTTGCACGGGAGAAGACAGCTGGCTTGCTCATAGCAACAACATGACCAAGACCCCTGGTAATTCGGACACCAGGGACAACAGTGGCAGGTCGCGTCACAACAAGTAGAAGCGCCACATTAACAGCGACAATGCTGAGGATACGGCAGTTAATGCCGGATTTAGAGGCTCTAAATCCGGTCAACAGAAAAAGCCATTCAAAAGGAATCCTAGGGGCCCGTCCAGTTTGGACCGAATACTCGACCGCTTATGCCAGATACATGGCACCCCCGAAAAGCCGGCCAATCACACCAACAGGGATTGTTGGGTGTTCAAGCAGGCAGGCAAGTTAAATGCCGAAAATGAAGACAAGGCGCCGCATAGCGATGATGACGAGGAGCCCCGGCCGCCGAACAACAGTGGACAGAAGGGTTTTCCCCCACAAGTGTGGATGGTGAACATGATATACGCAACCCACGTCCCCAAAAGGGAACGGAAGCGCGCGCTAAGGGACGTATACGCGGTAGAGCCAGTCGCCCCAAAGTTCAACCCATGGTCCTCCTACCCGATCACCTTTGATCGAAGGGACCATCCCACTAGCATCCGTCATGGCGGATTTTCCGCATTGGTTCTAGACCCAATTATTGACAGATTTCATCTCACTAGAGTCCTTATGGATGGTGGCAGCAGCGTGAACCTGCTTTACCAGGATACAATGCAGAAAATGGGCATAGATCCCTCGAGGATTAGGCCCACCAAAACGACCTTTAAAGGCGTAATACCAGGTGTAGAGGCCAACTGTATAGGCTCAGTCACACTTGAAGTGGTCTTCGGATCTCCGGATAATTTCCGAAGCGAGGAGTTAATCTTCGACATAGTCCATTTCCGCAGTGGTTATCACGCACTGCTCGAGCGAACCGCATTCGCCAAGTCCAATGCGGTACCGCACTACACATACCTTAAGCTCAAGATGCCAGGCCCTCGAGGAGTAATTACGGTCAATGGAAACACCGAACGCTCCCTCCAAACGGAGGATCACACGGCGGCCCTTGCAGCGGAAGTACAAAGCAGCCTCTCCAAGCAGTTCTCCAGTCCGGCCATTAAACGACCAGACACCGTCAAGCGCGCCCGGAGTAACCTACAACAAGACCGCCTGGCACGATCCGAGCAGGTGTAGCAATGCGGCCCCAACCCCAACCCTCGCAAAAAGGCGACGCCAGTACTTCGCGTACATAACTACGCTCTAGAGATACCATGGGTACAGGGGGAGGGGCACCATCATGGTGCGGCTTAAACCGTACCAGGGTCTGCCAATTTTTTAATTTTCTCTTACTTTCTGGACTCCATCGTTTGGAAGGCCTGTTCGGCAGTTCAATTGCCGCACAAACGATGCAAGAACCAGGGAAGCAGACAAGCCACGCCGCATCACGGAACTCCCAGGTGGTCTCTATCACGAGCAGTATACCTGTTCCGCATACTATTCCGCAGCTTGCCCCTGGAACGGACATGTTAAATAGTCCAACCTTCCACTTATCACGGTATTTGTATTGTTCTGCTTTGACCGCAGCCCTTTTTAATAAACAATGCATAACTTTTGTCTATTTTTGCATTACCTTTTATATATATATTTGTTCTTTAATGACATGTTGCACCCGTACACGTTGGTACAGCCAAAATATGCCAGGGGCTTTAGTACCCCTCAATATGGTGTGAGAAGTCCGAACACTTTAACAAGTGCGCCACCCCGAACTTATAGCATTATATGCATCGGCTCCGAATCATGTCTTGGGTCAATAGTTGGGTTTGCCCGGCTCCTATGTTTTGGTGCCTTACGTTCCGCTATATTGGCTAAGGTAGCACTAGGAGAACCACTGCGATTGTGCCCCAGTTGAGCTGGGCGAGCACCTTAGTGGAGAAAGCTAAAACTGACTGTCATGATGAGGCGAGAGCTGGTCGCTGTTCGTGAGGTCTTTCGAGTCCCTAAAGACTTATGCCGCTTAGGGCGAGGAGCCGGCTCTGTCCGGCCAAGGCGTGGATAGCGCCCCCAACTCGGTCTTCCGAATACCAGGGGCTTCGCTGAAATTTAAAATTATAGAATTCTATGGCTAAGTGAGAGTGTTCACGCATTATAGTCCGATTGCCTTGTTCGTTGGGCTGAGCGCCTCCCTCGAAGGACCCAAACATGGGAAATAGAGTGCTCAGGTTTATCCCCGAACACCCCAGCACTAGCGGCACAGGGGCAGAAGCCGATGACTTGCCATCTCTCAGAATTGATAAACAGCCGCACAGAAGGTAATATTTTAAATTACAAACAGCATTGCTTAGCGCATATGAACAAGTTTCCAGCGCACAGGACAAAAAGAGCAAGTTTCACTCAAAAATTACATCCCTAGAACATTCATCCGCCACAAGGCAGGCACCCTTCAGAACATCCTTATAGTAATTCTCGGGCTTGCGATGCTCTTTCCCCGGCGGTGGCCCGTCCTTCACAAGCTTCTCGGCATCCAGCTTGCCCCAGGGCAACTTAGCATGGGCAAGGGCCCTACGGGCACCTTTAATGCAGACGGAGCGCTTGATGACTTCGAGCCTTGGACAGGCCTCCACCACCCGCTGCACCAACCCGAAATAGCTCCCAGGCGGAGCCTCTCCAGGCCACATCCGAACTAAGAGGCCCTTCATGGCCTGTTCGGTCGCCTTGTGGAGCTCGACCAACTGCTTCACCTGGCCGCTGCTATCTTCTTCACCTCATCCAACTCCTGGAGGGTCTTCTGGGATTCGGCCTTGGCAGACTTGGCATTTTCAATAGCCGCCGCGAGCTCGGACGCTCGCGTCTTTGAGTCAAGCTCCAAACTCTCATGCTTTTTCATGAGAGCCTGGAGCTCTTGCCGTACCTTGCCAACCTCGGCCTCATACTTCTCCCGCTCGGTGCGCTCCGTGGCCACCCTCTTCTCGGCCTCGGCCAGCGCCTGCTTAAGGGTCGCCACATCAGACATGGCCCCTACAATAGCCATGATAGTCTTGTCATTTTTTGCAATTGCACCTTTTTATATATATTTAAACAAGGTATTTCTTACCTTCATTGTCCTCGAGCTGCCTCTTGGCACGCCCGAGCTCTTGCTCGGACCGCTCGAGGTTCTGCTTTAGCGTGTCCACTTCTGCAGTTAGTGCGGCGGATACAAGCAGAGAAGCCTGCATACGCATATTGACTCCTTTTTGTTAGACTCCTGCGAATTTTATTTGATCCTCTATTCAGCTTTTCTTCCCGAACGCCAAACAGAGCATCAGGGGCTACTGTCTATGCGGTAATATTATTTACACATTCTTTACTTACCTCAAAGCCTGTTAAAAGGCTAGTACAAGCTTCAGTCAGTCCGCTCTTGGCGGACTGAACCTTCTGGACCATCGCACTCATAATAGTGCGGTGCTCCTCGTCGATGGAGGCACCTTGGAGCGCCTCCAACATATTGTCCGGCGCCTCCGGTTGGACGGGGGTCAACGGCGCGGTGGGCTTGCTCCTCTTGGAAGGAGGTCCCCCGCCGGACTCTTGAACCTTTGAAGGTTCCGGAGCGGTGTCCGGCCTAGAGCCGGACTTGGAGCCCTGGGGGGTTTCATCCCCTTTACTCCTGGAGTCCAGGAGGTCGCCTTGTGGCGCCTCCAGGACCACCTCCTCCCGGCTTGGGACCTATTGGGACAACACTTCGGTGTCGTTCGTAGGGCGGGGGAGGAAGCCGTCAGAAGTGAGTTCACATCCGACGAATCCTGTGAGCCGCTCGACGACGCGTCGAGCCGGTCTTTGGGTGGGCTGCATAAACATATTCGGCGTAAGGGAAAGCTTTGCGATAAACGAATACTATGAATTACTCCGGTATCCGGATACTTACGATTTTGCCAGGGGCTTGGCCCTGGGCAGCCACTCCTCTCCGCCATCGTTGGCGTTGGTGGAGTAGTCTGGAGGAAGGGTTTTCCCCTTTTTGGACCCTCCGGCCTCCCCAGAGAGGGCGGCCTTCCTTTTCTTCTCTCCTCCCGCTGGAGGGGGAGAGGTCTCTTCTTCTTCCTCCTCGTCTTCACGAGAGGAATGCGCCTCGGAACCGCCGGATGATGGATCCGACACCTCCTGGCGCTGGGCACTCTTTCGAGTCCCCGTGGCCTTTTTCGCGGCCTTCTTCTCCGGCACCACACAGGGTGCCGGAACCAGCAGCTTCGCCAAGCGAGCGTCCGCTGGGCCTTCGGGCAAAGGAGCCGGACAGTTGATCTGTCCGGACGTCACCTGTCGATCCTGTCAAAGGTAAGGGAGCTTAGATCCCACATGGAGTCAAGCTATGAAAAATTGATACCCTGTAAAAGGAAAAAACAACTTACCGCACGAGCGTGACGCTGCGTACTGAATCCGCGATCCTCAGTAGCGGATGCGGGGGCCTCGGCGCCCTTGAAAAGCACCTTCCAGGCATCTTTGTACGTCGTGTCGAAGAGCCTGCTCAGAGTTTGGTGCCGCGCTGGGTCGAACTCCCACAGGGTGAAAGCCCATTGTTGACACGGGAGGATCAGGCGGACGAGCATAACCTGGATTACGTTGACAAGTTTGAGCTTCTTGTCCACCAGGGTTTGGATGCATGTTTGGAGTCCGGTCAGCTCTCCTTTCTTACCCCACGACAGATCCTTCTCCTTCCAGGAGGTGAGCCACATAGGGGGTCCGGATCGAAACTCGGGGGATGCGACCTATTAGGGGTCGCGCGGCTCGGTGATGTAAAACCACCCCGATTGCCACCCCTTCAGGGTCTCCACAAAGGAGCCCTCAAGCCATAAGACTTTGGCCATCTTGCCAACCATGGCGCCTCCACACTCCGCCTGTTTGCCGCGCACCACCTTCGGCTTGACATTGAAAGTCTTGAGCCATAGGCCGAAATGGGGGCAGATGCGGAGGAAAGCCTCGCACACGACGATAAACGCCGAGATGTTGAGGACGAAGTTCGGGGCCAGATCATGGAAATCCAGGCCGTAGTAGAACATGAGCCCCCGGACAAATGGGTGAAGAGGGAAGCCCAGTCCGCGGAGGAAATGGGGGAGGAACACCACCCTCTCATGGGGCCTAGGGGTGGGGATGAGCTGCCCCTTTTTGGGAAGCCGGTACGCGATGTCGTTAGATAGGTATCCGGCCTTCCTCAGCTTTTTGATGTGTCCCTCCATGACGGAGGAGACCATCCACTTGCCTCCTGCTCTGGACATGGATGGAGAAGGTTGATGTGGGAGTGCGGACTTGGGCGCTGGAGCTCGAGTGCGCAAGAATGGATAGGCAAAGGAGGAATAAGTCGTAGGTGGAAAGGTGGATCCTTATCCCCTTATATGGGTGGACGCACCTACATGTCCCCACCAGCCTGGTAAAACTCGCTTATCTCCAAGTGCCGTAATCAATGGCGCGGTTGGGTTACCCACGCCCGTATTGATGAGAATCCCGGAATAAGGGGACACTATCTCTGCTTTGACAAGACGTGCCAAGGAAACCGCCTCGCATGACGTGCTGAGGTGGGATAATGAAACGACTCAGATAAAGGCTTGGCCATGGTGTGTCGCACTATGGAATACGTCAGCAGATTAGATTTGTGTAAATATTATTCTTTCTATGGCAATATGTGGAAACTTATTTTGTAGAGCCGAACACTATCTTTGTGTTCAAAATCTTCTATGAAGTACTTGGAGGAGGAACCCGCCTTGCAATGCCGAAGACAAACTGCACGCCGGACTCGTCGTCATTGAAGCCTGGTTCAGGGGCTACTGAGGGAGTCCTGGATTAGGGGGTGTCCAGATGGCCGGACTATACCTTCAGTCGGACTCCTGGGCTATGAAGATACAAGATTGAAGACTTCGTCCCGTGTCCGGAAGGGACTTTCCTTGGCGTGGAAGGCAAGCTTGGAAAAACAGATATACAGATCTCCTACCATTGTAAATGACTTTGTGTAACCCTAACCCTCTCCGGTGTCTATATAAACTGGAGGGTTTTAGTCCGTAGGACAACATAGACAACAACAATCATACCATAGGCTAGCTTCTAGGGTTTAGCCTCTCCGATCTCGTGGTAGATCTACTCTTGTACTACCCATACCATCAATATTAATCAAGCAGGACGTAGGGTTTTACCTCCATCGAGAGGGCCCGAACCTGGGTAAAACTTCGTGTCCCATGCCTCCTGTTACCATCCGGCCTAGACGCACAGTTCGGGACCCCCTACCCGAGATCCGCCGGTTTTGACACCGACACTCGTATTGATAAGAATCCCATAATAAGGGGGCATGATCTCTGCTTTGACAAGACGTGTCGCCGGAGCTTGCGTCTCGAAACGCGAAACGGGAGGCCGAAAAATGGTTTGAAATAATAAAATGCCCGGACGTAACGTCTCACCAGTAAAATCTTCAGAGGACAGAACTTATCCGTATTTTACCCTTGTGATTCAGAGGTATGACTGTTGTGCAAAGCCGGATACAATACTGACGATCAATTACTTTGAAGAATTCGGAGGAGGAACCCGCCTTGCAATGCCGTAGACAATCTATGTGCCGGACACATCGTCATTGAAGACTGGTTCAGGGGCTACTGAGGGAGTCCATGATTATGGGGTCCTCGGGCGTCTGGGCTACGTGACATGGGCCGGACAGATGGGCCATGAAGATACAAGATAGAAGGCCTTCCCTCGTGTCTGGGTGGTACTCTCCTTGGCGTGGAAGGCAAGGTTAGCATGCGGATATGAAGATTACTTTCTCTGTAAACTGACTCTGTACAACCCTAGCCCCCTCCGGTGTCTATATAAACCGGAGGGTTTAGTCTGTAGAGACAATCATAATAATATTGGCTAGACATCTAGGGTTTAGCCATTACAATCTCGTGGTAGATCAACTCTTGTAACCCCTATACTCATAAAAGTCAATCAAGTAGGAAGTAGGGTATTACCTCCATCAAGAGGGCCCGAACCTGGGTAAACATCGTGTCCCCTGTCTCCTGTTACCATCGATCCTCAGATGCACAGTTTGGGACCCCCTACTCGAGATCTACCGGTTTTGACAGCGATAGTGGCCCATGTGGCGTCGGAGGGTTCTGTGATGTAGAACCACTCCTGTTGCCATCCCTTCACGGTCTCCACGAAGGTCCCCTTGGGCCAGCTGACGTTGGTCAGTGAGGGAGTCCTGGATTAGGGGGTCTCCGAACAGCCGGATTATATCCTTTGGCCGGACTGTTGGACTATGAAGATACAAGATTGAAGACTTCGTCTCGTGTCCGGATGGGACTCTACTTGGCGTGGAAGGCAAGCTAGGCAGTATGGATATGGATATATCCTCCTTTCTAACCGACCTTGTGTAACCCTAGCCCCCTCCGGTGTCTATATAAACCAGAGGGTTTTAGTCCGTAGGACACAACAATAACATACAATCATACCATAGGCTAGCTTCTAGGGTTTAGCCTCTCTGATCTCGTGGTAAATCTACTCTTGTACTACCCATATCATCAAGAATAAATCAAGCAGGACGTAGGGTTTTACCTCCATCAAGAGGGCCCGAACATGGGTAAAACATCGTGTCCCCTGCCTCCTGTTACCATCCGCCTTAGACGCACAGTTCGGGACCCCCTACCCGAGATCCTCCGGTTTTGACACCGACATTGGTGCTTTCATTGAGAGCTCCTCTGTGTCGTCGCCGTTAGGCTTGATGGCTCCTTCGGTCATCGTTAGCAATGCAGTCCAGGGTGAGACTTTTCTTCCCGGACAGATATTTGTATTCGGCGGCTTTGCACTGTGGGCCATATCGCTTGGCCATCTGGAGCAGATTGAAAGCTACGCCCCTGGCCGTCAGGTCAGGTTTGGAAGTTTGAACTACACGGCCGATATCCACGGAGACTTGATCTTCGATGGATTCGATCCTCTCCCCTGCGCGTCACACGGTCACGATGAGTACGATCTAGCTCTACCATCAGACAGCGTTCAAGAGATCGCACCGGCAGCCGCTCCGACCCCCAATTCGGAGCCAGTTGCGCCGTCCATGGACGTGTGGATAGACCCCGCCACGGAGGCCTTACCCTCAGCGGCGATCAAGCCGGATATCGACCTTACCCTTCATGAGAGCCGTGTTGTCAAACTGTCGGATCCTTCTCCGGCCACGGACTCCGAACCGCCCGCGCCCGTTCCTAGCGAATCCGATTGGGCACCGATCACGGAGTTCACCTTCGCGGATATTTTTCAACACTCGCCCTTTGGCGACATACTGAACTCGTTAAGGTCTCTCTCCTTGTCAGAAGGATCCTGACTGAACTATGTCCGGCAAGATTGGGATGCGGATGACGAAGAAATTCGCCGCCCACCCACCACCCACTTAGTAGCCACTGTCGATGACTTAATCGACATGCTCGAAATTGACTCCGAAGACATCGACGGTATGGACGACGATGCAGGAGACGAACAGGAACCACTGCTTAGAGGGCACCGGACGCCCACTTCATCACATGACGTATACATGGTGGGCACACCAAAAGAAGACGACGACGAGGAACGGAAGGACGCAATGAAGGGTTGTCCCCTCGAAAAGCAGTCAAAGAGGCTGCGTAAGCGCCGCTCTAAATGCCACCTCGGCAGAAACAATGATCATATAGACCCAGCGTTAGAGCAGGGTGAACCATCGCCAAACCACGGCAACATGGAGAATCAAACCGAACAACCCAACTCTGCCAAAGATAATAGTCCGGACGACATCACACCGGACAGACACCCGGAGCAACATAATGCCCATCAAAGGCTCTAAGCCACCGCGAGGAGTCCAAAAAATTAGAAGCAAAGGCTCAAGGCTGCGCAAGACATACTCAGAATTAGATGGAGTAAAGTGCTCAACACAACAGCGAAGTACGGCGGTAATCACCCCACCAAGAGCTACCCGAAGCGGAAGTTGCTACCTGAATTCGATGAGGAGGCCTTAGATCCCCCGCAACTAAAAATTAAAATGGCCATCTGGCCGGATAGACGACCTCACGGCCAACACAGAGCAGCAAACAACGCCGCATATAAGCCAATACGCGATCCACGCGAGGGCTTGCATCAAAAGGACGATGCAACCAGAT
Source organism: Triticum dicoccoides (assembly GCF_002162155.2). Lineage (NCBI taxonomy): Eukaryota > Viridiplantae > Streptophyta > Magnoliopsida > Poales > Poaceae > Triticum > Triticum dicoccoides. Next base: position 132,488,824 of record NC_041382.1, on the reverse strand, counting down.
CCATCTATGGACCACGCAAGCACACTCCAGCATACGATGCAACAGAACAAACATCCGAAAAATGCGGTACACCTAGATACAGGGGTGCCGCACACCCCCTATGTTTCACCGATGAGGTGCTGGACCATGAATTTCCAGAGGGATTCAAACCCGTAAACATAGAGGCATGCGATGGAACAATAGACCCTGGGGTCTGGATTGAGGACTATATCCTCCATATCCATATGGCTCGAGGAGATGATCTCCACGCCATTAAGTATTTACCCCTCAAACTCAAAGGGCCAGCTCGGCACTGGCTTAAAAGCCTCCCCGAAAGCTCCATTGGAAGCTGGGAAGAGCTCGAAGACGCTTTTTGGGCAAATTTTCAAGGGACTTATGTCCGACCTTCGGACGCGGACGATTTGAGTCATATAACTCAACAGCCCAGAGAGTCAGCCCGAAGCTTTGGAACAGGTTTCTTACTAAAAAGAACCAAATAGTCCACTGTCCGGACGCCGAAGCCTTGGCAGCTTTTAAGCATAGCATCCGGGACGAATGGCTTGCCAGAAACCTCGGCCAAGAAAAGCCGAGAACAATGGCAGCATTAACAAGCCTCATGACTCGCTTTTGCGCGAGTGAGGATAGCTGGCTAGCCAGATGCAGTACCAGCGACCCCAGTACATCCGAAGTCAGAGATGGAAATGGGAAATCACGGCGCAGCAAAAATAATAAGCGCCGGAATAAAGAAGACATCCCGAAGAGCACGTTAGTAAACCCCGGATTCAGAAGCTCTCGGCCAGGTCAGCAAAACCCGCCCTCTAAAGGCGCCAGAGATGAACTGTCCAGCCTAAATAAAATTCTGGACCAAATATGTCAGATCCATAGCACCCCTGGTAAACCCGCTAATCATACCCACAGAGAATGTTGGGTCTTCAAGCAGTCCGACAAGCTCAACGCCATACATAAGGGGGAGGATACACCAAGCAAAGACGAGGATGAGCCTCTCAAGCAAGACACTGGGGAACAAAAGAAATTTGCACCAGAAGTCAAAACAGTAAACGTGTTACACGTGATCAAGGGGAGAAACAAAGCGGCACTCCCAGAGAAATATGCCCAAGGGCCTATCACCGCGGAGTCCTGCCACTGGTTGTCTCAACCGATCACTTTCGACCATCGGGATTACTCAGCAAGTATCCGGCGTGGAGGATGGGCTACCTTGGTATTAGATCCAATAATTGACGGATACCAATTCACACGAGTCCTGATGGACAGTGGCAGCAGTCTAAACTTGATATATCAGGACACAATCCGCAAAATGGGGATAGACCCAATGAAAATTTGCCACAACAATACTACCTTTAAAGGAGTAACGCCAGGCCCAGGGGCTCATTGCACGGGCTCCCTGCTACTAGAGGTTATATTCGGCTTCCCCGATAACTTCCGTAGTGAAAATTTAATCTTCCACATTGCTCAGTTCCAAAGTGGCTATCAAGCACTACTTGGACGCGAAGCTTTCACTCGCTTTAATGCAATACCACATTACACTTCCCTTACGCTTAAGATGCCCGGTCCATGTGGCATCATTACAGTAAATGGAAATATTGAGCGGTCCCTGCGCGCCGAAGAGAGTGCGGCTGCCTAGGCAGCCGCACACTAAAACGACCTCACCAACTATAGCATTCGACAGGTCGTCAAGACTACGGACACGGTTAGACGAGTCTGAAGCAGCTATATGTAATTCATACAGGTTTGATGGCCACACCCCTATTACAAATACAAGGGGCTCAACGCGCGTAGACAAGTGGCAATTTTTACTCATCTTGAATTATACATGGTTTCTTTAAACCTACCTTTTTTCACGACAACTTTTCACCTAAGTTCCTCTCTTTTACAGATGACCATCGTGCTACACCCGTCCAGGATACGGCACAACGGAGACACAGGCCCATACATGCAGCAGGGACCCGTTCCAAGGATTCTTTTTAGATTAAGACCATGCTAAACCTTTCTTACTATCTCTTGTTGATACACATCCCTCGGATTCTCAGTACTATTGAGAAGGATGCTGGCGTCTTGGCATGTGGCCATGTCAGAATAATGCATGTACCTGGACACCAGGGGCTTCTTACAAAGGGCACTGTTTAGGCCCGGTTTATACCACAAAGACCGAATACCTTAGGGAGTGTTCGGCGTCATGAGTTTGGCCTTATATGCATCAGCTCCGAATCATGTCTTTGGTCAAATGTTGGGTTTGCCCAGCTCTTGTGTTTTGCTGCCTTACGTTCCGCTATATCGGCTAAGGCGGCACCAGGAGAACTACTACAATTGTGCCGCGGTTCATCCGGACGAGCACCTCAGTAGAGAAAGCCGAAAACTGACTGTCATGATGTAGCGTGAGACTGGTCAACCACTCGATGACCTATCGGAATGTTAGAATTCCTCTGCCTTAACGAAGGGCCATTTCCCGGCCAGGCATGTACGCACCCCAAATTCGGGAGAGTGCGGAGCCACCAGGGGCTATATAGTAGCCCCACCGTCAAACTCCTCTGGCTAAGTGAAGGTGTTAAAGCATTATAGTCCGGTCGCCTAGTTCGCTGCGCTATCACCTCCTTTATAGGACCAAGACGTTGGATTAAGTGTGAACATGCGTCTTCTGCGAACCCCCCCGCACTATATGTGTGGGGGCTGAAGCCGACGACTGCAATCTTTTAGGTTATACACATGTATACATAAACGGCAGCACAGGAGGCATCACAATACTTTCGAGCATAAGTATAAATACAGCCTTGATAAATTCAATAAAAACATTGTTTTTACAATGGGAATACATGTCATTCAAACATAATATTCTTCGAGCACTGGGCCTCTATCAAACGAGCACCCTCAAGAACTTCTTCAAAATAGTGCTCGGCAGCCACTCGGCCTATGGCCGAACCCTGCGCCGCAACGGTGGTAGCATCCATCTCCGCCCAGTATGCTTTGACACGGGCAAGGGCCATTCGCGAGCCTTCTATGCACACCGACCTCTTCATCGCATTGATGCGCGGCACCGCACCAAGGAACTGCTGCACTAAGCTGAAATAGTTGTTCGGCTTCGGCTTTTCTGGCCACAAATGATCTACGATGGACCTCGTGGCAAGTCCGGACAACCTATTGAGTTTGGCCCACTCGGCTAGCTGATCAGTCAATGGAAGCGGACGCTCTGGCACGTTGAACTGTGACCAGAACAGCTTGTCCACTTCCTGATCTGTTTGATCTCGGAAGTACTCGGTTGCATCGGCAGCGCTCGCCGCCAAGTCCAGATATGCGTCCACCGAACTCCACAGCCGATCCAGAGGGGCATACCGTAGATCTCCGAACTTCCTCCGCAGCAAAAATGGCTTCCCGGCCACAATATCGCAGGCTTCACGCAGTTCCTCCTTCTTCGCTCTCATAGCAGAGCGGGTGTCTTTGGTCACCATCGTGGCCTTTTCAAGGTCCGTCGCCTTCGCTCGGTTTTCTTCTTCAAGGAACTGGCAACGGTCGGCAGTGTCTTTTAACTTTACAGCCATCTCGGCCATCTTCTCTTTGCTCTCGCAATGCGCGACCTTCTCGGCTTTCAACTTTTCGGCCGCCTTCAAAGCAGCCGCATTACTAATTCTTGCTTGTTCTTTGGCTCAGGAAAGTTCCGCCCGAAGGGTCTCCACGGTGGCAGCTCCATCTGCAGTCACAACATATTAAAGATACTGGCATCATGCTGCTCTTACTATGTGACATTCGCCATTAAACATTACTTACCATGTGCCTCATCAAGCCGCTTCTTAACAAGCTCGATGTCGGCATCTGCCGCATCCAGTTGCCGCTTTAGTTCGGCAAACTCATTAGTTCGGCCAGCCACCGGAGCTCCCATCACCTGCACATAACGCGGTATGGTTATTACATGGGACTACGATCCTCTGTTCGCCGCCGTTCTCAATGACAAACAGAGTCTCAGGGGCTACTATCTACACTGGGCACACCTAAAAATGTGCGGTACTATCAAAAAGTATATCATTTCACATACCTCAAAGCCCGTTAGTAGACTCATAAAGGCTTCATGCAATCCGCTTTCGGCGGACGAAATTCTTTCCATCACCATACCCATCAATGTACGGTGTTCTTCTGAGATGGCCGCTCGCTCCAACAGCTCCCTCAGTATGTTCGACTGCATACCAGATGGTGCCGGACTCTTTTGATTGCTCTCTTCGAGAGCCGGACGCTAGGGACTTCGGGTGACTATAGGATTATCTTCTGGACTCACCAGATCCGGAGAGGCCCTCCGTGACGACACTTCAAGGTCGCCCGCTTCTTGAGCGAGGGAGTCCGGGGGAGGCATTTCGCTCTCCATCATCTCCGGAAGAAGATCCCCCGAAGACGAGCTCTGCTGAGAAGGGCTAAGATCCGAACTTCAAGATAAACGCTTCGGTTATTTTCCTCAGAGGAAGGTAGCATATCTCCACTATTAAAGTAGTTTTCGATTACTTACAGCTCGTTGGAGGGCTGATCCTGGCGCGGACTTTGTGCGGCAAGAGCACCCTCCAAGGCAGGACCCTCTGGTGTAGACTTCTTCTCCCATTTGGAAGCCTTGGTTTCCGGATGTTCAGAGGCAGTCCTCTTCCTTCCCCGAAGCGAGAGAAGGTTGGATTCTTCCCCTTGGTTATCCTCGTTCACGGAGGCGCTCATTCCCTCGGTTGGAATTGGTAGCAATGAGGGCCCGCTTTCGACCTCATTATTCCCCCCTTTATCTTCCTTTGAGGGCTCTGGGCAAGGTTCTAGCTCGAGCATCTTTTCCAGTACCGGATTCTCCAGACCCTCAGGAAGGGGGGCCGAACACCAAATCATCTTCGCCCTTGTTAGCCAGTCCTGGTCAGAGAGTGATTTCTCAGAATGACGTCATGGTAAATGAAAGACGGTGTGTTCGGCTAAAGGATTACTTACTTGCTTGGCAGTACGGTTGCTGCTCAGGCCCACGTCCTCGGTAGTATCCAGACACTCTATTTGGGGTCCGAAGAATGATTTGTACATCTCCTCATGCGCCAGGCCGAGGAAATTCTGAATGGTGCGCGGCCCTTCCGGGTTGAACTCCCACATGCAGAGGGGCCGACGTTTGCAAGGCTGGACTCGACGAACCAACATGACTTGCACCACCGTAACCAGATTTAACTCTCCTTTGAAGAGATCTTGAATGCGGCTCTGCAGTACAGGAACGTCCTTGGCTGGACCCCAGCTCAGCCCTCTGCTAATCCATGACATTAGTTATGGTGGAGGGCCCGAGCAGAAAGCAGGAGCAGCCACCCACTTGGCACTTCTGGGAGCTGTGATATAAAACCACTCCCGCTGCCATAATCCGGACACCTGTGGAAAGGAACCCTTTGGCCATGGAGCTCCCGCGATTTTACTTATTAATGCGCCTCCGCATGCTACGTGCTGCCCCTCGACCATCTTTGGCTTCATGTCAAAGGTCTTGAGCCACAGGACGAAGTGAGGGGTAATACGGAGGAAGGCCTCACATATGACAATAAATGCCGAGATGTGGAGAAAGGAGTCCGGGGCTAGATCATGGAAATCTAGCCCGTAATAGAACATCAAACCCCTAACAAAGGGATCCAGGGTGAGGCCTAGGCCTCAGAGGAAATGGGAGATGAACACAACGTTCTCGTTGGGTTCGGGAGTAGGGACGACCTGCCCTCGGGCAGGCAGCCGATGTGAAACCTCGGCGGTCAGGTATCTGGCCTCCCTCAACTTCTTGATATCCTCTTCCATAACGGAGGAGGGCATCCACCGGCCTTGAAGGCTGGATCCGGACATGATTGAAGGTCCGAAGCACCTGAACTGAGCTTTGGGTGTTAGAACTCGAGGCGGGGGAAGGATTCGATTGAGCACGGGAGGGAAAAAAGTAAAAGCCTTGTCCCTTTATAAAGAGGGTGAATATCGAGCGTCCTCTCTGTAGCCGTTTGGGACTTGCCAATAATCTAGGAGTCCTAGACATGGTTGGGTTACCCACAACCGTATTTGTCGGATTTCGGGTTCCGGCAGACCCTTGAGGTTCGAACACTAGGGTGTGCGCGGAGATTTCGCCTCCTACCTACCTGCACCCCTCCGCCTCGCTAAGATCTAAGCTATGGAAAGAACAACACAAGAGACATAGGATTTATACTGGTTCGGGCCACCGTTGTGGTGTAATACCCTACTCCAGTGTGTGGCGTGGTGGATTGCCTCTTGGGCAGATAATGATGAACAATACAAGGAAAAACAGCCTCGCGAGGGTCTGTTCTAGGCTGGGGGGATGAACTGCTGGGAGGAGTTCAGTCACCCTTCTCTCTCTCCGATTGTTGATGCTGATCCTGATCGATTGTTGATGCTGATCCTGATCGATTGTTGATGCCCCTCTCTCATGTGTGGGGCTGGTCCTATTTATAGAGGCCCTGGTCCTCTTTCCAAATATCGAGCGGGAAGGGAGCCAACAATGGCGGGCTAATTTGAAGGGGGACAACTAGTACCAGCTATCCTGACAAAAGTAGTCTTCGCCTGCACAAAGCTCTGGTGGTGACGCCGTCTTGGGCTCCATGATGACCTCCGTCTTGCAGTGCTCCTGGTCTTGGTCTTGTTGCACCGAAATGGCAACCTTTGCCCGATGCCTCGGTACTCCGTGGCTGCGCTTGCCCCCTTTGCACCAAAGAGGAAAGGAGGACACTTCGCGGGCTAGCACCTGCCTGGCGCCTTTGGTCATCATGGCTTGCGTCACGGGCACCTCATGAGGTACCCCGCCTTGATCTCTCCGCCTCCTCATGAGCCAGCCTGGTGAGGCCGTGCCTGAGGAAGCTCCGCGTCGTCCGCCCCGCGAGGCTTGGCCCATCGCGAGGGTCTTGGGTCTGTGTTGGTGAAGATGGGCCGTGTTGGGCCCCCCTTTGAGCCACGCCGCAGGCCGCAGGTAGGCAAGTCTGGGGACCCCCGTTCCCAGAATGCCAACAGTAGCCCCCGGGCCTGAGGCGCGCCCGGACTTGGCCGTGCAGGGAGGCGGAAGGGCAAGAGCGAAGCACCGCGGGCCCTAACAGCCTGCGGCCTTGGGCGCCACGTGGCGGTTGATTGGACGTGGGTGTCTCCACTTCCCCATTGTGCCTCGGCAACTGCACGGATTGGACAAGTCCCTGTATGCAAAGCGGGTCATGATTACCTGCGATCGTGGAGGTCGGCGGTTGGCCTTCGCTGGCTATAAGTACGGAACGGTGCGCGCCCTTCCAGTCCATCCCTTCTTGCTTCTCCTTCTTCCCGATCCTTGCTCCGTCTTGCTGCGATGGCCCCGATCCACCGGTTCTCGATGGCAGAGAAGGGAAAGGCTCCCGGAGAGGAACCAGACCCGCTCCCGCCGAAGAAACGGCTCGTCCTCCGTGGCCCGGACGAGGGGGCTCATCAGGTGGTGTCGAGGCCTTGGTGCGAGCGGGCACCGCCGGGGTTCCCGCTTCCCTTGTATGCCCACATCGAGGGCCCTGAAGGAGCTGATGCTGATCGCCATGGGCGGCGCCGCCGTTGGCGCCGACGGGTCACGATGGTGTGGGTCGTCCCCCCTGGGGTCCACACCGTGGGCTCCTCCCGAGAGCTTGTGCTCCACATCGCCATGCCTCCTCAGTCTTGGATTCGCCTTGCTCCCTTCTTTGCCTCCATCGTCCCGCAGGGAGAGCCCCTGGAGCTTTGGCTGCAGCACCCTCGCGACCGAGGCAGAGGTTGCGGTCGTTGCCCCGGGCGAGGTCTTCATGACTCGAGGCTGGAGCGAAATCGCCCGGGTGTGCAGGACAAGAGGCGCCTTCGCGATCCACTTGGAGTACGACAGTGCTTCGGTGATGTTCTTCAAGGTCTTCGATGCGAACGGGCGCCGGCTGGAGTGCTGCCCCGGGAGAGGTGGCCGGGACCCTGCTGCGGTGAGGACTGGGCCCGCCGACCGCTCCCTTGGTGGCTCCTCAGGTGGTGGAGGCATCGGAGGTTCCAGCGACTCTGGCGAGCTCTTCGCGACTCCGGAGATGAGCGATGACAGCTACGAGCCCCCGAGCCGGCGCCGCTCCTGGAGCAGGGCGGGCTCGTCAGGCCACCGCCGACTTTGATCTGGATGGGGTTGGCGCCGGTGCTTGATGGCCCACTATTGATGATGGTGTCTTCTGCAGGGGCGCGCGTAGTTAGTGTCCCTTTAGGATCTGTTCCCTGCGAGGAATCAAAGATGCGCCCCGTGGGGGCTTGTAAGGTGCCTGTGATCCTGTTTTGTTAATACAACCCTTGTCGTAGAATTGTGCGAGTTGCTCATTCCGTCTTAGCTCAGTCCTCCCTTTCGAACCTCACGAGGGCTTGGTGCTCTGCGCCGATAGGTCCCAGTCCCAAGGCGGCTTCAGCCGTCGCTGGTATGCCAGGTCGCGATGCCGTGGTCAAGGCCAAGAGGTGAGCGACCCAGAGTCCGGTAAGAGCCCCTGAGTCACGATGCTCAGGAGGTCCCCTTTGGCGCTCAAGCAGCCATCGTTCGGTGAGAAATGAGAGTGGCGTCGCTAACACGGGATTGCATTAGGTGCGGGGGTGGTGCCACGGTAGCTGGTGCTTCCGGGTGGTGACTTATCTCGAGAATCAGGGGTCGCTCTTTGGTGTGTCGCCGGGTCCGTGCATCGGCAGGCGCGAGGTTGCTCGGCGAGGTCCCTCGCGTGTCCCTCCCCTCTTGCCTTTGCTCCCCTTTCTGCTCTATGTCCTCGGGTCCCGGCCCTTGAGCGAGTCTCAGCCGTCGCTGGTATGCCAGGTCGCGATGCCGTGGACAAGGCCAGAGGGTGAGGGCTGGAGAGCCAGTAGGAGCCCTGAGTCGCGATGCTCAGGCACCCCCCCTTTAACGTGCAAGCGGTTCACGCGGATGAGAGCGAAGGAGACACCGCAAGGGCCTCGCCTGACGCAGCTCCTTCAGGAGATCCTGTAGACCCATCATAGAAAAAACGAGGGGTTGCCATGACAATTGACAGTCAGCCGTTGGTTGCTTCCGAGGGGTACGAGGCACTAAAGGCTTGATGAGGTGGCGCCATGCGGGGCTGCCGCGGCCAGAGCTCAGCCATTTAGGTTTGTCGGCGTTGCAGGGACGGACCCATGCGCAAGCGTCATGCCGTTTGAGAGCAGTTTCGTCAGTTGGCGTCAGTTGAGCGGGCAGCTAGGTCAAACACATTAGCCGCGAAGGAGTGGATTCATTCAAATAGATGCTGGGAAGGCGGACATCACTGGGTCAGGCCCGAGCGACTTGGGGATCATGCGGCCCGAGGGGCGCCCCCAACAAGGTAAGCTAACAACATGAAATAAAAGGGATACATGCCGCAGGGATGGACCCACGCGGCCTGGGAATAATGCAGCCCTGGGGGGCGCTCCCAGCTGGAAGTGAAACTTGAAAGATGTCACCTGATGACGTTGAGGATGAAGGGGTGATGGTGTAGCAGACTCGGTGGGCTGCGGAAGCCGACCATCACGAGCCCCCAGGCCCGGGGGCCTCGAGAGGCTCCGGAGGTCCTGGCGGCTCCCCGCGGACCATCTCCATCTCCGGCAGGGCTGCGGAATGCCTGGCCTCTTGTGCCTCCATGATGCCCCTCATGAGGCGCTGGTGCGTGGCAGCCGCGTTCGGCAAGCCGTAAGGCATGCGAACGTAGCTGTGGGGTGGACCTCCGCAGCACCCCACTCGCGAGGGCCAGAGGCGCTCCAGAGAGGGGACTCGGTTGAGCCTGGTATGTCGATGCAGACGCGCAGCCCACCATCCTCGCCTGGATGGGGAGCCACTGCTGGTAGACGACGGCCGCCTTTCATGACCCTTGACTCCTGTAGCTCCTGAATGGCCTTGCTGACGAACTCCTGAGGGTCTGGCTCTCCTTTCCTTACTCCTTCTTGAGGGAAACGTGCTTCGAAACACGCCTCCATGTGGTGCCCAAGCGCCTCCCTCGTGATCCTAGCCAGGTCGGTGGCCCTCCAGGGGAGAGCCCCCGAGTCCTGCCTGAGGAGGGCGCCGGGCGCGCTTTCCTATGCGATGGAAGGAGGTTCCCCTGGGCAGGCATGGGCCCAGAGGGGCCTGCCTCCTGAGGGGCCGGGCTAGACAATGTCTTCTTTTTCTTGGGGGCGGTCTCGGGAAGCCTCCTGCTCCCGCGTTCCGGGTCTTCCAGTAACGCGGCCTGAAAGGCTCGTTCCAGGGAACACACCGCGTCCTTCTCTTCACAGGGCACCGTGATGACTCCGCCACTTCCTGGCATCTTGAGGACGTTGTAGCCGTGGTGAGTTACGGCCATGAACTTGGCCAATGCTGGGTACCCAAGGATGGCGTTGTACGGCAGGCGAATGTGAGCGACGTCGAAGTCAATGAGCTTGGTGCGGTAGTTGTCGCGTGCTCCGAAGGTGATAGGGAGGCGGACCTTCCCAATCGGGACCGTGGAGCCGTCGGTGATTCCGGAGAAAGGCTTGGTTGGCTGAAGCTAGCTGTAGGGCACTTGGAGATTGTTGAATGTTTCCACGGACAGGACGTTGAGCCCTGCCCCGCCATCGATGAGGGTCCTGGTGACCACCACATTGCTGATGATTGGGGAACAAAGCATTGGGAGGACTCCGGCTTTAGCTGCACACTTGAGCTGATCTGCTGAGTTGAATGTGATGGCGCACGCCGACCACCTGAGAGGGCGCGTGGCTTCAAGCCTGGGGAGGGTTGCATTCACTTCGCGGGCGAACGGCTTGAAGATGCGTTGAGAGGCGGGGGCCTGAGCCCTGCCCAGGATATAGGCGATCGTGCGCGGCTCCTGGAAGCCCCCAGCCCCCTCGTCTTGGTGGCGGTCCTCGTTTCTCCTTGGCTGCGGCGGCAGCGGAGGGAGGCCTGCATTGCCTTGCGGGCGATCCTCGCGAGGCCGATCCCTCCAGTCTCCCTTGCGAGGCGGGTCTTGCCAGCGATCCTCGCGAGGTTGATCGCGCCACCCTTGGCGCGGGCCACGGTCTTCCCAGCGTCCTGCGTTCCTTCCTCCTCCTCGACCGTAGGCCCGGTCACCGCGGTCGAGGCGACGGCCGATCCTTCCTTCTCGCACGGCTCGGAGCTCTTGACATTCGTTGGTGTTGTGGGTGTGGAGGTCGTGGTACACATTGTACCAGCTGCCCTTGGAAGGTTCGGGCTGATCTCTGCCCCGCTTGGTGTATGGTTCTGCCGCGAGCACGGCAGCCCCCTTGCGCTTCACATCCTTGGCCTTGGGCTTCTTCTCTTCTGGGTCTGCGGCATGCAGCTCAAGGAGGGAGAGACGCCCTTCCTCAGCCCTGGCGCACTTAGTTGCCAAGTTGAACAGCTCCAAGGAAGTGCATAGGTCTTCATGCATCGCCAGCTCTTCCTTCATCTTGACATCGCGCACGCCGTCGGAGAAGGATGAGATGATGGCCTCCTCAGTCACCTTGGGAATCTTGAGGCATGCGTTGTTGAAGCACTGGATGTACTTCTGCAGGGTCTCCCCGGGTTGTTGCTTGATGCGGCGCATGTCGCTCACGGCGGGTGGCCGGTCGCGACTACCTTGGAAGTTGGCGATGAAGCGGGTGTGCATCTCGTCCCAGGAGGAGATCGTGCCTGGAGCCAGGTTCAGGAGCCAGGTGCGGGCCCCGTCCTTGAGTGCCATGGGAAACCAGTTCGCCATGACCTTTTTGTCTCCGTTGGCAGCTTCGATGCCCAGCTCGTAGAGCTGGAGGAACTCCGCAGGGTCAGCCGTGCCGTCATAACGAGGAGGTAGGTCTGGCTTGAACTTGCCGGGCCACGCGATGCTGCGTAGCTCGATGGTGAAGGCACGGCAGCCTGCTGTGGCCACGGGAGGCCTTGGGTGACGGAGAGCTTGGTCTTGCATGTCCCCACGCGCTGCAGCTGGGAGCAGCGCGGGGTCTTGACGTGCTGGAGCAGGAGCATGGTCGCTATGTGCTGGAGCAGGGAGCGCCCGGGCAGCTTCTTGCGAGCGAGGGACTTCTTGGCAGCTCTGCTCTTGCCGCGCTGGCACCAAACGGAGCGGGTTCCGCCCAGGGGCCACGTGCCTTGGAGCCATGGCGCCTTCTTGAGGAGGAGGCGGCCGGGGCGCCGCCAGAGCCTCGTCGCCTGCGCGGGGCGGGGTGCGGTGCAGCGGAACGGAGGGCGCAGGAGAGCCCCCTGCGGCGCGGACGAGCTCAGCGACGCGGTCGAGCCATTCTTCGTAGACGTCGTCAACGGGACGGTAGCGCAGGAGCTCATTTGCCGCGATGAGCGCAGCTCAAGGCTCCATGGGTGCGCGGAGCGCGCGGGACGAAGAACCAGCTGGGGTGAGTGAGGGAGTAGCGGTGCGGCCGTCTTGCCGCACGGACGGATGCTGAGACGATGCTTGCTGCTCGTCCCCCGCTGGGCCGGTGGCGGCGTTGATGGCAGGTGACGGGGAACGGCGAGGACGCCCACCAACAGGAGCCGTCTGGGCGACGTGGGAAGCGAGAGCGGCCCGGCGCTCGGCACGGGCCCGACGAGCATCAGACATGGGCGCGATGGTCGGAGGAGAATAGGGTGGTGGAAGACGAATTCCGGCGCACCCCTACCTGGCGCGCCAAATGTCGGATTTCGGGTTCCGGCAGACCCTTGAGGTTCGAACACTGGGGTGCGCGCGGAGATTTCGCCTCCTACCTACCTGCACCCCTCCGCCTCGCTAATATCTAAGCTATGGAAAGAACAACACAAGAGACACAGGGTTTACACTGGTTCGGGCCACCGTTGTGGTGTAATACCCTACTCTAGTGTGTGGCGTGGTGGATTGCCTCTTGGGCTGATAATGATGAACAATACAAGGAAGAACAGCCTCGCGAGGGTCTGTTCTTGGCTGGGGGGATGAACTGCTGGGAGGAGTTCAGTCACCCTTCTCTCTCTCTCTCTCCGATTGTTGATGCTGATCCTGATCGATTGTTGATGCTGATCCTGATCGATTGTTGATGCCCCTCTCTCCTGTGGGGGGCTGGTCCTATTTATAGGGGCCCTGGTCCTCTTCCCAAATATCGAGAGGGAAGGGAGCCAACAATGGCGGGCTAATTTGAAGGGGGACAGCTAGTACCAGCTATCCTGACAAAAGTAGTCTTCGCCTGCACAAAGCTCTGGTGGTGACGCCGTCTTGGGCTCCACGATGACCTCCGTCTTGCAGTCCTCCTGGTCTTGGTCTTGTTGCACCGAAATGGCAACATTTGCCCAATGCCTTGGTACTCCACGGCTGCGCTTGCCCCCTTTGCACCAAAGAGGAAAGGAGGACACTGCGTGGGCTGGCACCCGCCTGGTGCCTTTGGTCGTCATGGCTTGCGTCACGGGCACCTCATGAGGTATCCCGCCTTGATCTCTCCGCCTCCTCACGAGCCAGCCTGGTGAGGCCGTGCCCGAGGAAGCTCCGCGTCGTCCTCCCCGCGAGGCTTGGCCCCTCGCAAGGGTCTTGGGTCTGTGTTGGTGAAGATGGGCCATGCTGGGCCCCCCTTTGAGCCACGCCGCAGGCCGCAGGCAGGCAAGTCTGGGGACCCCCGTTCCCAGAACACCGACAATATTGATGAGAATCCCGTAATAAGGGGAACACGATCTCTGCTTTGACAAGACGTGTGAAGAAACCGCCTCGTGTTATGTGTGGAGCTGGTTAAAGAAAAAATGGTTCGAATAATCACCGAGCCATGGCGTGATGTCATGTTGCCAAAATGTGTCAGCAGATTAAGATTTGTGGAAATATTATTCTCTCTACGGTGGTATGTGTAACTTATTTTGCAGGGTCGGACACTATCCTTGTATTCAAATTCTTCTGTGATGTGTTCGGAGGAGGAACCCGCCTTTGCAATGCCGAAGACAATACTGCGCGCCGGACTCATCGTCATTGAAAGCCTGGTTCAGGGGCTACTGAGGGAGTCCTGGATTAGGGGGTCTCCGGACAGCTGGATTATATCCTTTGGCCGGACTGTTGGACTATGAAGATACAAGATTGAAGACTTCGTCTCGTGTCCGGATGGGACTCTACTTGGCGTGGAAGGCAAGCTAGGCAGTACGGATATGGATATCTCCTCCTTTGTAACCGACCTTGTGTAACCCTAGCCCCCTCCGGTGTCTATATAAACCGGAGGGTTTTAGTCTGTAGGACACAACAATAACATACAATCATACCATAGGCTAGCTTCTAGGGTTTAGCCTCTCTGATCTCGTGGTAGATCTACTCTTGTACTACCCATATCATCAAGAATAAATCAAGCAGGACGTAGGGTTTACCTCCATCAAGAGGGCCCGAACCTGGGTAAAACATCGTGTCCCCTGCCTCCTGTTACCATCCGCCTTAGACGCACAGTTCGGGACCCCCTACCCGAGATCCGCCGGTTTTGACACCGACAGTCAGCTTGCTCACCATGGCACCACCACACTCCGCGTGTTGACCATCGACCACTTTCGGCTTCACATTGAAGACCTTGAGCCATA
>NC_041382.1:132470542-132473920 GCF_002162155.2 Triticum dicoccoides | reverse complement strand
GAATGCCTCGCGCACAATGATGAACGCCGAAATGTTGAGGAAGGAATTCAGGGCTAGATCATGGAAATCTAACCTGTAATAAAACATAAGACCATGGACGAAAGGATGGAGGGGAAACCCTAGTCCATGAAGGAAGTGGGGGATGAACACTACCCTCTCATTAGGCTCTGGGGTGGGAATGGTATGCTTTTTTGCAGGGAGCCGGTGGGCTATGTCCGTGGCCAAATACCCCGCTTCCCGGAGTTCCTTGATGTTCCCCTCTATGACGGAGGAAGCCATCCACTTGCCCTGCTCTCCAGATCTGGACATGGCTGGAGTGTTTGGTGGAGGCAAAAGGGATTAAGACTTGGGCGCTGGAGCTCGGGGACGGAAGGGCGGAGGAGGAAGAAGGTGTGAGGAAAAAAGTTGGATCCTTATCCTCTTATAAAGGCAGTGAATATTAGGCGCCTCCTCGTGAGCCTTAAAACTCGCCTATTCCCAAGGAGTCATGCAAAGGGCACGGTTGGATTACCCAAACTCGTATTGATGAGAATCCCGCAATATGGGGACACGATCTCTGTTTTGACAAGACGTGTCAGTGAAGACCACGCCTCGAAAGACGAAGCGGGTGGCTAAAAACGGTTCAGAATAATAATAAGGCCAAAATATAACGTCTCGCCGAAAAAGTTGTCAGTAGACCTGACTTGTTTTGTTTAAGTATTTTGTCCCTATGGTTCAGGATTGTAACTATTATATAGAGCCCGATATAGTTCTTTTTGTTCAACTACTTTGAAGTATCCGGAGGAGGAACCCGCCTTGCAATGCCGAAGACAATCTGCGCGCCAGATACATCGTCATTGAAGCCTGGTTCAAGGGCTACTGAGGGAGTCCTGGATTAGGGGGTCCCCGGGCATCCGTGCTATGTGACATGGGCCAGACTAATGGGCCATGAAGATACAAGACTGAAGGCTTTCCCCCGTGTCCGGATGGGACTCTCCTTTGCGTGGATGGCGAGCCTGGCGTTTGGATACGAAGTTTCCTTTCTCTGTAAACCGACTCTGTACAACCCTAGCCCCCCGGTGTCTATATAAGTCGGAGTGTTTAGTCCGTAGAGGCAATCATAATCATACATGCTAGACATGTAGGGTTTAGCCATTACAATCTCGAGGTAGATCAACTCTTGTAACCCCTATACTCATCAAAGTCAATCAAGTAGGAAGTAGGGTATTGCCTCCATTAAGAGGGCCCGAACCTGGGTAAACATCATGTCCCTTGTCTCATGTTACGTTCGATCGTCAGACACACAGTTCGGGACCTTTTACCCGAGATCGGCCAGTTTTGACACCGACATTGGGTTTCTCTGTGCTGGAGCAGTATCTATGAAAACTGGAGTTGGTTTATTATCTCCTAGCGTTTGGATCTTTTGCAAAGACCTGGTTTGTAACCCTTCAGATTCTAACATAGTCGTCTACCCGTTGCATGCATTATATAGAAGAATGGTGCTTCAATTATAAAACATGCTACAGCAGAGATGGAATAGGTACTAAAGAATAGAAAGGCATGACATATTGACATATATTCCCTCCATCCGGAAATAAATGGATGGGTCTAGGCGTATTTCAGTTCTAGATACATCCAGTTTTATCCATTTCTGCGACATATAATCCGTACAGAGGGAGTATGTTGTAAGAGCTAGGGATAGGACAGGACAACCGTGTAAAAAAGCACTACTTGAATGTAAAACTGTATGCTAGCGGAATACATACAGAAAAACACTAAGGCAACATATGCGTGTATGATTGGGAAACTAAGATGGCATTGCAAGAGTCCACTAAAATAGCACTTCAATGTAAAAAAAGAACATGGTATGGTAGATAGATGAAGTACATATTGATGAATAACAATGCATAAGATACTCAGAAGCATAATGTCGAAACTAAGCAGATGTCATTGCGATAGAGTAGAATGACAGTACTTGAATTTGAGAACATTTTATCATGAATGGAATAGGTACTGAAAACAGGAAGGCATGTCATATTTACATGCATGATCAGTTGGCTAAGCACAAGGCATTGCAACAGAGTAGATCCACTCCAGGACATTATAGGCATGCTGTACCCATATCAAGGTCCAAGTTAGAGCAAGGACCTTGTGGGGTGAATAGGATTCATCATATTTCTGCAAGTCTCGTGAAGAACTGTCTTTACATGTTCCATCATATTGGCTATCATTAACGTCAAGTTTGTTGGCCGTCACATTGCTTCGTGAGTTTCTTGTGGATAAATCAATGTGTGCAATTATATCTGACATGCATGGAAGACAACTAGTAGTTAGATTTATGTAATGAGTGCCTGTAGGAGGTGACGTAAATAGTAGGACTGGGGTTAACTAGCAGCAATAGGTCTCAAAAACTAAAGGGAGAACACAGATGAAAGCTACAGAATATGTATCGTTTGTACTCAAGATTAACTAGATGGCAAACAAAAGCATTAAAGAACAACATAGGTAATACTAGAAGTGGTATAATACTATAATCACCAGCCTGTGGGATAGCATTGGCTGATGGATGATAACTATGGAACAACATTACCTAAAGAACAAGTCTCTTAGCTGAACTATGGAACAACGTTAACTCGTGAACAAGACCCGTAAGAGATCAACATGAATATACAGTGAAATGTGATAATCTATTTTCCATGCTTAGATGAATAACAAAGCCATAAATGTTGCACACAAGTAAGATGAGGGTACAACCTATGTGGCCGCCATCCATAGGAGTGAGCATCATGTGCTGACTTGTCGATGGCCCTGCAGTTGTTGTGGTTGTCCATGCCGGGCATGCACATTCGATGTAGGGAACTGTGGAGTGGGTACTATATCTCCCTTCTGGTGTATGCTTCCCTTGTTGGAGCAGCTGCAGTGAGTCGGAAGACAGTGTGGCCGAAGATGCAGAAAATGCATAATGTTTAGAACGACACATCTCTCTGATCTGAAGAAACACCCTAAGAGATCAACAACAAGGTGCGAGAGTGGTCACACGTCTGTTGACTGAAGACTAAATTGGGGTCACACGATTTTATTTTATTTTGGTACTGTCCGATCTGCCAGATGGCTTGATGGCCGTCTTGTGCCTCCCGACTGACACTGTTTTGAATCTTCCCGAAGAGTGACTGACCACCGGTAGAGCAGCCTACCTCCACCGTCCGTGGCCCCGACCAAAACCCCGCTCCCCGCCCCACCGCACTGCCGTGGTTGCGCCGCCCCCGGGCCAATCCACAAACACTCACCGTCATCCAGATCTGGTGGTGGAAGTACCTTCAACCCTTGCAACTCTAAGATAGCCATCTAAGCGCTGCTTCGATGATGAACTTGCACCCCCGCACCATTACGTTAGACACC
>NC_041382.1:132454370-132470230 GCF_002162155.2 Triticum dicoccoides | reverse complement strand
GCTGCTTACCATTAGGAATCGATTCGCCCATAATAAAAATTTAGACAACTGACACCTAAATAAAGTGATTTGAGATGAGGGTGTGACCTATCTAGCGGCCCGGTGAAGTAGGAAGCTCCAGCTGCCAAGTCGGTGAGGCCGGCGCGGTTGCGGTGGCTACTGGCAGTAGGGAAGCAGAGATGTCATGACGGTCGACGGCTATGGGGTAGCAGCACCGGGGCTTTGGACGAATCCGAAGTGGGAGCCGCTCCGGCGCCGTGAACAACGGCGAGGGTGAATTGTCTCCGGTATGGTTCACGCGGCCGTCGTCGAGGTAGCTCCAGCAGCACAAAGTAAGAGGCACATGGCCCACTGCACGACGGCAAATGGACAACGTCTCCGGCATTCGGGAGGAGGGTGGCTGTGAATTTGGTGCGGTGGGGGCGCCATGGAGGAGGGGCTGAGGTTTCGCGGCTCAGGAGAAGGGAGCTTCTGGGGAGAAGGTGATTTGGTGCCCACGAGGTATGAATGGGGAATTGGGAGGGAGTGGAACCATGTCTTATGGACGCATTTGTCTGAAATGTGGTGGTGGGGGGGAGTTACCGTTCTACCCCTGCCTTTAGGCTTCTCGGCTTGGGTCTGTGTACTGAGGGTCGAGGATAGTAGAGTAACTTTGCTTCTCCCAAATAGAGGGCGCGAGCGATTTCGGGCGAGGAGGGCGTGTTTTGAAATATAGTGGGTGCGAGCGATTTCGGGCGAGGAGGCCGTGTTTTGAAATATAGTGGGCGCGAGCGATTTCGGGCGAGGAGGGTGTGTTTTGAAATATAGTGGGCGCGGGCGATTTTGGGCGAGGAGAGCGTGTTTTGAAATAGTGGGCACGAGCTATTTCGGGCAAGGAGAGGGTGTTTTGCCGACCATGGTTTATGAATTATTTAGCACATGTCATTTCGGACGAGGAGAAGGCATGCTTGGATGACGTTACGAACCTACCCTCGATGTACAACAGGCCAATTGATGTGTGTCCCACATAGGCCGGTAATTTAGCGTCTCCCATTTATTTTCTCGGGCGAATTCCACCGAGAAGAGGGTGTTTACCGGTTTGTTCAAATTTTGGGAGAACGAGCATCTACGTCTACCTTACCAAGTCGATTCGAATCAAATTTTGAAATATTAGCTTGCCACTTCTTTTTTAGATGGAGAGATGATGCTCGGGAGTAATGTGTTTTTACATGCTCATTGCTAACGATATACTATATGACAAATAGTTGACCCACTCAAAAACGGGTATCAAACCCAAAAATGAAATATCTTGATTCAATGAAATAGCTCGTTCACCAGGTCAAAATAGTGAACAAAATCCAAAACTGAACACCTCAATCGAGTAGCATGTTGTACAATATTATAGTACTCCATGAACATGTTGAAAGTCAAATTACAGAACTTGTTTGATATACGCATATCTCCGTTCATGTGTGGATTGCAGACAACTTGTTCTCCAATTTAAATATTTGAATGCAAGTTTATATCGAAACATGGTTTATATCAGTCTCTGATGCATAAAACGCGACCTCCCCCTCTCCCGGACCCCTGCTCTCTCTCTCTCTCTCACCAACAATCTTCAATTCTGTCGCACGCATCCAACACACAAACCTTGTTGGTCCCTCTCCCTCTCTCTCTCTCTCTCTGTGTGTGTGTGTGTGTGTGTCTCTCTGTCTCTCTCTCCCCCTCTCTCTCTCTCTCTCTCTCTCTCTCTCTCTCTTTGTGTGTGTGTGGGGGGGGGTCTTTCTAGTTCGCATGCATATATACTCCATCTATAGGTCTCTCTCGCACACTATGTATGATTCTCTAGTCCAAGCTAAATATCTTGGGTGCACTCATCACACGCACACAAATTCATTGGCTCATTGCCTGTAACTCTCTCACGCACCACTCTATCATCTCGGAGTTCTTCCCTCTCTCTCTCAAACTCTCCATCTCCTTGGGTCACACATACACATGCATATCTCACTCGCACTCGATAGACCCATCTAAAACTCTATCTCTCACCCTTGTTCTCTCTCCATCTCACACGCACACACACACACACACATTCTCATGCCTAGCCAAGTACGATGGCCTCTCACTCAATTATAGGCACACACAGTCCCCCCTATCTGTATATGACTAGCTAATCTTAGTCTCCATCACAAACATGTGCATGGTCTATCTCGATTTCTCTCAGGGCATCTTTCTATCACGCACGCACCTCCCTCGATCTCCCACCCATATAGTTCCCTCATTATCTCGAGGGGATGTCTCCATCACAAACACACCCTCTCTCCCTCCCCACGCGTCCATGTTCTCCATGCGTCCCTCTCGACCTTTGTTCCTTGTTGGCCAGACCTCTATTGGACATGTGCTATAGGGGTGTCTCTCTCCGTTGCAAATAATCATGGACTAGCAATATTCGTGTATCTCCTCACCTTGCTTTTCTATCTCAGAGATGCATGCGTGATATGTTTGCATAAGAAACGAAAAACACACTCTCTCTAATTTATCGTTTGTTGTCCCTTTCTCTTTCACACACATACTATTTTTGCACACTCACTCATTCTCCTTCACACGCACTTGATCTCTCTCGACTTAGGCACTCTCTTCGGTCCATAGCATATAGATTTATTAAAAAGTCAAACATCACAAAGTTTGACCATGTACGTGGAGAAAAACATTTACATCTAGAATGACAAACATATACCATTAGATTCATCATGAGATGTAGTTTCGTATGATGTATCTTTGGTATTGTAGATATAAATAACATCTGCGTAAACCTGGTCAAAGTTTCCAAAGTTTGACTTCTAAAAAATTTACATGCATTGCATTATCGAGCGGATGGAATATCTTTTCCCCCTCTCAGCTATCAGACGCACCATTCAGCCTTATTGGGGCTCCTTTATCTCTCTCAAACTTTATATCTCCCTGGTTCACACATACACATGTCTTGCTCGGACTACATAGACCCATCTAACACTCTTCGGCCTTGTTCTCTCTCTATGTGACACGCACCCCCCTAAGTACCATAATCCCTCACTCCATCATAGGCGCACAAACTCCCCCACTAAGTATGATTATCTCTCACTAGCCATCAGGAACACATGTATTGTCTCCTTCCATCCAGACGTCTACCTCGATATCTCTCGGGATATCTTCTATCGCCCACACACCTTGTCACTCGATCTCCCACCCATGTTGTCGATGTCAGAACTGGCGGATCTCGGGTAGGGGGTCCCGAACTGTGCGTCTAAGGCGGATGGTAACATGAGGAAGGGGACACAATGTTTTACCCAGGTTCGGGCCCTCTTGATGGAGGTAAAACCCTACATCCTGCTTGATTATTCTTGATAATATGAGTAGTAGAAGAGTTGATCTACCACGAGATCGGAGAGGCTAAACCCTAGAAGCTAGCCTATGGTATGATTGTATGTTGTCCTACGGACTAAAACCCTCCGGTTTATATAGACACCGAAGGAGGTTAGGGTTACACAAGGTCGGTTACAAAGAAGGAGATATACAAATCCATATTGCCTAGCTTGCCTTCCACGCCAAGTAAAGTCCCATCCGGACACGGGACAAAGTCTTCAATCTCGTATCTTCATAGTACAACAGTCCAGCCAAAGGATATAGTCCGGCTGTCCGGAGACCCCCTAATCCAGGACTCCCTCAGTAGCCCCTGAACCAGGCTTCAATGACGATGAGTCTGGCGCGCAGTGTTGTCTTCGGCATTGCAAGGCGGGTACCTCCTCCGAATACACCACAGAAGAGTTTGAATACAAGGATAGTGTCCGACCCTGCAAAATAAGTTCCACATACCACCGTCGAGAGAATAATATTTCCACAAATCTAATCTGCTGGCACGTTTTGGCAGCATGACATCATGCCATGGCCCGGTAATTATTCGAACGGTTTTTGTTTAACCAGCCCCGCACATAACGCGAGGCGGTTTCTTGACACGTCTTGTCAAAGCAGAGATCATGTTCCCTTTATTACGGGATTCTCATTAATACGGACGTGGGTAACCCAACCGTGCCTAGGACTCCTAGATCTTAGGCAAGTCCCAAACGGCCACGAGGAGGACGCTTGATATTCACCCTCTTTATAAAGGGACAAGGCTTTTACTTTTTTCCCTCCCGTGCTCAATCGAATCCTTCCCCCGCCTCGAGTTCTAACACCCAAAGCCCAGGTCAGGTGCTTCGGACCTTCAATCATGTCTGGATCCAGCCTTCAAGGCCGGTGGATGCCTTCCTCCGTCACGGAGGAGGATATCAAGAAGTTGAGGGAGGCCAGATATCTGACCGCTGAAATTTCGCATAGGCTGCCTGCCCGAGGGCAGGTCGTCCCTACTCCCGAACCCAACAAGAGCTTTGTGTTCGTCTCCCACTTCCTTCGAGGACTAGGCCTCGCTCTGGATCCCTTTGTTAGGGGTCTTATGTTCTATTATGGGCTGGATTTTCACGATCTGGCCCCGGGTTCCCTTTTTCACATCTCGTCATTTATTGTCGTTTGTGAGGCCTTCCTCCGCATTACCCCTCACTTCGGCCTATGGCTCAAGACCTTCGATGTGAAGCCGAAGATGGGCGAGGGGCAGTATGGAGTGTGCGGAGGTGCTCTAATAAGCAAAATTACTTATGCTCCATGGCAAAAGGGTTCATTTCCAGTGGTGTTCGGATTGTGGCAACAGGAGTGGTTTTACGTCACAGCTCCCCGAAGTGCCAAGTGGGTAGCTGCCCCCACCTTTCGCCCGGGCCCTCCACCACAACTGATGTCATGGATCAGCAGGGGGCTGAGCTGGGTCCAGCCAAGGACGTTCCAATACTGCAGAGCCGTATCCGAGATCTCTTCGAGGGATATTTCAGTCTGGTTATGGTAATGCAAGTTATGCTGGTTCGTCGGGTCCAGCCTTGCAAACGCCGGCCTGTCACATCCCTAGCTGCTGGTAGTGCTCTAGGCTAGCCTCATGTGTGCATCATGTTTAAATTCTGAAAATTTGAACTGAGGGAATTTTGGAAGCCTCAAAAACTTAAATAAAAGAGGGGCAAAAACCCTAGAAATCTCATTCATTGCTCCAAAATGCTCTTCTTAAATGTTTGATAATTTTTGGTAAGGGTTCTGGTCCCAACCAAAATATTGAACATTTTTAAGGATTTATTTTTGGGACTTTGGATTTAAATCATTAGCTATTTGAATTTGAGTTATATTCATATAATTAGAATATAATTTCAAATACCCCTGAAATATTTTATAAGCTTTTGGAAGAGTCCATCTAGCAATATAAAATATTCAGAGGAGTTTTTGGCATTGTTTGAACTATTTTAAATTCAAAACAGTGGCAAAATAAATTAAATAAAACAAACAGAACAAAAAAAAAGAGCAGAAGACCTACCTGTTGCTCACCTGGCAGCCCAGCCGGCCCAGCTTCTGCGCGGCCCGTTACTGTGCAGCCCAGCTGCCAGTCATCTTCCTCCCCCTCGCCCCGAAGCAGCTGCGTGCTGGACGCACGCGCGCCGACGCCGGCCACCTCCTGCTTCGCGCTGGAGGCCTCCCCTTCGAGCCTATCCATGCGTGGAGACGCCACGACACTTCCCTGATCCCCCCCCCCTTGCTCTGGACCCCCTCCTCCTCCTCTGCTCTCTCTCTCTCTCGCGATCGACCACGAGCACCCGAGAGCACCGACGAGCTCCACCGCGGCCATGGTCCACCCCTTGCCTCGCCAATGCTTCCAGAAGAACCGCTGCGCCTTCCTCCTCGTCTCCACCAACGCACGCGATGCCGGGTGCCCTGAAGCCACACCATCACCGCCATCTTCATCGCCACGGCCGGCGATCGCCGCGGTCGATTCGCCGCCTCCGACGCCTCCCCGAGACCCCCGAGCTGCTCATCGACCTCGCTGTGAGCCTCCGTGCAGAACCCCTCTCTTTCCCCTCGCGTTTGCGAGCTCTAGGCCATAGCTCCGTCGCGGCCGAACTCCGGCCGCCGCTGACCTCGTCGCCGCCGTCGACTCCGGCCACCTCGCGGCCTCCCGCTCGTTCCTTTGGATGCGGAGGAGCAAGAGCTTCTCCCTAGTGCCCTCAGCGCGCCAAACCACCGCTCGTAGCGCCAAACCCGCCACCACCCGAACTCCGGCCGCCGCTCACGAGGTCGCCGTCGTCGGTACCGGCCATCACCGGCACGGCCACCACCACCGTTCGATGCGCACGAGTCCCAGCTCGCCGTAGAACCCAACCGCACCCTAAACCGTGCCCTGTAGCGCGAATCCGATGCGTTTCCGCCGCTCCGTTGGTTGCCGCCGGCGATACTCCGGCGACTGCCGACGTGGCACGCTTAATTAGCGCTAATGACGCCCTAACCAACCCCCTAGGCCACTGACTGTGGGCCCCACCCCTGGTCAAACCTCAGTTAGCGCTAGGTTTGACCGGGATTAGCTCCTGTGTCACTGACGTGTGGCCCCCACACGTTAGGTTTGACCGAGCCAGCCCAGTTGACCCTGCTGACGTCACTGTGACGTGGTGCTGACGCAATAAGTATTTTCTGGATTTAAAAAATAATCAGGAAATTCCAGAAAATAGCTAAAACTTCAATAAATCATAGAAATTCAACCGTACCTCCAAATGAGATAAATTATATATGAAAAATGATCAGAAAAATCCAATCTATCCATCTGTACTATTTTCATGCATGTTAGAACAACTTATAGGTTCTGTTTAGCACAAATCATATCAATGGCATCTGAATAATCACATATGGAGTTTGAATTTGAATCTTGTATTCAAACCAACTTCATTTAATCTGTTGCTAGTTGCATTAGCCCAAAACACATTCATTTTGCCATGTCATGATCATGCATCATATTGTGCATTGCATTGATTGTGTTCCCTTCTGTGTTGCCGGTATTTGTCCCCTCTCGATAGACGTGATACCGATGATGTGATCGTTGACACTGATGAAGACTCAATGTTATCTTCAGAAGTGCCAGGCAAGCAAAACCCCCTTGTTCATTCCGATAAAACCCCACTCTCTCGCTCCTGCTCTCTTTTACTGCATTAGGACAACAACGATATATTTGTTACTTGCTGCGGTAGCTGAACCCCTTTATCCTCTGCATGACCTGTCATTGCCACAGTAAATAGATGAAACCCACTAGCATGAGTAGGAGTTGTTTGAGCCCTGTTGTGCCTACTCATTCATGCTTGTTTGTCATGCCTGCTACTGCTTAGAGTTGTGTCAGGTCTGATTCATCGGGGATGAATCAGAGGCGTGTGAACATGTCCCAATGTGTGTGAGCTAAGTGTGTGAACACGATTTGGTAAAGGTAGCGGTGAGAGGCCATGTAGGAGTACATGGTGGGTTGTCTCATTGCAGCCGTTCTCAGGAACTGAGTTCTGTGTTTGTGATCCATGACCAGCTACTACCACACATTGGAATGCTTAAGTGCCCCTCTCGACTTATTAATCAACATGATCTCTGTCCAGGAGTTGCAACTAGTTTCTGGTGTTTGTAGGTAGTGTTAGTAGTCTACCAAGTGGCACCCGGTACAGGTGGGCTTGGGACAGACTAGGCACAGTGGCCCGGTGTACCAAGTGGCACCCGGTTGGTGGGCTTGGGAACCCTGCACACGCCGTTTGGGGCCGTAAGCGACACCCCGGCCGGATCTCCTTGCGGATGGAACCCGAATAGGCGATAAACCTGGACTAGAGACTTGTTCGGTTAGTTAGGTCGTGGCCGACTCCCTCGCCCGGCTTCCGCTTGAAGGTTGCCGAGGTATATGACGTGTACAGGGCGATAAGTGGAGAAAGCGTGTGTGAAGAAGTACACCCCTGCAGGGTTAACATCATCTATTCGAATAGCCGGATTCCTCGGATATGGAAACTTGGACCCCTTGCATAGTTCATAGACAAGTGAAAGTGGATACTCTAAAATACGCAAGATAAGCGTGAGTGCTATGGATGGCGTTCTCATAGGGAGACGGGAGCGGATCCATAGTGGTGTATTGGTTGGTGAATATGTGGACTCGTGTGTGCCATCTCAAAAGAGTTACTTGCAGTCGTAGTTCAGGATAGCCACCGAGTCAAAGCTGGCTTGCTGCAGTCAAACTCCTCCACCCCCTTGTTGATAATGATGCATATGTAGATAGATCTGATGTAAGTCTTGCTGGGTACATTTGTACTCACGTTTGCCTATTTTATGTTTTGCAGAGAGACTTCAGTCTCACTAGTAGTTCCGCGTGGACTTCGACGTTTAGCTTGTTACCTCAGCTACGATCTTGTGCCCTCGGCAGGATCTGGTAGATAGTCAGGCTTCTCAGCCTTTTTCATTTATAGTTGTCTGTACTCAGACATGTTAAGCTTCCGCATGTGCTTTGACTTGTATGCTCTGATTGTTGGGTCATGAGACTCATGTTTGTATATCTCGCTCCTCGGAGCCTAATTACTTGAGTTGTAGAGTCATATTGTGATGCCATGTTGTATCTGCACATATCGAGCATATTGTGTGTATGTTGTTGAAATGCTTGGTATGTGTGGGATCTGACTATCTAGTTGTTTATCCTTAGTAGCCTCTCTTACAGGGAAATGTCTCCTAGTGTTTCCACTGAGCCATGGTAGCTTGCTACTGCTCCGGAACACTTAGGCTGGCCGGCATGTGTCCTTCTTCGTTCCTGTGTCTGTCCCTTCGGGGAAATGTCACGCGATGAATACCGGAGTCCTGTTAGCCCGCTACAGCCCGGTTCACCGGAGTCCTGCTAGCCTAGTGCTACAGCCTGGATTCACTCGCTGATGACCGACACGTTCGATGTTGGGTCATGGATGCCTGTCCCTGTAAGTTTGTGCCACTTTGGGTTTACAACTAGCCATGTCAGCCCGGGCTCCTTATCATATGGATGCTAGCGACACTGTCATATACGTGTGCCAAAAGGCGCAAACGGTCCCGGGCTAGGGTAAGGCGACACCCGTGGGAATACCGTGCGTGAGGCCGCAAAGTGATATGAGGTGTTACATGCTAGATCGATGTGGCATTGAGTCGGGGTCCTGACAGCGTTGGTATCAGAGCTTGACTGCCTGTAGGATTACCAAGCCAAACTGGTCGAAGTTGAGTCTAGAAATTCTTTAGTTATATAAGGGAATTGATTGTGGGATGGAACGTAAGGCTCTTTTTACTCCTTACACCTTATGTCTTCTGATCTGAGCCAGTCATCATCTTCTCTTCTACGGGGATTAAGAGCTAGGCTATCTCTTCTTTCTATCAGGATCACGTGTTACTAGTCTGCAGACTTATAAGATTATTGGATTTAAGTCTCAGTTCAGTTCCTACTACTTCCGTATGTTAATTGTTGACCTCGAAGCCTTGATATTGTGCTTCTGAGTGGTTATGCCACCATTTTTGTGAATGTCTCAAATCTTTTCTGAGCATTTACAGCCGTTATGCTGTCCGAGTCATCCCAGGTTTCTAAACAGTCTGATGCATTTGCAAATCCTTTCCTTCCGTCTCCGATGTCCCTTTTGGTCGGAATAAGCACAATAATCAGTGAGTTGAGGTACTCTGTTACCTTGACATTTATGTTGGAGATATTATTATGACCCTAGGTGTCTTAGGGGATCATCTAGTAATTTAGCCATGATTTGTGTTCCCAGTGTGATGATTCTGGCCATCATTCTCGAAAGCATCCCGTGATGCTACTTAGTAATAGGTATTCTGTTCCTGGGTTCTTGAAACCGAGATTCACTCTACCTACTTCATGTTGATAGTAATTGCTAGTGCCTTTAGGATATTAGTAACCTTTGCATTAGTCCTCGATGTTCGTGGTATTCCTTTCTTCCAAATACTATGAACCGCTTATGGCAGATGTTCCTCGCTGATCGAAAGATCACAATCAGAGTGCTCTCGATGGGTTCTCGATTCTACATTGTGACTCTGCCAGTTCTACCTTTCTGCATGGGTTATCCGGAAGAAATATGTGGAATTCGTTCGACATGCTAAACCATGCATCCACAACTCAGAAAATCGTATGTTCCTTTGAGTTGTCCCTCTTTAGTTGTCTTCTGACCCTCGTCTATCAGTTGATAGTCAAGTTGATGTCGTGCATTCGTGTTCATCGATGCTCGTTATTCTTGTGGTCCGTCAAGCCATTCTGTCCTGAATGACTTGGAGAAACAAACTCCAGTACCTCATCCATATCTAGGATTGGGTCAAAGTAGTTGTGTTCCGCAGATCAAGTTACAATCCAGCTTTTGGTTTTGTTCTACCTTGAAGTATTACCTTCTTTATGACAGGAATCTCATGAGAATTGCACCACCTTTTGTGAATTCTTGACATAGTGATACTTCTCGCCATCCTTTTTCATTCCTCGGTTCCGTGTTGTTGCAGCCGGAGTGCCGACAAGTGAATCATGATGTGTGAACTCAATACTCCTAGCAACCCCATTGCTTGGTAGTTAATGGACAATAATCTTATTCTTAGTATGTTGGTTATTGAATCATCATTCTAGGATTGATCGTGCTACCTAGTCCATTCTCCTGGTTCACTCCTCGATCGATGAGTTAGGATTATTTCAAGTCCTCACTCATTTGATCATATCGTCTTGCCCTCAAAAGCGAGATTGTTCTCGAGCTTAGTAACATACCGGTGGTTCGTGATTTTCCGAATATCTTCTCGGAAGTATTACCAGGTTGTTCCCTGACTGTTATGTTGAGCTCGTGATCAAGTTGGTTTCTTGTGAACCACTCTTTCTCCAAGATCGGTGTTAGATATCCCTGAGCTAGTTGGTTGAGCTAGACAACAACTTGGAGAGTTGGAAGATAAAAGCTTGCCTGACTTAGTTCGTTCCAAAGGGATATTCTTGTGTAGTGTGTGTTGAAGAAAGATGATATCTTCATGGATTGGTCCCTGTGATCAGTTGCTGGACCTATTGTCTCATCAATCCTTTGATTTGAGTGTGGGCTATCGTCAAATCAAATCAGTACCAACGATGTTTGTAATGTTGTCTTATTCGTGGTTGATCCCTCGAGCATACACCATTACATCTTTGGTCTGACCAATGCTTTCACCGTGTTCACTTAACTATGGAATTCCTTTTAAAAAGGAAACCTAGATGAATTGTTGTTGAGCCCATTGACAGCATCCTTATCCCCTCCATGATTTTGTTGAACATTAAGCTAGTGTTGGAAACTTTTGAAAGCATTTGTTCATGCTAGCTCATGAAGCATATGTTCGGATGTAAGGAGAGACTTCCTCCAGTTCATGTGCATTGGATGCAAGTTGCCGCCGTGGACTCGAGAAAGTCAATGTTGTTTCCTTTGGAATCATCCCAAATCAGTCATGCATACGTGCGAAGTATTCGGTGGTTCGGAGACTTGCAACCTCCATTCCATATGTATACCCTAGCACACCAAGCCACTGATTGATTTGTTCAAGGAAAAGGAGTTGATGTGCTAATCCTAGGTCATGCACAAGACTTCAATATCCTCGATTATGGTTCCCCACCTGAACTCGGTAGTGTTTTATTGTAAGACTACCATGTGATAATGTTTGTCTAGGACAACGTGTTCACATGTTTGTAGCAGAACCAGCTCATGTTTTGGAGCTTGCTATCGTAGTTCGCTCCCCGAGAATCTCGCAACGTCATCTCGTCGATTTGTGTTGCAAACTTTCATTTTTCTTCCTAGACTCGATGAGTCTGGAATATCCTGACACCAACCAGATCTGAATCTCAGGCAGATATGATGGGTTGGAACATTTCCCAAGAATTATAATATTGGTCTCTCAATAACCGGCAAGGTGGATGTCGTGGCCAACACACCCATCCGGTAGACCTATTATTATAGTATCTTGTTTGAGGAAGTTGGCCACCTTCCCATAAGGATTTCGTAGGATTTACCTCCGTAGTTATTCCTTATGGATTCTTGTGCTCCCGAAGTCCGACCTTTTACTTGATGTTCTAGATATCAAACCATAATTATCTATGGATTACGCTAGCACATCAAGGAGAACATTAGAAGCGGAGTGCTAAATGTCTCTCGGTCGATTTTCCTTGGACCCGCCAAGGGTGAAATCTGAGAAAGTGTTATCTTCCTTTGCATCTGCATCTTCCACCGGTATTCATCAGGGTAGTAGGTTGTGTTACCGGACCCTTGACACGGATGTTGGTAAAACCTTGATGAATATGGAAATGCTCAAGTTCTTGAGAGCACGCACAAGCGCTACGAGTTATCATCGGCACTAACTGGGATTCCTCTCAGTTTCCTCGGCAATGCTATGATCTTTTCAAACAGTGAATTCACTCTCTATGGTTGGGTCCTTCC
Source organism: Triticum dicoccoides (assembly GCF_002162155.2). NCBI lineage: Eukaryota > Viridiplantae > Streptophyta > Magnoliopsida > Poales > Poaceae > Triticum > Triticum dicoccoides. The sequence goes on along the minus strand of NC_041382.1, from coordinate 132,457,922 downwards.
CCAGTTACCAGAATCATTCCCAGCATTTGCATTTTGTTCCTAGCTTGCACCGCCAATGTGCCATTCTACCATGGGTCTCTTCCATCTCCGGTGATAAGCAAATTCATCCATTACGTTGTCTTCAACAAGGTAATCCACATCACCCAAGTCCGAGTATGCCATTCTACCGACCCCCTCCAAATGATCGCTTGTGATTGCCTTAGGCTGGTTTAAAGAGTCTCAATGATCTCTGAATCAAAGGTAATTCTTTTTGCCACTTAAGGTAATAATCTACGAATCACCCTCCTTCAGGATGTTTCGTCGTGGTATCATGGCAACTCAACTCCTCGCTACGTGGACAATCGTTTACCACCTTCTTAGGTGTGGAATCGTTGTCTACCTAGTGAACCTTCGTCATCCGTTTCTTTCCACCCATATTGATGTGTATCTCGTGTCTCAACCCGAGAGATGGTCCTATGTCTCATTCCGTGAGTTGTTCGATCTTCGAGAAGATCGACCCTTCTAGAGTCTCCTTCTTCCCTCCATGTCATGTTGGCAGGATTTCTCAGAGCAAGACTTCAAGACAATGATGGTGATCAAATCAACGTTCCTATGAAGTGCAACCTGAATCGTGAAGATTATACTAGTCTGCGTTACCCTTCACCTTACCCTACGCTTGAATCTCGAGACGAGATTCTTGTTTAGTGGGGGTGAGTTGTCACATCCCTAGCTGCTGGTAGTGCTCTAGGCTAGCCTCATGTGTGCATCATGTTTAAATTCTGAAAATTTGAACTGAGGTAATTTTGGAAGCCTCAAAAACTTAAATAAAAGAGGGGCAAAAACCCTAGAAATCTCATTCATTGCTCCAAAATGCTCTTCTTAAATGTTTGATAATTTTTGGTAAGGGTTCTAGTCCCAACCAAAATATTGAACATTTTTAAGGATTTATTTTTGGGACTTTGGATTTAATTCATTAGCTATTTGAATTTGAGTTATATTCATATAATTAGAATATAATTTCAAATACCCCTGAAATATTTTATAAGCTTTTGGAAGAGTCCATCTAGCAATATAAAATATTCAGAGGAGTTTTTGGCATTGTTTGAACTATTTTAAATTCAAAACAGTGGCAAAATAAATTAAATAAAACAAACAGAACAAAAAAAAGAGCAGAAGACCTACCTGTTGCTCACCTGGCAGCCCAGCCGGCCCAGCTTCTGCACGGCCCGTTACTGTGCAGCCCAGCTGCCAGTCATCTTCCTCCCCCTCGCCCCGAAGCAGCTGCGTGCTGGACGCACGCGCGCCGACGCCGGCCACCTCCTGCTTCGCGCTGGAGGCCTCCCCTTCGAGCCTATCCATGCGTGGAGACGCCACGACACTTCCCTGATCCCCCCCTCGCTCTCGACCCCCTCCTCCTCCTCTGCTCTCTCTCTCTCGCGATCGACCACGAGCACCCGAGAGCACCGACGAGCTCCACCGCGGCCATGGTCCACCCCTTGCCTCGCCAATGCTTCTAGAAGAACCGCCGCGCCTTCCTCCTCGTCTCCACCAACGCACACGACGCCGGGTGCCCTGAAGCCACGCCATCACCGCCATCTTCATCGCCACGGCCGGCGATCGCCGCGGTCGATTCGCCGCCTCCGACGCCTCCCCGAGACCCCCGAGCTGCTCATCGACCTCGCTATGAGCCTCCGTGCAGAACCCCTCTCTTTCCCCTCGCGTTTGCGAGCTCTAGGCCATAGCTCCGTCGCGGCCGAACTCCGGCCGCCGCTGACCTCGTCGCCGCCGTCGACTCCGGCCACCTCGCGGCCTCCCGCTCGTTCCTTTGGATGCGGAGGAGCAAGAGCTTCTCCCTAGTGCCCTCAGCGCGCCAAACCACCGCTCGTAGCGCCAAACCCGCCACCACCCAAACTCCGGCCGCCGCTCACGAGCTCGCCGTCGTCGGTACCGGCCATCACCGGCACGGCCACCACCACCGTTCGATGTTCACGAGTCCCAGCTCGCCGTAGAACCCAACCGCACCCTAAACCGTGCCCTGTAGCGCGAATCCGATGCGTTTCCGCCGCTCCGTTGGTCGCCGCCGGCGATACTCCGGCGACTGCCGACGTGGCACGCTTAATTAGCGCTAATGACGCCCTAACCAACCCCCTAGGCCACTGACTGTGGGCCCCACCCCTGGTCAAACCTCAGTTAGCGCTGGGTTTGACCGGGATTAGCTCCTGTGTCACTAACGTGTGGCCCCCACACGTCAGGTTTGACCGAGCCAGCCCAGTTGACCCTGCTGACGTCACTGTGACGTGGTGCTGACGCAATAAGTATTTTCTGGATTTAAAAAATAATCAGGAAATTCCAGAAAATAGCTAAAACTTCAATAAATCATAGAAATTCAACCGTACCTCCAAATGAGATAAATTATATATGAAAAATGATCAGAAAAATCCAATCTATCCATCTGTACTATTTTCATGCATGTTAGAACAACTTATAGGTGCTGTTTAGCACAAATCATATCAATGACATCTGAATAATCACATATGGAGTTTGAATTTGAATCTTGTATTCAAACCAACTTCATTTAATCTGTTGCTAGTTGCATTAGCCGAAAACACATTCATTTTGCCATGTCATGATCATGCATCATATTGTGCATTGCATTGATTGTGTTCCCTTCTGTGTTGCCGGTATTTGTCCCCTCTCGATAGACGTGATACCGATGATGTGATCGTTGACACTGATGAAGACTCAATGTTATCTTCAGAAGTGCCAGGCAAGCAAAACCCCCTTCTTCATTCCGATAAAACCCCACTCTCTCGCTCCTGCTCTCTTTTACTGCATTAGGACAACAACGATATATTTGTTACTTGCTGCGGTAGCTGAACCCCTTTATCCTCTGCATGACCTGTCATTGCCACAGTAAATAGATGAAACCCACTAGCATGAGTAGGAGTTGTTTGAGCCCTGTTGTGCCTACTCATTCATGCTTGTTTGTCATGCCTGCTACTTCTTAGAGTTGTGTCAGGTCTGATTCATCGGGGATGAATCAGAGGCGTGTGAACATGTCCCAATGTGTGTGAGCTAAGTGTGTGAACACGATTTGGTAAAGGTAGCGGTGAGAGGCCATGTAGGAGTACATGGTGGGTTGTCTCATTGCAGCCGTTCTCAGGAACTGAGTTCTGTGTTTGTGATCCATGACCAGCTACTACCACACATTGGAATGCTTAAGTGCCCCTCTCGACTTATTAATCAACATGATCTCTGTCCAGGAGTTGCAACTAGTTTCTGGTGTTTGTAGGTAGTGTTAGTAGTCTACCAAGTGGCACCCGGTACAGGTGGGCTTGGGACAGACTAGGCACAGTGGCCCGGTGTACCAAGTGGCACCCGGTTGGTGGGCTTGGGAACCCTGCACACATCGTTTGGGGCCGTAAGCGACACCCTGGCCGGATCTCCTTGCGGATGGAACCCGAATAGGCGATAAACCTGGACTAGAGACTTGTTCGGTTAGTCAGGTCGTGGCCGACTCCCTCGCCCGGCTTCCGCTTGAAGGTTGCCGAGGTACATGACGTGTACAGGGCG
>NC_041382.1:132334861-132453578 GCF_002162155.2 Triticum dicoccoides | reverse complement strand
ATGTTGTTGAAATGCTTGGTATGTGTGGGATCTGACTATCTAGTTGTTTATCCTTAGTAGCCTCTCTTACCGGGAAATGTCTCCTAGTGTTTCCACTGAGCCATGGTAGCTTGCTACTGCTCCGGAACACTTAGGCTGGCCGGCATGTGTCCTTCTTCGTTCCTGTGTCTGTCCCTTCGGGGAAATGTCACGCGATGAATACCGGAGTCCTGTTAGCCCGCTACAGCCCGGTTCACCGGAGTCCTGCTAGCCCAGTGCTACAGCCTGGATTCACTCGCTGATGACCGACACGTTCGATGTTGGGTCATGGATGCCTGTCCCTGTAAGTTTGTGCCACTTTGGGTTTACGACTAGCCATGTCAGCCCGGGCTCCTTATCATATGGATGCTAGCGACACTGTCATATACGTGTGCCAAAAGGCGCAAACGGTCCCGGGCTAGGGTAAGGCGACACCCGTGGGAATACCGTGCGTGAGGCCGCAAAGTGATATGAGGTGTTACATGCTAGATCGATGTGGCATTGAGTCGGGGTCCTGACACGGCCCCTCCGCATGTGGGAATTCAACCCGGAAGGACCGCGCACTATTCAAAATTTCCTCGGCATGACGCACAAGGAGATGTACAAATCGTTCTTCGGACCCAAAATAGAGTGTCCGGACACTACCGAGGACGTGGGCCTGAGCAGCAACCGCACCGCTGCCCAAGTAAGTAATCCCATGGCCGAACACACTGTCCTTTTATTTATCATGACATCATTCTGAAGAATCACTCTTTGACCAGGACTGGATAGCAAAGGCGAAGATGATCCGGTGTTCGGCCCCCCTTCCTGAAGGCTTGGACAATCCGGTGCTGGAAAAGATGCTCGAGACAACACCTTGTCTAGTGCCCTCAAAGGAAGATAAAGGGGGGAATAGAGAGGGCGAAAGCGGGCCTCCATCACTACCTATTCCAATCGAGGGAATGAGCGCTTCCGCGAGGCAGGATAACCAAGGGGAAGAATCTGACATTCTCTCTCCCCGGGGAAGGAAGAGGACTACCTCTGAAGATCCGGAAACTAAGGTTTCCAAACGGGAGAAGAAATCTCCGCCAGAGGGTCCTGCCTCGGAGGGTATTCTTGCCGCACAGTGTCCGCGCGGGGATCAGCCCTCTACCGAGCTGTAAGTAATCAAAAAGTACTTCATAGTGAAGATATCCTACCTTACTTCCGAACAAAATAACCGATGCTTGTAAATTGTAGTCTGGATCGCAGCCCTTCTCGACAGAGTTCATCTTCGGGGGATCTTCTTCCGGAGATGATGGGGAGCAAAACGCCTCCCCCGGACTCCCCAGCTCAAGAAGCAGGCAACCTTGAAGTGTCATCGCGAAGGGTATCTCTGGATCCAATATCACCAGAGGATAACCCTTTGGCTGCCCGACATCCCCAGTATCTGGCTCCTGAGGAGAGCGACAACAAGGGTCCGTACTGTGTGCGGTCGGACGCGTTGAAGGATCTTCTGGGGAAGGTTGTCATCTTGGAAGCGCATCATACACTAATGGGTACGGTAATTGAAAGGATTTCCTCCGCCGAAAGCGGTTTCCACGAAGCTTTTATGAGTCTGCTGAAAGGCTTCGAGGTACGTCAAAATAATGCATGCCTTTAGTAGTACCGCGTACGTTAGGTATGCCCATGCAGATAGTAGCCCCTGAGACTCTGGTTGTCATCGAGAAACGCAGCAAACAGAAGATCATAGTCCCAGGTAATAACCAGATCGCCTTTATGTGCAGGTGGTTGAAGCTCCGGTGGCTAGCCGGATTGATGGGTTTGCCGAACTAAAGCGGAAACTGGATGCGGCAGATGCTGACATCGTGCTTGTTAACAAGCGGCTTGACGAGGCACAGGGTAGGTGATTTTTCTGGTGAATGTCACATAGTAAGAGCAGCATGATGCCAGTATCTTTAATATGTTGTGACTGTAGATGGAGCTGCCACCGTGGAAACCCTTCGGGCGGAGCTTTCCAGAGCCAAGGAGCAAGCAAGGAGTAGTAATGCAGCCGCTTTAAAGGCGGCCAAAGAGTTAAGGGCCGAACAGGCCGCACATTGCTGGAGCAAAGAAAAAATTGCCAAGATGGTCGTGGAGTTAAAAGATGCTGCTAACCGTTACTGGCTTCTTGAAGAAGAAAACCGGGTGAAGGCGACGGACCTGGAGAAGGCCCGGGTGGCTGCCAAGGAGGCCCGCTCCAAAATTAGAGCGACGAAGGAGGAGCTGAATCAAGCTGCGGATATCGTTTCTGGGAAGCCCTTCTTATTGCGGACTAAGTTCAGAGATCCGAAATATGCTCCGAACTCTTGGTGTACTCATCTGCCAAATTCTCCGACCTCTTTATCGGATCCGCAATCGTTCTGGTACAACACTCATCTTCTTCTCCGTCTTCTTTAAATTCACATTTGTTAATTTCTTCTTGATGTATTTATGACCATTTTCTAGAAAATGATTCCCACAACCTTGACCCAGTCTATGCGCATAGTGAAGATCTTGACAATAAGATCTATCGGCCCCAATCTGGATCAAGTTGTTGGATTCCTTACATGCTTTCCGTGCACGGAGAAGCTACTCATCGAGGTGAAACTTCTTTCCTATTAGTAAACGGTAATCACAACGTAGCTCAGTTTTTTTCGTAATTGTCCCAAATTACAATGACAAGTGTAGTGTTCAAAACTGCATCTACGCACTGCACCGAAAGAAATGTCTTTAGTATTTTTTCTCACGTGATCACCTGCATCATTTTTTTGTTGTACTACTATAGTAGCCTAGGCTAGTCATAGTGGAAAGTAACTTAGACTAGTAACTCTATGGTTACCCTAAGAGCAAGTACTACCTCCGTCCTGGTTTACTCTTCCTATTTTGTAGTATCAAAATTTGACCATAGATTTAACTGACAAAATGTTAATGCATGTCACTAAAAATTATATCGTTGGATTTGTTTTTGAACATAATTTCAAATGGGATAACTTTTGGTGACATGCATTGCATTTTCTTAGGTAAATCTATGGTCAAAATTTTACACTAAATATGAGGTAGTACAAAAGTGGGCTATAACGGCCCTCCACTATGTAGGCCAAAACATGTGCCAAATTCACTCGTGATGCATTTGGCATTGATGCCCCTCCATTGCTCACCTGGTGCCCCAATCTAGATCACCTACTTTGCTTTGGTGCCAAATTAACTCACGCAATGAGAAAACACTTGTGTGGGAGAGATAGAGAGGACTCAAGCAATAAAAAACACTTGTTTGGGAGAGTGAGAGGCTGGTGTAGTTGGTTTGATTGATTTGTTTATACATGTGGGTCTGTGTGCACAACGGTGCCAACTCTCTCACATCACAAGAGCGGTGCCAAAATCTTTTGATTTGACGTCGATGTGTATTATGTGGCATACTTTTGAGAAATATGGCATCGGCCACATAGTGGAAGGCAACAAATGCCCAAGCTCTTCACATGCTCCTAGGTAAATGAGAGGAAAGAGAAAGAGAGAGAGAGAGAGTGAAAAAATATCACTAGCTAGCCAACCCTATCGTATGAGCGAATGATATTGGTACCTCTTGTTGAGACGATAATCTTATATAGCCAGCTGCTCTGATATGTTCTCTTCTTTTGGAGATAAAAGACCCGAAAGTGAAAAATGTGCTGCAGTATAACAATCTCATCGAATGCCTTGATCTCCATCTTACAGAAATTGATTTGATCGAATACCGAGGCTGCACATCTGAGATTAAATTGGCTAGGTTATTTGTTCTAGAGGAAAGTGTGCTCAAGGTAATGAGGTTTGGCATTTTCTGGCGCAACAATGAATGGCGTGCTGATCATCGCAAGTGTCTAAGCCTAAATGACAAAGTCTCCGCAGAAGCTGAATTTGTTTTTGAAACATGAAGTGGCCAGAGACTCAAAAATTTATTTGCCCATTAGTGACTTGTCAGGGCGGTGGATTTTAGTTTGTACGATAATGCTGCATCTACCTAAAGTAACAAAAGTTCTTACGTAAACTTCCTAGTAATTCCCTCTTCGTAGGTGCAGCATTACTCCTAACATTTGTAATATCAGTTTGAAACTTGTAATATTGTCGTGTCCTATTCCTGCGTTTTGAAAATCCTCACTACAAGAAATATGTCAACTTGTGACCTTCTCTTAGTGACCCTAGCTGAATTGGTTGTAAATCCATGGCCATTTCGCTTGGAGGGCTCAAACCCTGAAATTTCCTTACACCAAATGGTCATAAAGCAGACAAGAGTGGTTCATGACCTTATTTATGCCTGATTACGACCAATATAAATGGTCATGAGGTTGTGAACGTGGATGCATTGGTACTTATTGCTATGACTAGGTGCCACCTCATCAGTTTTGCCTATGTGTCATGTACATGTGTCAATTTTTGACCTAGGTTGTGAAGCAACCTATATTTTTGTCATTCCCAAAATTCCCAAAAAAATCTCATAAATTCTTTGGGTCATATCTTCGTCAAATATGTAAAAATCCTTCCTTGCCTAGTTCAAAACTAATTCAACAATATTCATTTTGCTATTCTGTTCGGAACATAACTTTGTGAAGGAAGTGCTATTTATATATTCTTGATTATCCTCAAATTTGTTGGGCACTCTTTCCTATCTAAATCGTTGCCTCGTGAAAAAATTCAACTCCATTTGCCTAGCAAATCTTCCTCGGCAAATTTCCAAAGTTTTTGTCCACCTAGAAGCATTGTGAAGGAAGTACCTTTTTTATATATCCAAATGACATGAAATTTATACAATTCCTTCATATTCCAAAATTATCACCCTCCTCTAAATTGCAGCTCAGTCAAATCATCTATGTGAGCCCAGGTTCAATTTATATTTTATGACCAAATTGGCATGTTGCAAAGCAAGTGTTTTATAGACCCCTCCTATTACCCTCAAACTTTTTGGGCACTCTTCCATGCCCAAATCATTGCCACATGATAATATTCAGCTCTATTTTCCTGGTAAATCTTTCTCAGGAAATTTCCAAAGTTTCTACCTCGAGAGAAGCTTTGTGAAGTAAGTACTAGCTAGGCTTACCCAAATGATCTAAAAACTTACCAGCGCATGACTATACCAATGTAACTTACATACACCAAATTTGAACTCATTTCATTCATCCAATTTCTCTCGCTAATTTTCCCAAGTTTCTGTCCAAAAAAGAGCATTGTGAAGGAAGTACAACTTTGGCATGTCCAAATGGTATCAATTTTTTACAGTGCTTTCCTATGCCCAAATAACCATCCTCACCAAATTTCAGCTCAATCCATTCAGTATTTTGAGCCTAGATTCAACATTCATATTTTTGTCCAATGTGGTACTTTGCAAAGAAAGTACCACCTAGGATCCTTCTTTTGAGCTGAAAATTTGTGAAGACATTCTTCCTAGTATATGATCATCCTCAGCCAAAACTCACGCCCATTGGCCATGTGCATTTTCCGTACCGCTAATCAAACACTTGGCTGCTAATTCATCTTTGAGCATAGGTCGGTCTCCTCGTGAGATTCTTCTATTGTAATTTTCTTCCTAGCACCTACCTGGGGAGTGCCCAACCGACTAGACATGCCTAGGCCTCCTAGAACGCATGTCAACGCCAAGGTCACGTGGTGACCACGCGGCGGGCATGCGACTTTACGAGCTTTGGAGTTGGGGCCCTGGGCCACCGTTCAAACCTCGACGTATCGCCACCAAACCATGTATTTATGCTTAACTAGATACGTATTTAACTAGAAATGATTTTTGGAAAAAATAAAGAGCAAACAATAAGGTAGCTGCAGTTCAAATTTGACCCGCTTCCTACTGAATCGGTGGAAATTAGTCTTTTTCACCAGAGGTGGATCAAAACTTTTGACACCCAACCATTTTGTCAATTGTGCATTAAATATGGCCTAGTATTTTATAAAATTTATCTGGTCCAATTTTGCAACAAATATATGGTAGGTCCTTCACAAAAAAACTCATTTCGGGCACTCAAAAAATGGAAAATGAATTTTCCGTGCAAAGAAAATGAAAACTCCCATAGGCAAAATTGTTTGGAATTCTAAGATGCACCCTTTTGCACAATTTGAGATCATTTTGAACAAACTATGCCATGAATGTGGCCATAAGATTGATCATTTGGCTTGAAAGCCATGAATCTTCAAGCATGATAGCTCATTTTTTAGAACACTTTTTTAAAATAATTGCCGTATTAGAAGTTTATTATTTTTCCTGGAAACTTGGTCACATATAATGACACAATGCGAAGGTTTTCCAATATTTTGAACTTTTTTGAATTTTTTATGCCCGTTTCAAAATGCGGTCAAAACGGCGAGCTTGACCGTTCCTAGCTAGTGGTTGAATCTTGGAAAACTTTTGATGTTTCTCTCAGTAAATAGATACTTATGTACCTAGAAATGATTTTTGGAAAAAATAAAGAGCAAACTATGAGGCAGCTGCAGTTCAAATTTGACCCGCTTCCTACTGAATCGGCGGAAATTTGTCATTTTCACCAGAGGTGGATCAAAACTTTTGACACCCAACCATTTTGTCAATTGTGCATTAAATATGTCCTAGTATTTTATAAAATTGATTTGGTACAATTTTGCAACAAATATATGGTAGGTCCTTCACAAAAAAACTCATTTCGGGCACTCGAAAAATGGAAAATGAATTTTTCGTTCAAAGAAAACGAAAATTTCCTTAGGAAACATTGTTTGCCATGTCATGAATGTGGCCATAAGATTGATCATTTGGCTTGAAAGCCATGAATCTTCATAGATGATAGCTCATTTTTTAGAACACTATTTTAAAATAATTTCCGTATTACAGGTTTATTATTTTTCCTGGAAACTTGGTCACATATAATGACACAATGCGAAGGTTTTCCAATTTTTTGATTTTTTTTGAATTTTTTATGCTTCTTTCAAAATGCGGTCAAAACAGCGGGCATGACCGTTCCTAGCTAGTGGTTGAATCTTGGAAACTTCTGGTGTTTCTCTAATTAAATAGATACTTATGTACCTAGAAATGATTTTTGGAAAAAATAAAGAGCAAACTACGAGGACGCTGCAGTTCAAATTTGACATGTTTCCTGCTGAATCAGCAGAAATTTGTCTTTTTCATGAGAGGTGGATCAAAACTTTTGACACCCAACCATTTGGTCAATTGTGAATTAAATATGTCCTAGTATTTTAGAAAATTGATTTGGTACAATTTTGCAACAAATATATGGTAGGTCCTTCATAAAAAAACTCATTTTGGGCACTCGGAAAATGATTAAAAATAGCTAGAAAGATCATAAATGCATAGAAATTGGTTCTTATCCACAAAATGTGGTCTAACTCTAGTGAAAATTTGTGTGGTGCCATTTTGCAAAATATTTTTGATATCTACTTCACAAAATCCCTCTATTTGTAGTACTTAGATACTTTTTTAAATCACTAGTTTTCTGAACCAATCAGGACTCTTCCCACGGATCGATGACATGGCGCCCATCCATCCATCCATCCATCTCACCATCCCACATCCATCCATCCATCTATCTACAGAAAAAATAAAAAAAATGAAAAAGAGATACCCCCACCACAGCCCAAACCCAAGCTCACATCACACCCACCACCATCTTCCCCCATCGCACCCCGCCTCCCGATCTCCTCGCCGCCGCCGCCACCTCCCGATCCAATCTCTCTCCCGCCGCCTCCCGATCCTTCAGCCGCCGCCCCGTCCTCCCCTTCCTTCCGCCCTCCACCTCTCCCCTCGCCTCCGCCACCCGACGGCCATGGCGCGCCTCTTCCTCATCCCAGATCAGATCCAGCGCCCCAACCGCATCCATCCATCAGAGGCGCTGGAGGTGCACTGTGCGGTTCTACTGGGCGGCGACCCAACAGCGTCCGGCGCATCACGCACCGAACCATCTATGCGGTTCTACTGGGCGGCGACCCGACGGCGTCCAGCGCGCTACTCACCCGTCGGCCTCCAACGCCGACCAGGCGGCCGCTGAGGCCGCTCACACCGCCTCCGTGCACTGTGCCTCTACTCGTCGCTCAAGTGGACGGTGGCGCAGGTGCTCAAGTCCTGCCGCACCTACTCCAGCAGTGTCACCGCCGCCATCCTCCTCTCCGACCTCTTCCAGGTCTGCCAGATTTGCCGCCGCCAACTCACTCCCCATCTTTGTATGTTACTCGCTCTACCGGTTAGGTGTCTCCATTGAGTCGCTCCAGTTCAGTTCAATAATCAGCGGTAGCACACGGCTCTTTCTCGAATATGATCTGTATTTCATGCATGTTATTTCCTAGGATTTTGTTGTTTAATTAGCTCGAGTTTGAAAGCAAGTGCACCAGTTCATGGAAGGATTTGAACAATGTATTGGCAATTAACACATGGCTCTTCCTCGAATATGATCTGTATTTTGTGCACGCTATTTCCTACTAGGATTTTGCTGTTCAATTAGCTCGAATTTGACAGCAAGCGCACCAGTTCATGGAAGGATTTGAATAATGTGTTGGTAATTAACACTCAGCTACACATGGCATGCAGGAAATTAAAATTATGTGTACTAAAAGTGGATCTAATTGGTCGTATACTCATCATCCGTATGCTAGGAACGGTGCCATATCCACCTTATAATAGTTTCGAGTTAGGATGTACTGTATAATAGTTACTTGGTGTTGATGTGGTGGCTGGTTGAGTACCAACTATTGTTTTATGATACCTTGAGTTGCTCACTTCTGTAGCTTCCCCGTTCTGGTTTCTAGTTATTAGTGATTGTTAGGAGTTCGGGCTAGGACTAGAAGGTGTTGCTCAAGGTTTCTAGTCCGTCTCCGTCTCAAGGTTTCTAGTGTTAATTTTCAATGTCAATTGCTTAGTTACAGGCGTTCTGTCCTGCAACATCTTGCACTCATCCACCTATGAGCCCTCCAATCTCTTCTCTATGATCCCTTCCATTATAAGAAGCCAGAATCATTTTGGGTTTGTGGTGGAAATGTAGATTTACATTCATGATAAGATAATTAGCACAAATGGCCATTTCTCATCGATATCACAATAGAGATTCAGAGTGTGATCTTGAAAGCATGCTGCATATAGAAACACAACACCGAGTGCCTTTATTGAATAGATTAAAAATAAGTTGCGCGGGTTTGCTTGCTTGTTGGGATTATATTTCCCAGTAGCTTGCTGATCCTACATAACTTCATTCTGTATACGGATCTTCGACCTTCAGGATGCATTCACTTATTGCAAGCGAATCATCCTATATTATTCTCATTGCACTGTACATAGTCTGCTCGCACGAAATCTATTTTGTTTCATGCAAGAAGTCAAGAACTATCATCCAACTTGAACTTTTGGGGATCACTATTCACACCTTACAATTGCTTTGCAGGATAACCTTCACCCTGACTGTGCAGCACTGCAGTATGGCTACGGTGATTGGCGTGTGCCTCAGGCTTAAGTTGATGCAAAACCCGCGAGACTACACCACTGGTCGTTGACCTGCCCCACAGCAGGCAGACCCTCAACATCATTGTCATCATGGCTGGGACACCAGGTGTCGGTGTCAAAACCGGCGGATCTCGGGTAGGGGGTCCTGAAATGTGCGTCTAAGGCGGATGGTAACAGGAGGCAGGGGACACGATGTTTACCCAGGTTCAGCCCTCTTGATGGAGGTAAAACCCTACATCCTGCTTGATTATTCTTGATGATATGAGTGTTACAAGAGTTGATCTACCACGAGAGCGAAGAGGCTAAACACTAGAAGCGAGCCTATGGTATGATTGTATGTTGTTTGTCCTACGGACTAAACCCTCCGGTTTATATAGACACCGGAGGGGGCTAGGGTTACACAGAGTCGGTTACAAGGAAGGAGATCTACATATCCGTATTGCCAAGCTTGCATTCCACGCCAAGGAGAGTCCCATCTGGACACGGGACGAAGTCTTCAATCTTGTATCTTCATAGTCCAATAGTCTGGCCAAAGGATATAATCCGGCTATCCGGATACCCCCTAATCCAGGACTCTCTCAGTAGCCCCTGAACCAGGCTTCAATGAAGATGAGTCCGGCGCACAGATTGTCTTCGGCATTGCAAGGAGGGTTCCTCCTCCGAATACTTCATAGAAGATTTTGAACATGAGGATCGTGTCTGTCTCTGCAAAACAAGTTCCACATACCATCGTAGATAGAATAATATTTCCACAAATCTAATCTGCTAACGTACCCCGTAGCATGACATCACACCACTGCCAGGTCTTTATTCGAATCGTTTTTCATAACCTATTTCAGCGTGTTTCGCGAGGCGGTTTCCTTGACACGTCTTGTCGAAGTAGAGATCATGTCCCATTATTACGGGATTCCCATCAATACGGACGTGGGTAACCCAACCGCGCCATCAATTACAGCGCTTGGGGGATAAACGAGTTTTACTAGGATGGTGGGGGCGCACAGTTTCGTCCGCCCTTATAAAGGGATAAGGTTTCACCTTTTTCTACCCACGCCTTCTTCCTCCTTGCTCATCCATTCTCGCGGACTTGAGCTCCAGCGCCCAAGTCCACATCCTTCTCCTCAACTCTCTCCAATCATGTCCGGAGCGGGAGGCAAGTGGATGGTCTCCTCCATCACGGAGGGACACATCAAAACACATGTGGGGTCGGATACTTAGCCGCGGATATCACGCACCGGCTGCCAGCCGCGGGGCAGATCGTCCCTACCCCCAAACCTCACGAAAGGGTGGTTTTTCTCCCCCACTTCGTCCACGGACTGGGGTTTCCCCTCCACCCATTCGTCTGCGGCCTTATGTTCTATTATGGGCTGGACTTTCGTGATATGGCCCTGAATTTCATCCTCAACATCTAGGTGTTCATCGTCGTGTGCGAGGCTTTCCTCCGCATCCGGCCCCACTTCGGCATGTGGCTGAAGACCTTCAATATCAAGACAAAGGTAGTAGGCGTCCAACAAGCGGAATGCGGCGGAGCCATGGTGGGAAAAATGCCCAACGTTACATGGCTCGAGGGCTCCTTCGTGGGGATCATAAAGGGGTGGCAATCAGGGTGGTTCTACATCACCGAGCCGCGCGACACCAACTGGGTGGCGGCCCCTGAGTTTCGATCCGGAATCCCCACGCGGCTCACTTCCTGGAAGGAGAAGGGCCTGTCCCGGGGCTCATCGGTGGAGCTGGACGGACTACAGAAGTGTATCCGGAACATGATAAGCAAGAAAGTTAAGCTTGTCAACATAGTCCAGGTCATGCTCTTCCGCTGGATCCTCCCGTGTCAACAACGGGCTTTCAACTTATGGGAGTTCGACCCGGCCCAGCACTAGAATCTACGCGAGCTCTTCGACACGATGCATAAGGACGTCTGGAAGGTGCTGTTCAAGGGCACCGAGGTCCCCCCTTCTCTTATCGAGGACCGCGGGCTAAGCGCGAAGCGCCCTGCGAATCCGATAAGTTCTGTACATCTGGTAGGGTATTTATTTCCCATAGCTTAACCATGTGCGGGGTCTGAGCTCCCATGCCTTTGACAGGATTGGGTGGAGATATCGGAGCAGATTAACTGTTCGGCCCCTCTGCCCGAAGACCCTGCAGACGCTCTCCTGACGGAGATGCGGACTCCGGCTCCTTATGAGGTGCCGGAGAAGACCAAGAAGAAGGCCACGGGAACCCGAAAGAGTTCCCGGCGCCAGGTGGTATCGGACACATCGTCTGATAACTCCAAGACGCACTCCTCCCATGAAAACGAGGAGGAAGATGAAGATTCTCCCCCTCCAGCCAGGGGAGACAAGAAAAGGAAGGCCGCCCCAACCGGGGAGGCCGAAGGGTCCAAGAAGGGAAGGACTCTCCTTCCGGACTGTTCCATCACCGCCGCCGACGGCGAAGACGAGTGGCTACTCAGGGCCAAGCCCCTAGCGAAGTCGTAAGTATTCGGATACCAGAGTAACTCATAGCATACTTTTGTTGCACTGCTTCTCCTAACGTCGAATATGATTATGCAGTCCGCCCTGAGCCTGTATCGACGTATCCTCGTCAGACGGTGCCTTGGATTCGTCGGATATGAATAGTGATACACTTCCAACCGCCTCCTCTCCTTGCCCTACGGACAATGTTGAGGTATTGTCTCAAGGGGCACCGAGCCGGGGGGAGATAGTCCCGGAGGAGCCTCAAGGCGACCTTCCGGACTCCAGGAGCATAGGGAGCAAGACTCCCATGGGCTCCAAGTTTGGCCCTCAGCCGAACACCGCGCCGGAACCTCCAGTGGTTTCGGACTCCGGTAGGCGGCCCCCTGCCAAGTGGGGCAAGCCGCCCGTGCCAGTGACCTCTGTCCATCCAGAGGCACTGGACAACCTGCTGGGAGCGCTTCGCGGCGCTTCCATCGACGAAGAGCACCGCACTATTATGAGTGCAGTGATCAACAAGGTTCAGTCCACCATGAGCGGACTGACTGAACCCTGTGCCAGCCTTCTAACAGGCTTTGAGGTAAGTATTTAAGATATAGGAAAATATTACCGCATAGACAGTAGCCCCTGATGCTCTGTTTGGTGTTCACAAAGAAAAGCCGAATATAGGATCAAATAATATGTGTAGGAGTCTAATATAAGTATGTTTGGATGCATATGCAGGCTTCACTGCTGACCTCTGCCGCACTGACTGCGGAGGTCGCCGCAATGAAGCAGAACCTCGAGCGGTCCGAGAAAGAGCTCGGCCTTGCCAAGAGGCAGCTCGAGGAGAACAAAGGTAAGTAATACCTTGTGTGTGTGTCTATATATATATAAAGATGTGGTTGCAAAATGACAGGATCATCATGGATGTGCCAGGGGCCACGACCGAAGTGGCGACCCTGAAGCAAGCGCTGTCCGAGGCCGAAAACAAAGTGGCGAAGGAGCGCACTAAGCGGGAGAAACAAGAGGCACGGGTGGGCGAGGTGCAGCAAGAGCTCCAGGCTCTTGTGACGAAACACGAAACTTTGGAGCTTGACTCGAAGACGCGAGAGTTCGAGCTTGCCGCGGCCCTCGAGAGCACAAAGCATGCCAAGTCTGAAGCCCAAAAGGCCCTCCAGGAAATTGAGGCGATGAGGAAGATAGCGGTGGGTAAGGCATTCATTATGCAAAGCAAGCAGGTGAAAGTAAATTACTTATTACTTACCCGAGTCCGGAGCTCTCCAGGAGCATTCACAGATTTGCCCTGCAACATGCCGAATGCCACAAAGTACTATCGGGTCAAGGAGGGAAGCTCGACGGAGAAGTTGTTCTAGTCTCAGTACACTGGGACCGAACACCCGATGCCTGTGAGCAACCAGTTGAAGAAACTGGTCGAGCTGCACAAGGCGGCCGAACAGGCCATGAGGGGCCTTATAGTCCGGATGTGGCCTAGTGACTCCCTTCCCAACAGCTACTTCGGCCTAGTGAGGCGGCTTGTGGATGCCTGCCCACGGCTGGAAGTCATAAAGCGGTCCATCTACATCGAAGGTGCACGCCGGGCTTTTGCCCGTGCGAAGGTGCACTGGGCCAAGATGGACGCCCAGAAGCTGGTGAAGGAGGGGCCGCCGCAGGGAAAGGAGCATCGCCACCCTGAGATGTATTATGAGGGTGTCCTGAAGGGTGCCCGTCTTGTGGCGGACGAGTGTGCGAAGGATGTAGTTTTTGAATGAACTTGGTCGTGCGATCATGTGTTATGAAAACTTGTTCATGTGCGCTATGCAACGCTTGTTTGAATTTAAAATATTACCTTATGTGCGGCTATTTATCAAATCTGAGAGATTGCCAGTCGTCGGCTTCTGCCCCCATGCCACGAGTGCTGGGGTGTTCGGGATAAATCTGAGCACTCTTTTTCCCATTGTTGGGTCCTTCGAGGGAGGTGCTCAGCTCAACGAACAAGGCAATCAGACTATAATGCTTTATCACTCTCACGTAGCCATAGAAGTCTACAATTTTAAATTTTGGCTAAGCCCCTAGTATTCGGAAGGCCAAATTCGGGGCGCTATACACGCCTATGCCGGACAAAGCCGACTCCTCGCCCGAAGCGGCATAAGTCTTTAGGGACTCGAGACCTCTCGAACAGCGACCAACTCTCGCCTTATCATGACAGTCAGTTTTAGCTTTCTCTACTGAGGTGCTTAGCCTAGATGAACCGGGGCACAATCGCAGTAGTTCTCCCAGTGCTACCTTAGCTGATATAGCGGAACGTAAGGTACCAAAACATGGGAGCTGGGCAAACCCAACTATTGACCTAAGACATGATTCGGAGCTGATGCATATAATGCTATAAGTTCAGGGTGCCCCACTGTTGAAAGTGTTCGGACTTCCCACGCCGTATTATGGGGTATGCTTAAGCCCCTGGCATATTTTGCCGTACTAGAGTGTACGGGTGCTGAATGTCATGAATGAACATATATATAAAAAAGAATAGAGAATGCGGTAATAGTCTAGTGCTATGCATTGTTTACTCAAAAAGGTGCGTCGAAGCAAAATGATACAAGTAGTGCGATAAGGAAAAAGTAGGACTATTTGACATGTCCCCTCCAAGGGCAAGCTGAGGAATGGTATTTAAAGCAGGCATTTCACTCGTTATCAGAGACAACCTGGGAATTCCATGACGCGACATAGCTTTCTGCCTCCTTGGTTGTTGTATCGTGTATCCGGCAATCGTACTGCCGGACGGGGTTTCCGGAGAGTAAAGTCCTGAAAGAGAGAAAAGAATAACAAAGTGGGAAGCCCCTAGTGCGGTTGAGCCGCGTTTTGGGGCGTGCCTTAGTCGTGCCCCCCCATCTATGCCCATGGTATTTTCAATGCGTAATTATGTACGCGTGGCACGGATTTCGCCGTTTGGCGGGGACTGGGGTGGGGGCCGCATTGCTATGGAAGCTCGGAGCGTGCCAGGTGGTCTTGCTGCAGATTACTCCGGGCGCGCTTGATGGTGTCCGGGCGTTTAATCACTGAACTGGTGGATTGCCTGAAGAGGCTGCTTTGTGCTTCTGCTGCGAGGGCCGCAGTGTGCTCCTCCGTGCGGAGAGAGCGCTCTGTGTTTCCATTGACTGTGATGACCCCCCGAGGTCCTGGCATCTTGAGCTTGAGGTATGCATAATGCGGTACCGCATTGAATCTCGCAAATGCGGTTCGCCCGAGCAGTGCATGATAGCCACTGCGGAACGGGACTATATCAAAGATTAACTCCTCGCTTCGGAAGTTATCCGGGGATCTTAAGACCACTTCCAGTGTGACTGAGCCTGTGCAATGGGCCTCTACATCTGGTATGACACCTTTGAAGGTCGTTTTTGTGGGTTTGATCCTTGAGGGGCCTATACCCATTTTGCGCACTGTGTCCTGATAAAGCAGGTTCAGGCTGCTGCCGCCATCCATAAGGACTCGAGTGAGGTGAAATCCGTCGATGATTTGGTATAGGACCAGTGCGGCGAATCCACCATGGCAGATACTAGTGGGGTGGTCCCTATGATCGAAGGTGATCGGACAGGAGGACCATGGGTTGAACTTTGGGGCGACTGGCTCTAACGCATATACGTCCCTTAGCGTACGCTTCCGCTCCCTCTTGGGGATGTGGGTTGCGTATATCATGTTCACCGTCCGCACTTGTGGGAGGAACCTCTTCTGTCGTCCGGTGTTCGGCGGCCGGGGCTCCTCCTCGTCATCGCTATGTAGCCCCTTATCTTTGTTTTCGGCATTTAACTTGCCGGCCTGCTTGAACACCCAACATTCCCTGTTGGTGTGGTTAGCTGGCTTGTCGGGGGTGCCGTGTATTTGGCACGAGCGATCGAGTATACGGTCCAAACTGGACGGGCCCGGAGTGCTTCTTTTGAATGGCTTTTTCCGCTGACCGGGTTTAGAGCCTCTGAATCCGGCATTGACTGCCGTATCCTCGGTATTGTCATTATTGATGCGGTGCTTGTGTTTGTTGCGACGTGACCTACCATTGCTATCCTTGGTATCCGAAGTACCATGGTTCTTTGATATGTTATTGCTTCGAGCCAGCCAGCTGTCCTCTCCTGCGCAAAAGCGGGTCATGAGTGTCGTGAGGGCTGCCATAGATTTCGGCTTTTCCCGGCCAAGGTGCCGGGCAAGCCACTCGTCATGGATGTTGTGCTTAAAAGCTGCTAGGGCCTCTGCATTTGGACAGTCGACGATTTGATTTTTCTTTGTTAGGAACCATGTCCAGAATTGCCTAGCCGATTCCTCTGGCTGCTGAATTATGTGGCTCAAGTCATCGGCATCTGGTGGTCGCACATAAGTGCCATGGAAGTTGTCGAGGAATGCGGCTTCCAGATCCTCCCAATAGCTAATGGATTCTGCTGGCAAACTGTTGAGCCAATGCCGAGCTGGTCCTTTGAGTTTGAGTGGGAGGTATTTGATGGCGTGTAGATCGTCACCGCGGGCCATGTGGATGTGCAGGAGGAAGTCCTCGATCCATACCGCAGGATCTGTTGTGCCGTCGTATGATTCGATATTTACGGGTTTGAAACCCTCTGGGATATGGTGATACATTACTTCATCTGTGAAGCATAGGGGGTGTGTGGCGCCTCTGTACTGGGCTATTTCGCGACGCAGCTCAAATGAGTCTTGTCCGCTGTGTTCGGCCCGGCCAGATTTACTTTTACTATATCCGGCATGACGGTTATCGTCTCGCGTAGTGGCGCACCCTCGTGATTCGTAGATCGATCTTGCATTTTTTGCTTTGTCCTTCAATACGTCTCGCAGGTCTAGCGTGTTTCCCCGTGCCTTGACATTTTTGTTTGAGTGGCATCGGGGTGCGGGCTGAGCTTTTGGCTGAAATGCCTCTCTGTCGTGACCACGAGGTGGCCGATCAGCCACGTCATACGCTGGAGATGTAGGTTTTAATGCTTCCTCCTCCAGTCTGGGTAGCAACATGCACTTTGGGTAACTCTTGGAGGGGCGTTCGAGTTCATATTCCTCGGCCGCAAGGACTTCAGTCCATCTGTCAGCTAGCAAATCTTGATCAGCTTGAAGCTGTTGTTGCTTTTTCTTAAGGCTATTTGCCATGGCTATAAGCCGGCGCTTGAAGCGCTCTTGCTCGACGGGATCCTCAGGCACGACAAATTCGTCATCGTCGAGGCTTGCCTCATCTTCGGAGGGAGGCATGTAATTATCATCCTACGCCTCTCCATTTGCCTCTCTCTCGGGAGTGCTGGCTTCTCCGTCCTCCTGCTCTAAATCTTGCTGGAGGGGATTGTCATTATCTTCGGCACTGTCCGGAGTGCTATTATCTCCTGTGCAGGTATCACCGCTTTTGCTTTGGCGAGACTTAGAGCGGCGCCGATGTCATCGGCGCTTGGGTTGCTTCTTGGAGGGGTCATCCTCCGCTGTCCCGTCACCATTGCCTTCTTTGGGTGTGTCCACCATATATATATATATCATATGATGAGGTGGCTGTCTAGTGCCCTATGGGCAGTGGTTCTTGTTCGTCTCCTGCATCTTCATCCATACCGTCGATGTCTTCGGAGTCGAAGTCGAGCATGTCGGTCAAATTGTCGATAGTGTCTACTAAGTGGGTGGTGGGTGGGCGGCAAATTTCTTCGTCATCCGCATCCCAATCCTGCCAGACATAGTTCGGCCAGGACTCTCCTAACAAGGAGAGAGACCTTAATGAGTTCAGTATGTCGCCAAAGGGTGAGTGCTGAAAGATATCCGCGGAGGTGAACTCCATGATCGGCGCCCAGTCGGATTCGATAGGCCCGGGCACAGGCGGTTCGGAGTCCGTGGCCGGGGAAGAATTCGGTAGTTCGGCATCATGGCTCCCGTGAAGGGTAAGGTCGATACTCGGCTCGATCACAGCTTAGGATGCGGCCTCCGTTGCGGGGTCTATCCACCCGTCCATGGATGGCGCGATTGGCTCCGAATTGAGGGTCGGAGCGGTTGCCAGTGCGATCTCCTGAACACTGTTTGATGTAGAGCTAAATCATGCTCATCGTGACCGTGTGGCGCACTCGGTAGGGGCTCGAATCCGTCGAAGATCAAGTCTCCGCGGATATCAGCCGTGTAGTTTAAGCTTCCAAACCTGACCTGGTGGCCAGGGGCGTAACTCTTGATCTGCTCCAGATGGCCAAGCGAGTTGGCCCGCAGTGCGAAGCCGTCGAATACAAAGATCTGTCCGGGGAGAAAAGTCTCACCCTGGACTGCATCGCTATTGATGATCGAAGGAGCCATCAAGCCTAATGATGACGACACAGAGGAACTCTCAATGAAAGCACCAATGTCGGTGTCAAAACCGGCGGATCTCGGGTAGGGGGTCCCGAACTGTGCGTCTAAGGCAGATGGTAACAGGAGGCAGGGGACACGATGTTTACCTAGGTTCGGGCCCTCTTGATGGAGGTAAAACCCTACGTCCTGCTTGATTGTTCTTGATGATATGAGTGTTACAAGAGTTGATCTATCACGAGATCGAAGAGGCTAAACCCTAGAAGCTAGCCTATGGTATGATTGTATGTTGTTTGTCCTACGGACTAAACCCTTCAGTTTATATAGACACCGGAGGGGGCTAGGGTTACATAGAGTCGGTTACAAGGAAGGAGATCTACATATCTGTATTTCCAAGCTTGCCTTCCACGCCAAGGAGAGTCCCATCCGGACACGGGACGAAGTCTTCAATCTTGTATCTTCATAGTCCAATAGTCCGGCCAAAGGATATAATCCGGCTATCCGGATACCCCCTAATCCAGGACTCCCTCACCAAGTGAGATGCGCCATTGCCAGATTCCTTGTTCCTACTGGTCGATACTCTTTGCTGCATTGACATGACCAGCTTGTGCTCGAAGACAGTGTAATGAAACTGTCTTAAGAACAATTTACTAAAACTGAACTGCTGCTAATCTCCAGTTAGAAATTGGGAGCTGTCTGGACTCTTGTAGTATTATACAGAAGTAGAAGGAGTTGAATGGAAACAATTGGTATTTGCATTATGCCTACCGTAAAGATGCTAGAAGGCAATCTGAACCAGTTTGCGAGAAATTATTTCGTAGTACTATCCTTGATACAAATAATTCAATTTTCAAATACATATTTACACTACAGAACTCTGTCTAGTTCGCTTGGAAATGATAGTAGGATTATGCTGAATAAACTGAATGTATGTATGATGGCTGCAGGCTGGATACAGGCATGTGGACACAGCCACGACCACAGCTCTCCGGCAACCAAGACGGCGACAGCGTCGACAGGATCCTCGGACGACCTGCGTCCTTCCCCGACCATGCCCGCGACCTGCATCCAGCTACTCCTGCCCCGGCCCTCCTCAACTTCGCTCATGGTAAGCTGCTGTAGGAGACAATTGACTCGATCTGTTGCTACCGGTAGAACTACTGATGTAGTTTGGGTGTAGCCGCAACTGCTATAGATTGGGTGTATAGGAGGCTGACCTACTACTCTTCTTAGTACCATGGCTGTTGTAGGTTGGTTTTATCTGCAATACATACTATCTTGGTTTAGTTTAGGGGCAAATAGAGATGTTTCTGTTGGACTATGTTATGTGATTGATAGGTCACTGTCCCATTACATACTATCATGTAAACCTCCTGTTTTCCTGAAATGCTATTATTGATAAGTCACTGTCCCATGACATACTACTCTATTTGAGCAGGAATAGGTGGTGCCAGCGGTGCTGGATGCGGCATGAGTGGTTTAGGTGAGTTCTTTGGTCCCTCCCCTTTCTTGCCTACGTGGTCTTTGATACCACGATCGTCGAGGCATGGTTGGCTTTTGTTACACTGTTATTTAAACGCGTTGAAACTGTTATAACATCCAAGTAATTCTCTTGAACTTCCAGTCTTGCTGGACAGATAAAGTAAAACATTAAAGGGACCAGTGTCATTATAACTTAGTTCCTGTATTCGCAGCCATGACATGGTTTCAACCTATTGTTTGCTAGCAGAAAATATGTGGCTTATTTTTTATCTTATCTTGTATTAAGCTGCCTTGTCTGTATTGAACTCTATAATTCCAGTAGCGACCACCACATCTGGTGAGAGAGACACGCTCTCTGCTGTATTTTCTGTTTATTGTTTGTAGTGAATGACTTTCTATGTCTTGGTAGGTATCTGGTATCATGTCCATGTTGTTCTTGGCTAGATGGTAATGGTTATCAGAATATGTACACATGAGTGTATCATGTAACAAATGACAGGGTCACCAGAATATAGACACAGTAAATCCATTGTTCTGTTTTATCATTATGCTTCATATGTTAACGTGTTGCAGTCATGTTTTGGAAGTTTTGCTATGCCATTCTTAGTGCTTACTGAAGTGAGGCATTTGGGCATTTTGTATAATTTTTATTCTCTTGAATGGATATATTTTATTGGCAATGATTTAACTTCCACTGTATCTCACTAATAATTTATGTAGATCAAGATCTAATGTCGTCGAGGTTGCTACTACTATAACAGAAGATCAGAAGAAGCCTGGATATGTGCACCATAGTTTTAGTTGATGGTGCCTGTGTATTTGTTTTTTATTGTATATGTACAGTTGTTGGATCGTGCAGACATGTATGTGTGTTGTGAGTTTGTGGATTTGATCATTTAATTGAGATAATTATTGATTGTTTGCATTTGAAATGTGTAACATGAAATATGTGAATGACAAAGATGAATGTTCTACTGGATTGAATAGTATTTGGGCTCTATAAAGGCTATGGCCCAAACAATAGTGGACTGGAATATTCTGCATTTATGAAAAAGCTGTAAAAAGGCTTAATGAAATGGACTACGAAATGGAATGAAATAAGAAGGCCGAATTGTTGGGCCAGGCCCATGTAGCTAGCAAAAATTAATAGGAAAAATAAATATTAAAACGGCCGAATTGTTGGGCAAGGCCCATGTAGAAAACCGAATCAGACCGGGGTGATTCTTGTGCCACATCAGCTTGCCACTGTCGGATTTCGGGTTCTGGCAGACCCTTAAGGTTCGAACACTGAGGTGCGCTCGGAGATTTTGCCTTCTACCTACCTGCACCCCTCCGCCTCGCTAAGATCTAAGCTATGGAAAGAACAACACAAGAGACACAGGGTTTATACTAGTTTGGGCAACCGTTGTGGTGTAATACCCTACTCTAGTGTGTGGTGTGGTGGATTGCCTCTTGGGCTGATGATGATGAGCAATACAAGGAAGAACAGCCTCACGAGGGTCTGTTCTTGGCTGGGGGGATGAACTGCTAGGAGGAGTTCAGTCACCCTTCTCTCTCTCTCTCCTCGATTCTCTCTCTGATTCCGATCCGATCTCCCATCCCCCTTCTACCTTGTGGGTGGCTAGTCCTATTTATAGGAAAAGGCCCTGGGCCTCTTCCCAAATATTGAGCGGGAAGGGCACCAACAATTGGCCATTTTGAAGGGGAACTCTGGCACACTTATCCTGACTAAAGTTGGTCCTCGCCTGCCAAAGGCTCTGGTGGTGACGCTGGCTTGGGCTCCACAACGACTTCCTCCCTACCGTTGGACTGGTCTTGGTCTCGTTGCACCGAAACGGGTGCCTTTGCTTGATGCTCTCGCTTGCGCTTGATCCCTTTGCACCAAAGAGGAAAGGAGGACACTGCACGGCTGGCGCCCGCCTGGCGCCTTTGGTCGTCATGGCTTGCGTCACGGGCACCTCATGAGGTACCCCGCCTTGATCCCTCCGCCTCCTCGCGAGCCAGCCTGATGAGGCCATGCCTGAGGAAGCTCCGTGTCGTCCGCCCCGCGAGGCTTGGCCCCTCACGAGGGTCTTGGGTCTGTGTTGATGAAGATGGGCCGCGCTGGGCCCCCTTTTGAGCCACGCCACGGGCCACAGGCAGGCAAGTCTGGGGACCCCCGTTCCCAGAACGCTGACAGCCATGCTGGATGCCTACGTGGTCTGGGGAGGTTGCTAGTGACCAAAAATTTGGTCATGGAACCAACGACCTTTTACATATTGCAAAGAAGGTCACTAATTTCAGTTTATGACCGCCAGCTTTTGATCTTTTGTTTTTGGTCACAAAAAGGTCACCAATGAAAAACTATGACCTTTCAGCGACCAATAGTGGTGGTCACAAGTTGACATATTTCTTGTAGTGCCTGCGAATCAAAGAGGTCCTGAGTTGGTGATGATGTTGTGCCTGCCATCTTTCACCAATAGCCATCGGATCTAGATCTTACGCATACAAACCAAACTTGTCCAGTTTAGCAAAAAGTTGCCCGCACTTTTTCCCTATTTACAAACAACTCCTTGTCTCTCACAATCAGCCTTATCTCATCCCCATCACATCTAGAAGGCCATGGAAAAATCTGGCGCAATGGCCGCTGCCAGCGCCGTCCACCCCCAATCTTGGTGTTCTGTGCAATGCATGGGCCTCTACGCACGGGAAATTATGTCAAACATGGCTAGTTGTAAGCAAGCTAGCTCTACAGCCATGATGATAGTGACTGCAGACGGTGAGGCTGACTATGGTATGCCGAACACGGCGCCTATACTCAGGTGTCATCTCCGGCGCAGGGTCTTGTCACTTCACTATGAGGAGCAACACGTAATAATTTCACCAACGGGTAGTACAGTACTACTAGTAGTACTAGCACCATCGTCTGGATTTAGTAGTACTACCACGACCATCTGGATTTAGTATTTGACTAGCAATATCTAGTAATGCATGTCAAAAAAAATGTACTACTCCCTCTGTAAATAAATACATGGTGTATTGTTTTATACCTTCCGGTAGATGGCTCAAATCTAAAGTCTCATCAATCAGACTACTATTGTACTCATCGAACGCTCAGCTTTGTAAGCTACCAACAAAAAATTGCAATCAAAGACTACTATTGTACTCCCTCCGTACTGGTGCATTAGTCACGTTACGAAAATGAAATAGTAATCCGAAAACTTTTAGGCGCGGTGCATTAACTACCCACCTCGTTCCCTGTTTTTTGCCACAAAAAAAGAAATCACCCAATACGAGGCATGGGGTGCGTATGCATCTAATGACTTGAGACTACTCCCTCCGTCTAGGTGTATAAGTCATCTTAGAGCAAGTGAAAAAAGGAGTGGGCTCTCATGTAAGAGCCTAGCTATATGCGGATTCCTAGGCCAATACAATAAATATGAAGAAAGAGCGAGAGAGAAGATGAGAAAAAGTAGTACTCTTATAGCCAGCCTTATAGCTAACCTTATTGTATGAGTGGCTACAAGTGATGGCTCTATATGACATGGCAACATCATATAGCCAGCAGCTGGCTATACTATTAACCATGCTCTTAGGTTGTGCACCGTGGCCAAGACGAAGGGGAAATCGAGAGAACTTAATGTCTTTTTGCTAATTAATAGGATTACATGCAATGAACTAACCACTGCATGTCATGTTTGGTAGTCTCAAGTCATGGAAAGCATGCACGACCCACATCTCTCATTAGTTGATATGTCACGAAATAAGAAACGAGGAGGGAGTTAATGTACTGTGCCTAAGTATTTTGGGATTATTTGGTTTTCGTAAGGTGACTTACACAACATTTTTGGTTACATGCATTAGCATTTTATTAGCTAAATCAAAGGTCAAAACTTGGCACAAAATGCAAAGGGGACCAATAAACTAGTAAACATCAAAGTTCTCTCGTTTGGCCCCAACTAGAGGTCCGGTGAGATGTCACAGTGTAGGATCGAAAGTATGTCTAGAGGGGGGTGATTAGACTACTTGACCAATTAAAAATCTATCATTTTCCCATTTTTAGTCTTTGGCAGATTTTAGCTATCTTAGCACAAGTCAAGCAATCTTAACACAATTCAAGCAAGCATGCAAAGAGTCTATGAGCAGCGGAAAGTAAAGCATGCAACTTGCAAGAGTGTAAAGGGAAGGGTTTGGAGAATTCAAACGCAATTGGAGACACGGATGTTTTTGTCGTGGTTCCGATAGGTGGTGCTATCGTACATCCACATTGACGGAGACTTCAACCCACGAAGGGTAACTGTTGTGCGTGTCCACGGAGGGCTCCACCCACGAAGGGTCCACGAAGAGGCAACCTTGTCTATCCCACCATGGACATCGCCCACGAAGGACTTGCCTCACTAGCGGTAGATCTTCACGAAGTAGGCAATCTCCTTGCCCTTACAAACTCCTTGGTTCAACTCCACAATATTGTCGGAGGCTCCCAAGTGACACCTAGCCAATCTAGGAGACACCACTCTCCAAGAACTAACAAATGGTGTGTTGATGATGAGCTCCTTGCTCTTGTGCTTCAAATGATAGTCTCCCCAACACTCAACTCTCTCTCACAGGATTTGGATTTGGTGGAAAGAAGATTTGAGTGGAAAGCAACTTGGGGAAGGCTAGAGATCAAGATTCATATGGTGGGAATGGAATGTCTTGGCCTCAACACATGAGTAGGTGGTTCTCTCTCAGAAAATGTGTATTGGAAGTGTAGGTATGTTCTGAAGGCTCTCTCCCACGAATGAAGAGTGGGTGGAGGGGTATATATAGCCTCCACACAAAAACTAACCATTACACACAATTTACCAATCTCGGTGAGACCGAATTGAGAAACTCGGTCGGACCGATTTAGCAAACCTAGTGACCGTTAGGATTTTCGATGGGACTGAGATGCAACTCGGTAGGATCCATATGGTTAGAGTTAGGGCATAACGTAATCTCTGTGTGACCGATTACACAAACTCGGTGGGACCGATTTTGGTAAGAAGCTAACCAGAGAGTTGGTCAGGTAAACTCCGTGGGACCGATTTGCTCATTTCGGTGGGACCGAAATGTTACAAAAGGGAAATAGAGAGTTTACATTGCAATCTCGGTGGGACCGATCGCTCATCTCGGTAGGACCGAAACGTTACGAAGGGAAACAGAGAGATTACAACCCCATCTCAGTGTGACCGAGATCCCTATCGGTGAGACCGATTTGCCTAGGGTTTGTGGCAGTGGCTATGACATCTGAACTCAGTGGCGCCGGATAGAAAGAATCGGTGGGGCCGAGTTTGACTTTTGGTTTAGGTCATATGTGGATGTGGGAAGGTAGTTGAGGGTTTTGGAGTATATCACTAAGCACTATGAAGCAAGAACCTCATCCCTCCTTGATAGTATTGGCTTTTCCTGTAGACTCAGTGTGATCTTGGATCACTAAAATATAAAATGTAGAGTCTTGAGCTTTGAGCTTGAGCCAATCTTTTTGTCCTTAGTATTTTGAGGGGTCCACTTTCCTCATCCATGCCATGCCATTCATTGAGCTTTTCCTGAAATATTAATCTTGGAATAGCATTAGCTCAATGAGCTATATGTTGTTAGGAATTACCAAAACCACCCAGGGATAGTTGCACTTTCAATCTCCCCCTTTTTGGTAATTGATGACAACATATAGATCAAAGCTTCGATGAATGATAATAAGAGTGAAAAACATTGTCGCTTTGAGAAGTATGTGAAAAGCAAGAGCTCCCCCAAAATTTGTGCATAGTTTATGATTTGCTTTGGACTGCAAATGCATAGAGAGTTAGGCTCATGGGTTACTCTTCCATGTCACATACATCTTAGTGGAGCGCTCAAAATGATAATAATTAAATACATGCACTCATCACCAAGCAAAGTGAATGATCATATAGGGATAAAATGATAATGTCATCCAACAAGCATTAATGCAGCATATGATCAAACACACATGATCATCCAAGTATCACACGGACAGAAAGTATCTCAAACAAGAAAATAAAGTTCAACCACCAAAGCAAAAGAGAATAAAAAAAAGCAACACTCTCTCTCGAAGCCTATGATCTATACATTTTTCTCCCCCTTGGGCAACAAGTTACCAAAAAGTTCATAGAAAATGCATAGCACTAAATCGTCTCTCAGGTTTGGTCTTCAGGTGGTGGTGTCCGGATAACTCCAAGAACAAAGGCTTCAGTCGATGTAGATGGAGCTGATGGAGTAGGTGCTGGAGCTGGTGGCACTGAAGCTATAGCTGGTGCAGATGAAGTTGCTCTGGTGTTTGGAACAGGCACTTCAGCAGATCTCTGAGCTCTAGGCACTCTGGCAAATGCATCAGTGGTTGTCTTGCCCTTCCTTTCCTGCATATCATCCTGAAGTTGCTCCACAATAGACTGGATCTCAGTTACCTTCACATCCATGTCATAGAACTTCTACTCCACGATCCTCTCCAAGCTCTCCTGGTTTTGAGTTAGGGTGGCTAGCCCTTTCTCAATCCTTAGAGTGGATGCAATCAAGTAGCCGAGCTGATCTTGCTTGCTCTTCAGAAGATACTGAGATGCCTCTTCCATGGTTGGCATCTTTGCAGCTTTCTCAGCCTTTGCCTTCTCCCTCTTTGCTTGCACATGCACAGAAGACGGTTCATCCTCATTCATAACCATTTGGTTGTCCTCAAAATCTGGATAGATAGGCATGTGCTCCTTATCCAACAAGTATGTGCCAGTGCCCATCTTGGAGTTAATCAACTCCTGGATCTGTGGTGCGTACCCACAGCTTCTCTTTTGGTCAGCAGCTGTCCTCTTGATAGTTTTAACTATAAGACTCATGACCTTGAACTTTTGTGGCACATCAAATATATGTAGCAGATTGATGGAGTGGCCTTTGATCATTCTGTGGTCACCAGACTTGGGCAAAAGAGTGTGCCTGAGGATCCAATTGATAGTAGGCAGTCCTGACAGCAGGTGTTTCACTGTTCCAAATTGGTGAGTCTCAAGATCTGCATCAGGAATTTCCTTGTACATGCTAGCCATGGAGTTGTGATCCTTCTTCTTCTTGGCATAGACATCCAAGTCATCTTCATTCTCCTCAGGAGCATTGATCAATTGAGCCCATTTTGCTACTGTTGACTGGTATCTAGTGCCTTCAGACATCCAGACTATCTTGCCATCTAGGTAGAAGTGAGCTGTGGAGTAGAACTGCATGATAAGCTCATCATTCCACTTTGTGAGCTTCTGAGCCACAAACTCATCAACTCCACAAGCCTTGAAACTATCATATACTCCTGGATAGTGTTCTTCATTCTCCTTGATGTACTCCCAATTGACCCATCTCATGTCACATACTATTGGTTTCTTGTCAAGCAACACTGTCTCATAAAAATCCTGCTGTTCTTTGGTATGGAACCTGTAGTCCATAGTAGTTCTCCTTCTGGTGGCATATGGATCTGACTCTCTCCATAGCCTCAATCCCGAGTCCTTCCTGATCTTCATGTTTTCTGCTACAGGATGAGCATTATTATGATCTGGATTTTTTTGGCTTTAACTTCCTCAAAACATGTGTCTCATCATCTTCTTCTTCAGCAACAGTTTCAGGCACTGGGCCTTGTTTTTCTCAGCAACTGGAATGTTCCTGGTACTCCTCTTTGGTGCAGTTTTGGGTTTTGGAGCAGATGGCTTGGAAGTTCCTTTGGGCTTATATGGAGCAGCCCCTGATCTTATGGCATCTCCCATAAGCTTT
Source organism: Triticum dicoccoides (assembly GCF_002162155.2). Classification (NCBI taxonomy): domain Eukaryota; kingdom Viridiplantae; phylum Streptophyta; class Magnoliopsida; order Poales; family Poaceae; genus Triticum; species Triticum dicoccoides. The sequence goes on along the minus strand of NC_041382.1, from coordinate 132,426,188 downwards.
TGAGCTTTGGGTGCTGGTACTGCATCCTCTTCCTCTTCCTCTTCTTCAGAGTCTTTCATGATTGAAGATCTCCCAAGCACTATGGCACTAGTCTTTTCGACCCTTTCCTTCCTTTTATTTCTGCCACAACCTGCTCTTTGGGTGCAGATCCCAAAGTCTCTTGAGTGGATCTTCTAGCTTTAGACATTGGATCTCTCTTGGAAGGAACCTTTTGCTTCATTCCTGGCTTGGTGGCAGCAGTTGTGCCATATTCCTTCTTCAGGACTTTCCTCTTTGAGGTGGTTTCTTCTTCCTCAGCCACATAGTCCTCATCCTCTAAATCTGAGGTTATTTTCTTGCTAGCCCTGGTGGCAGCCTTTGGCAGATTGCTTGGTGTGCTCCTGCTGCCATCATCTGAGCTGCTAGAGGGACTAGTGCCCTCACTCAAGTGAACCTGCTCCTCTGACTTGTTCTGACTGTCACTCTGATCTGACATGATGCAAACACTGACAGCAGACCCTGTGAATAGATTATAGATGAGGTAGAGTAGATGAGCATCACAAAGCACAGAGGTTTTTGCAAAAGAATGAATTAAAAACTTAGTTTTAGTTTTCCACAGAAAGCATTTTGGATCTATAGATTTGCAAACTCGGTGATACCGAAGCTGCTTTTGGAACCTAAACTAGTGAACTCGGTCAGACCGAGTCATAGTTCGGTGGCACCGAGACTGCTAGAGTTTCACAAAGTGCTGAACTCGGTCAGACCGATTTGCAATTCTCGGTCAGACCGAGAGTCACATGTGCAATGGCCTAAGCCAAATTGGTGGAACCGATTTCATCAACTCGGTCGGCCTGAGATGGTTTCGATGGAAACCTAACCCTAAATTTTCAATTCACGACTAAACTACGGAGTGTTTTCGATGGATAGAATGATCTCAATCGTGGCAAGATACATGGCAAAGCAATGTGTTGGGGAATCGGAGTTAGAACAACACAAAGTTCATGTCCATACCCTAGTTCGGCGATGAACTTGCTACGGCAGCAACAACGGAGATGATCCCGTTGACGGCGGCGGAGACCGGCGACAAGAGGCGGCTGGCAACGAGGAGGACGATCCGGAGACCCAGGGAGGCAGAGCAGGCTAAGCGCGGGCGACGAGGTTCGGAAAGTTTTCCAAAATTTGACCTGTGGATATATATAGCCTGACCCTATCGGTGTGACCGAGTGGAACAACTCGGTGGCACCGAGTTTCATAACTACAAGCAGTTACTGAAACTCGGTGTGACCGAAAAGTTCGAATCGATTGCATCGAGATTGAAAACCTAGATTGACTTAGTGATCTCGGTATGACCAAAATGGATGAATTGGTCAGACGGAAACACACAAAGAAGTTTTGGAAGTTTAAGTCTATGATGAATCGGGGACTCCGAGTGCTCGTCACATAGAGTGGTTCGAATCTGACTTGATCAAACTTTGTGATGCAGCATGAATAGAATTTGAGACGAGAAAAGCATATATAGCTAGAGAAGGTTCTTAGGCATTCTTGTCCATCCACTTGGCCAAAAGAAAAGGAAACCAATCAATCAAAACAACAAGTTGATGTCCTCGAATGAGTAAATTATGCAACCAACATGCTCACACAATAAAATGACAAATGAAATATGTGGCAAAGCATGCACAAACAATTCTAGCATCTATCAAGCAATTGGCGATGACTAGGTCATCTATATATGAGTATATTGACTTAGGAGTCAAATGAGAACATTTGATCATAGGTCATACTCATCGTTTAAGCACAAGTGGGGTTACCACTTTTACATAAAGCGTTGTTGTTTTCACACCATTAGAGTTGCTTTAGCTCAATTCTTAGAGTAAAGCTCCCCCTAGATGTGAGACCCCCCCTAAGAGGGATGAACTAACCTTGGGGTTTGTCGATGATGACTTCATGTAGGTGTTGAAGATGTGGATGCTCTAAGTTGATGTAGATCATTTGGAGCTATCCTTTGGAGTGAGTTGCACTTTCAATACCTACACGGGATAGTCCCACAAGGAACAAACAAGGATATCCATAGGCATAGAGTGATGCACACACAAGATGATGTCTATGAAATCTTTAGGTTACCTTGTCCCTTGTCTTACCAACAAGAGGGTTTGTGACTCCTTGAACTAGTGCAAGATGTGGAAGTTGATTGCACTCGTTCTTGCCAAAATGATAAGAGTGAAATATGTTGGTGGAGTCACCCTCAAGAACTCTCTAGTTCTTCTTCTTCGGGATCCACACCATCTTGATGGGAATCCTCGGAGTTGTAGTTATACTTGATGAAGTGGAACTTAATGTAGTCTTGGGAACCCACTTGACCAAGGCCTTAGGAGCTTCTTTAAATGCATCAATTTCCTCTTGAAGCTTGTCCTTGCCTTTCTGCTTGTGGTCTTGTGGTGGAAGATCATCTTGAGCTTGTGTCCCTTCGGAAGAAGTAGGATCATACTTCTCTTGTTGAGGAACAAACTTCATCTTGGGGTATTGATCTTCTTCCCACTCAACTCCATTGGCATTGAACTTTCGTTCAAAACCAATACCTTGATTCTTATGGTGCCTTCCTTGCTTGCGTACAATTTCCTCGAATTGCTTACTCCCAGCAAGGCTCTTGTAAACACCTTTCTCTATGATTCCCTTCAATAAGCTATTTTCTTGCTCAAGTGTAACTTGGCTAAGATAATCATTAGTGGAATCAAGAGAACTACTAGAAGCAACAACATTGGATTTAGCATGATTATTGTTACTACTAGAGGAAGAATCTTTCTTCTTCTTGTTACTAGACTTGACTTGAGGCATGTAAGTGGATAAAACTAAACACTTAGCAATGTAAGGAGAACTTTTCTTGCGAAGATCATCATTGATTGCCTTTAAGAACTCATGCTCTTGCTCAAGATTGATCTTCTCAAAACGTAATTTCTTATGAGTCCTTAAAAGTTCTCGATGATCTCCTAAGATAGTTTCATGAGCTAACTTAAGAGTGTTTAGTTCTTTAGTTAGAGACTCAATCTTCTCCTTATCATTTTCATTCGTTTCATCTTGATTAGCATGATTAATTGACGTTTCATCATAGTATTCATCACTATAGTTGTCAACAAGTAAATCATCATCACCTAACAAGTCATCTTCATCACTATTGAAATCAACATACTCGGGGTGTGATACCTTTGGACCTTTGGCCATGAAGCATCTTCCAATTCCTTCATTTGGTGAATGAAATATGTCGTAGGAGTTGGTTGACACAAGTGCTAGTCCAGCAACACCTTCATCTTGAGTATATTCGGAGTCGGAGTGATAGCTTCTCTTGGAGTCATTGTAGGAGTCGAAGCCGGATACCCATTCACCAACATGAGCTTGATGTCTTCGTTTTGTGTAGCTCCTTGATGACTTGTCCTTCCTTTCCGAATCCTTGCTTCTCCGAGAGGGTCTTCATTCATATCGATCATCCCTACTCCTTCTCTCCCTTGATGGTGATTCTTCTCTTCTACTTCTTCTTTTGGGAGAATCTTCTCTTCTCTTGTGGGGAGCCGTACACTCATTGGAGTAGTGTCCGGGTCTTCCACAATTGTAGCAGTTTCGCTCTCGACTAGAAGATCTTTTGTCATTGTAGGGCCTTGACTTGGAACTTCTCTCTTTGCTTCTATTCTTGTAGAACTTGTTGAAGTTCTTCACCATTAGGCTCAATTCTTCATTGAAGGTTTGTTTCTCACTTGATGATGTGGGAGCTTCACATGAGGCTTTGTAAGCACCACTTGACTTGTTATGGAGCTCCTCCTTATCCTTGAGTGACATCTCATGAGAAACAATTCTTCCAATGACTTCCGTTGGCTTGAGATCTTTGTAATTTGGCATCATTTGGATCAATGTGCATACGATATCGTATTTTCCATCCAAGGCTCTTAGGATCTTTCTTGATGATGAATTTGTCGGTCATCTCTTCACTTCCTAAGCCGGCAATCTCATTTGTGATAAGAGCAATCCTAGAGTACATTTCAGCGACACCTTCACCATCCTTCATTTTGAACTTGTCAAGTTGACTTTGAAGCACATCCAACTTGGATTCCTTGACGGAGTTGGTACCTTCGTGCATATCAATCAAAGTATCCCAAATTTCCTTTGCATTCTCAAGACGGCTGATTTTGTTGAATTCTTCGGGGCACAATCCGTTGAACAGGATATCACAAGCTTGAGCATTGTATTGTAGCATCTTCAACTCTTCCGTGGTAGCTTCACGATTCGGTTCTCTCCCATCAAAGAATTCACCTTGCAAGCCAATACACACAATAGCCCAAACGGCGGGGTTATGTCCAAGAATATGCATTTTCATCTTATGCTTACAACTAGCAAAATTAGTACCATCAAAGTAAGGACCTTTACGGTGGTAATTTCCCTCGCTAGACGCCATACTCTCCTAGTTTGCGAAACCAAGGCCATGACTTCCAAAAGCTATGAAAATCAAGGCAAATGGAGACCAAAGCTCTGATACCACTTGTAGGATCGAAAGTATGTCTAGAGGGGGGGGGGGTTGATTAGACTACATGACCAATTAAAAATCTATCCTTTTCCCGATTTTAGTCTTTGGCAGATTTTAGCTATCTTAGCACAAGTCAAGCAATCTTAACACAATTCAAGCAAGCATGCAAAGAGTCTATCAGTAGCGGAAAGTAAAGCACGCAACTTGCAAGAGTGTAAAGGGAAGGGTTTGGAGAATTCAAACGCAATTGGATACATGGATGTTTTTGTCGTGGTTCCGATAGGTGGTGCTATCGTACATCCACGTTGATGGAGACTTCAACCCATGAAGGGTAACGGTTGCGCGAGTCCACGGAAGGCTCCACCCACGAAGGGTCCATGAAGAAGCAACCTTGTCTATCCCACCATGGCCATCGCCCACGAAGGACTTGCCTCACTAGCGGTAGATCTTCACGAAGTAGGCAATCTCCTTGCCCTTACAAACTCCTTGGTTCAACTCCACAATATTGTCGGAGGCTCCCAAGTGACACCTAGCCAATCTAGGAGACACCACTCTCCAAGAACTAACAAATGGTGTGTTGATGATGAGCTCCTTGCTCTTGTGCTTCAAATGATAGTCTCCCCAACACTCAACACTCTCTCATAGGATTTGGATTTGGTGGAAAGAAGATTTGAGTGGAAAGCAACTTGGGGAAGGCTAGAGATCAAGATTCATATGGTGGGAATGGAATATCTTGGCCTCAACACATGAGTAGGTGGTTCTCTCTCAGAAAATGTGTATTGGAAGTGTAGGTATGTTCTGATGGCTCTCTCCCACGAATGAAGAGTGGGTGGAGGGGTATATATAGTCTCCACACAAAAACTAACCGTTACACACAATTTACCAATCTTAGTGAGACCGAATTGAGAAACTCGGTCGGACCGATTTAGCAAACCTAGTGACCGTTAGGATTTTCGGTGGGACTGACATGCAACTCGGTAGGATCGATATGGTTAGGGTTAGGGCATAACGTAATCTCTGTGTGACCGATTACACAAACTCGGTGGGACCGATTTTGGTAATAAGCTAACCAGAGAGTTGGTCAGGTAAACTCCGTGGGACCGATTTGCTCATTTCGGTGGGACCAAAATGTTACAAAAGGGAAATAGAGAGTTTACATTGCAATCTCGGTGGGACCGATCGCTCATCTCGGTAGGACCGAAACGTTACGAAGGGAAACAGAGAGATTACAACCCCATCTCAGTGTGACCGAGATCCCTATCGGTGAGACCGATTTGCCTAGGGTTTGTGGCAGTGGCTATGACATCTGAACTCGGTGGCGCCGGATAGAAAGAATCGGTGGGGCCGAGTTTGACTTTTGGTTTAGGTCATATGTGGATGTCGGAAGGTAGTTGAGGGTTTTGGAGCATATCACTAAGCACTATGAAGCAAGAACCTCATCAAGCAACACCTCATCCCTCCTTGATAGTACTGGCTTTTCCTATAGACTCAATGTGATCTTGGATCACTAAAATATAAAATGTAGAGTCTTGAGCTTTGAGCTTGAGCCAATCTTTTTGTCCTTAGTATTTTGAGGGGTCCATTTTCCTCATCCATGCCATGCCATTCATTGAGCTTTTCCTGAAATATTAATCTTGGAATAGCATTAGCTCAATGAGCTATATGTTGTTAGGAATTACCAAAACCACCCAGGGATAGTTGAACTTTCACACGGCCCTACAATTTGATTGCAAATAGTTGCACAAGCATCCATGCATCATGTCTAAATTTCTTTGGAAGTTGAAATGGGGATTGTTGAAACCCTAGCACCAAATGAATTTCAACTAGGGTCAAGTTAAATCTTTTCAATGAACCCAAAATGCCCCTCATAAATGTTCATCATTTTTGTTTTGGTCCAGAACCTCTGCCAAAAATGGTGCACACTTTTCTAGGACACTCTGGGTTATTGAATTAAATCATACATTATTTGTTCTTGGACATTTAAATGCTATAAATAATTTTAAATGTCCAAATGATCCTGAAAGTAAATGAGGGCTGTTGCAAATAATCCAAACAAAGCCCACACATTTTTTCAAGGTTTTTGATAATGCTCTGGCATTTTTATTAAAGCCAAAACAAATTACAGAAATAAAAAAACAAAAATAGAAAAGGGTTAGAATCTCACGTGGCATACCTGTCCAGCCTAGCCGGCCTGGCACTATGCCGGCCCAGTCCACTGGCCAGCGCCAGTCCTCCTCAACCTCGTGCCAGTGAGCACGAGGGTGTGTGCTCGCGATGCGCTAGCATGCGCGCGGCCACCGATGGCCACCTCCTGCTTCTGCCGACGCCATGGACGACTCCAGATGGCGCCATGCACCTTCCTGCATCTCTCTCTCACTCTCCCTCGCACTCACCCCCTTCCTTGGATCCCTCTCTCTCGCGCCCGAGCGCACCACAGCGCGCCGCTGAGCACTACCGCGGCCACCTGCCAACCCACGCCTCGCCAATGCTCCCACAAGCTCTACCACGTCTCTTGCTACCTCTTCGTCAAGCCACGAGACGTCGGACGCCCTGTGGAGCCGTCGCCGCCGTCTTCTTCATCGCCGGCCGCCCGAGATCGCCATCAATGCCCCGCCGCCATACGTCCTTCCATGAGCCCACTGAGCACGCCCCTGGATCCGCTGTGAGATCCTGCTCCGAACCCCTCTTCTCCCCCTCGTTTATGCGCACTCTAGCTTCGTTCCCAGCCATGGCCGTGGCTCCTCGCCACTGTTCATGTCGCCGCCGTGGCCAGGGCCACCGCAGCTCACGCCCGCGCGTGTTCCCGCGCTCAGTAGCCTCCCAGAAGGCCAACGTCGTCGCTCACAGCTCCTGCCATGCACTGCAGCACCGTGCGCGCACCTTGCCGTGCTCCGGCTACCGCCCCGAGCTCGTTTCCGGCGAGCTCCGGCGTCCCCGCAGCCTCCCACTTGCTCCCCTGGATGCGGACAAACCCGGGCTATGCCCTGGTTCCCTCAGCGCGCCAAACCCCCGCCCATAGCACTTTCCCGACGCCCTCCGTCGCGGATTTGGTCGCCGGCGATTACACTCCGATGGTGCTGACGTGGCGTCGTAATTATGGCCTAATCACGTTTAGTTTAATCACCTCGGCCACTGACAATAGGGACCCACCGAATAAATAACCTCGGGTTAAGTCTGGATTAGATTTAATCAAACACGTGGGACCCACACGCCAGCATTGACTTTGCTGACGTGTCCGTTGACCGGTCCCACCTGTCTGTGACACGAGCCAGCACTGTGACACTGACTAGTAGGACCCAGTGGTCAGGTTTGACCTGGACCAGCTCTGTTGACTTGCTGACGTCATGCTAATGCAGTACTGACGTAGTTAATCTTTCTGGAACTAGTTTATTTTTGAAATAACCAGAAATTCCAGAAAATGACTTGAACTTCAAAAATCCATAGAAAATAATCTATAACTCCAATGGAAATAATTTATATATGAAAAATGATCAGAAAAATCCAAAGAATCTGTTTATGGCATTTGCATGCATGTTAGAGCAACTTATGTCCTCTGTTTAGGACAATTCAATTAAATGGCATTTAAGAAAGCACATATGGAGTTTGAATTTGAACCTAGTGTTAAAGCCAACTCCATTTAACTTGTTTTTTTGACAATACTCCATTTAACTTGCTGCTAGTTGCATTAGGCCAATCAACAGCATATTGCCATGTCACATTCATGCATCATACTGTTGCATGGCATTGATTGTGTTTCTTCTTTGTTTGTCGGTGGTTGTTCCCTCTCGATAGACGTGTTCCGACGACGTGATCGATGACACCGATGAAGAGCTATAGTATCTTCAGAAGTGCCATGAAAGCAAAACCCCCTTGTTCATTCCGATACAATCCCACTCTCTCACTTCTGCTCTCTTTTACTGCATTAGGACAACAATGATTCAACGGTTACATGCTGCGGTAGTTGAACCCCTTTCCTCTACATGACCTGTCATTGCCATAGTAAATAGAAGAAACCCACCAGCATGAGTAGGCGTTGTTTGAGCCCTGATGTGGCTACTCATTCATGCTTGTTGTCATGCCTGCTACTGCTTAGAGTTGAGTCAGGTCTAATTCATCGGGGATGAATTGGAATGTGGTGAACGTGTCCTAGTGTTGAGAGCTAAGTGTGTGAACATGATTTGGTAAAGGTAGCAGTGAGAGGCCATGTAGGAGTACATGGTGGGTTGTCTCATTGCAGCCGTCCTCAGGAACTGAGTTCCGTGTTTGTCATCCATGAACAGTTACTACCACACATTGGGTTCCGGTAACTCGACCCTCTCGGCTTATTAATCGCCTTGATCTCTGTCCAGGAGTTGCAACTAGTTTCTAGTGTTTGTAGGATATGTGTTGGGGGCCATGCGTAGCACTGCCCTAGGGGTGGGCTATGTTGTGGTAGAGACACGAGGCACAGTGTACCGGGACGCCCGTTTGGTGCCTCGGGAACCCTGCTCTCATCGTTTGGGGCCATGAGCGACACCCCGGCGGGATCTCCTTGCGGATGGAACCCGAATAGGCGATAAACCTGGACTAGAGAGTTGTGTGGTTAGTCAGGTCGTGGTCGACTCCCTCGCCAGGCTCCTGCTTGAAGGTTGCCGAGATACATGACGTGTACATGGTGGTAAGTGGCGAGAGCGTGTGTGAAGAAGTACACCCCTGTAGGGTTAACATCAACTATTCAAATAGCCGTGTCCACGGTGAAGGACTTCTAGGTTGCCTGTACAGTTCATAGACAAGTGAAAAGTGGATACTCTAAAATGCGCAAGATAAGCGTGAGTGCTATGGATGGCATTCTCATAGGGATACGGGAGCGGATCCATAGTGGTGTATTGATATGGTGAATATGTGGACTCGTGTGCGCCACCCCAAAAGAGTTACTTGCAGTCGTAGTTTCAAATAGCCACTGAGTCAAAGCTGGCTTGCTGCAGTTAAACTCCACCACCCCTTTGTTGATACTTTAGTCTCACTAGTAGTTCTGTGTGGACTTCGATGTTTAGCTTGATACCTCAGCTACGATCTTGTACCCTTGGGAGGGTCTTGTAGATAGTCATGCTTCTCAGCCTTTTTCATTTGTAGTTGTCTGTACTCAGACATGTTTATGCTTCCGCTTGATGCTTGTATGCTCTGTATGTTGGGTCATGAGACCCATGTTTGTAATACTTGGCTCCTCGGAGCCTAATGAATAAATACTCTGAGTCGTAGAGTCTTGTTGTGATGCCATGTTGTATTTGCACATATCGAGCATATTGTGTGTATGATTGAAATGCTTGGTATGTGTGGGATCCGACAATCTAGTTGTTTATCCTTGGTAGCCTCTCTTATGGGGAAAGGTAGTCTAGTGCTTCCACTGAGCCTTGGTAGTCCGCTACAGCCCGGTTTACCGGAGTCCTGTTAGCCCAACACTACTGCTCCGGGACACTTAGACTGGCCGGCATGTGATTCACTTTGTTCCTGTGTCTGTCCCTTCGGGGAAATGTCACGCGGTTACATCCGGAGTCCTGCTAGCCTGCTACAGCCCGGGTTCCCGGAGTCCTGTTAGCCCAGTTGCTACAGCCCGGATTCACACACTGCTGACTGACATGCTCGATGTTGATTCATGTATGCCTGTCCCCGTAAGTTAGCACCACTTTGGGTTCACGACTAGTCATGTCGGTCAAGGTTCTCTGTCATATGGATGCTAGCGACACTATCATATACGTGAGCCAAAAGGCGCAAACGGTCCTGAGCAAGGTAAGGTGGCACCCGTGGGAATACCGTGCGTGAGGCCGCAAAGTGATATGATGTGTTAGATGCTAGATCGGTGTGACTTAGGATCGGGGTCCTGACATGAGATGACTATACTGCACCGGAACGGAGGGGGCGCGGCTTCATTGACTTACTGCACCTGCCTTTGGGTGTATGACACGTGGGCCCAATAGGTGGTTTGCCCATCTGTCATACAGCCAAAGGCAGGTGCAGTAGAGGGCCAAGGAGTAGATGGCCAACACAGACGTGAATGCAACATAGTCTGCACTTCTCATATAAAGGCTCTCCGCCAGTCTAATCTATGAAATCCTACGCACCTACGCACCCTAACCAAGAGCAAGAGTGATCACTCCAATCGCAAGATCAGTTGACTAGAAGCTAGAGCCATGGAGGCGATGAGCGCGAGCATCAGCCGGCTGTGCCAGATGGTCCACGACGCCGGCCTGCAGCCCGACACCGAGGAACGTCTCTAGGTCATGCATGAGGCCGCCAGGGCGAGGGGCCGCTTGAACGACAGCTTCGTCTACTTGTTCGACGAAGTCCTCGTCGGCTTCCTTGACAAGTTCATCATCGTCAAGAAGCTCGCGGACGACCTTGACGTACTCCTCCAGCCCACGCGCCCAGGCTCTGCGATGCCCACCAGCCTCAACGGCCTCTATGGTGACAACCTCTTCGACGCATTGGTGGCCCTGCGACTGCCCACCGTTGCGCCGGAAATGTCCACCTTGAGGTTGCGCTCGCCACATAGCGCCTGGCGCAGCAAGACACCATCGACATAATCACCCACGTCTACGCGCAAATCGTCCACAAGGACTACTACGTGCCAGAGGAGGACGATAGGTCACTCGCCTTCTTGGACCGCAGGGCAACCTTGGACAGCATTGTTCAGAAGCACGTTGAGCTCGCCGCCAACGCTGCTGCTCCTCACACGTCAGTTGGTGACCTAGCGCACTAGGGCGTGAGGATGTCATTGATGGATCCGTATGTATCTTTATCTTTCCGTCAAATCGATGTAGTAGTATATGGTACTACTAGTAATTATCTTAACTTTCACATCAACTTCCTAATTTTCGTATGTACTCCATGCATGAACCGCGCTAGAACCAAACTTCTCATTACTCTAGGGAAAATCGTTATTTCTATCTATCGGTCATGCCATGGAGTAGAACCAAATTTTACAAGTTACAAGTTCAAAAGGAAAAGCCTGCCGTGTTCGCGTGGCACCCCCAAGCGGTTGGTCTGGCACGCCGCTCAAGGGGGAATGCGTGTTGTGTTGCATTTTCACTTACAAGTGGGACCGCAGTTGAGCAAATCGACTATCGGCAAACCCCCACCCCGCCCACCACGCGATGGATGAGAAAACAGGAGGGAGAAGAGATGGCTGTAGCATGGACTCCAACAAAATTGGTGTCAGATGGAACTCATGTGGGTGGCGTGTGACTTACTGCTAGACGTGAATGCTAGTTATGGCCCATGCCACCCCACTATATCGAGCCTATATCGAGGTGTTGGTTACATAGAACAAATTTCCTGGAGTACGCGCTCAGCCCTCCTCTATCTCTCTTCTCAGCCAGCCAGCAGATGCGCGGAGCCCATTGTTTGTTTGCTCACATGCGGTCCCACATGTCAGTGAAAACGCAAGAGGACCCACTGAACCTGCACATCTTTCACCTCGACATGCTGGTGATGAAAAACAAATCCAATAAAGATCTTCGGTGGCCGCTTTTGCAGTTACTCAGGAGTAGTAATATGCTATTTACAGTTTAACCCAAGATTCACATCACGTGGCATCAATTACCACTCCATTTTCTTGCATGACACGACTTGGATGGAGGATGTCCCACATGTCGGAAAAAGAAGGAAGAACTCAACCAAATCTTCTCCACATTTAGACCGGAGGAGTAGGAAACATGAGAAGCCCTGTGCCTACATCATACTACATACAAGCCCACCTCACGCAGTCGTGCTATCACCATATTTCTCGGCCTCCGTGCGACACCTAGCTCTAGTTGATCTAACTAGAACTAACTATTGGTTGGCTCTATGTGATGTGTCAACTTCATACTACTACGGATGCTGGCTATACTACTACGTCACTAACACTCCAAGAACTAAGTCGAAAACCATTTATAAATTGAGTTTATGACATGCATATGCAAATGTACCATTCATTACATACAACATGTCATCAACACACAATGACAACGAGGATACATGTTGGATTATAGATTAGTTCCAACAAAACATTCTAGCAAATACTAAAGTTTTCATCACACAACAAATAACAAGCAATGAACTGAACGTCGGCTCAACCACTCATCGACGTTGGAAACACTTGCTTTGAACTAGAAGTGATTTTCTAGGCAGGGCCAGCTATTGTCAATCTCGAGACCAACGCAGGACTGATCATCCAGGCTGAAGCGGCCTATTTCATGACCCATATTGTGATAGCCACGATAGGGAAGCATAGCAATATCCGAGGTATAGATATAGTTGCTTCTCATAAATGGTAGTAACGTTGTGTGAACAGCAGCTGGATAGCCTTTCACCATCATTGGATAGTTTTATCCAAGGAACAGCAAGTTTCCTTCAAGACTGTCAATACTAAACTAGGGAGAAGGTGTTGGCGCTAGCACAGTAGTATCCATCCTGAATACCCTGCAACGGATGTTGGAATAGGTCAGGAGAGTGCGACCATGAGAGACAACACCTGCTTTCTTAGTAACATCAGCGGTGCCCTATATACAGACAAGAAGAGGTGATCCATCGGAATAAGTTGGCAGGCGCCACTGAGTATATGGGTCCTCATGCTCGTGATCATCATCATCGTCATCTCCCCCTTGGTTATAAATTTTTTCAAGTATAGGTGGTGGAATGTTCACAGGACCTTGGAAACACAAGAAGGTTAATTAGTAAAGGGAAGCTAGCTAACCCGCATGCATGTGGACGAAACAATTATAATTACGGTGGAAGACAAACGTACCAAAAGCACAAGGATTCCGTGCAAAAATAGTGCCATGATTGGTGGCAGCAAACACAAGACCCTCGTATTGAATTGTACCACAGTACACATCCGTGTATAGAAACTGATTTTTGAGAAATATCCATCCAGTCGAACTATGAAGGAAGGAAACAAGCTTGTTGAAGATAGCAACAACTCCATAGTCCGTGTAATCCCAAGAGCGGTCGGGAGCTTGACAAATTGCTATCTTCTGTAGACGACAGTCACCATGATCGTAGTTGAACGTATGTAGAATACCAGTGTGCTCAACCTTTGGGCAGTCTGAGATTTTTGGAAGTGGAACCCGGTGATGAGTGTACTGATACGTCCATTTTGCATCATGCTTGTATATCGATATTTATTGCATTATGGGCTGTTATTACACATTATGTCACAATACTTATGCCTATTCTCTCGTATTTTACAAGGTTTACATAAAGAGGGAGAATGCTGGCAGCTGGGATTCTGGGCGGGAAAAGGAGCAAATATTAGAGGCCTATTCTGCACAACTCCAAAATTCCTGAAACTTCACAGAAGTCATTTTCAGAATATATATAAAATACTGAGCGCAAGAAGTTCCGGAGGGGGGCCACACCCTGCCCACGAGTGTGGGGGGCGTGCCCTACCCCCCTGGGCGCGCCCCCCTACCTAGTGGGCCCCCTGGTGGCCCTCCGATGCCCATCTTCTGCTATGTGGAGTCTTTCGATGAGGAAAAATCATAAGCCAGCTTTCAAGACGAGACTCCGCCGCCATGAGGCGGAACCTTGGCGGAACCAATCTAGGGCTCCAGCGAAGCTGTTCTGCTGGGGACACTTCCCTCCGGGAGGGGGAAATCATCGCCATCGTCATCACCAACAATCCTCTCATTGGGAGGGGGTCAATCTCCATCAACATCTTCACCAACACCATCTCCTCTCAAACCCTAGTTCATCTCTTGTATCGAATTCTTTTCTCTAAGTCCGGGATTGGTACCTATAGGTTGCTAGTAGTGTTGATTACTCCTTATGGTTGATGCTAGTTGGTTTATTTGGTGGAAGATGATATGTTCAGATCCTATATGCATATTAATACTCCTATGATTATGAACACGAATATGCTTTGTGAGTAGTTACGTTTGTTCCTGAGGACATGTGAGAAGTCTTGCTATTAGTAGTCATGTGAATTTGGTATTCGTTCGATATTTTGATGAGATGTATGTCTCTCCTCTAGTGGTGTTATGTGAACGTCGACTACATGACACTTCACCATTATTTGGGCCTAGAGGAAGGCATTGGGAAGTAATAAGTGGATGATGGGCTGCTAGAGTGACAGAAGCTTAAACCCTAGTTTATGTGTTGCTTCGTATGGGGCTGATTTGGATCCATATGTTTCATGCTATGGTTAGGTTTACCTTAATACTTTTGTTGTAGTTGCGGATGCTTCAAATAGAGGTTAATCATAAGTGGGATTCTTGTCCAAGTAAGGACATCACCCAAGCACCGGTCCACCCACATACCAAATTATCAAAGTACCGAACGCGAATTATATGATTGTGATGAAACCTAGCTTGACGCTAATTCTGATGTGTCCTCGGGAGCGCTTTTCTCCATATAAGAATTTTTCCAGGCTTGTCCTTTGCTACAAAAAGGATTGGGCCACCTTGCTGCACTTTATTTACTTTTGTTACTTGTTTCTCTTTACCAATTATCTTATCACAAAACTATCTGTTACCTATAATTTTAGTGCTTGCAGAGAATACCTTGCTGAAAACCGCTTATCATTTCCTTCTGCTCCTCATTGGGTTCGACACTCTTACTTATCGAAAGGACTACGATAGATCCCCTATACTTGTGGGTCATCAAGACTCTTTTCTGGCGCCGTTGCCGGGGAGTGAACCGCCTTTGGTAGGTGGAATTTGGTAAGGAAAAATTTATATAGTGTGCTGAAATTTACTGTCACTTGTTACTATGGAAAGTAATCCTCTGAGGGGCTTGTTCGGGGTATCTTCACCCCGACCAGTAGAGCAAAGAGTTGCTCCTCAACCTATTGAACCTACTTAAAATGAAAATGTCTACTTTGAGATTCCTTTGGGTATGATAGAAAAACTGCTAGCTAATCCTTTTGCAGGAGACGAAACAATGCATCCTGATGAGCACCTAATATATGTGGATGAAGTTTGTGGATTATTTAAGCTTGCTGGTGTGCCCGATGATGTTATTAAGAAGAAGGTCTTCCTTTTATCTTTGAAGGGAGATGCGTTGACATGGTATAGGCTATGTGATGATATGGGATCATGGAACTACAAATGATTGAAATTGGAATTTCATCAGAAGTTTTATCCTATGGATCTTGTTCATCGTGATCGCAATTATATATATAATTTTTGTCCTAGCAAAGGAGAAATCATCGCTCAAGCTTCGAGGAGGCTTAAATCAATTTTATATTCATGCCCCAATCATGAGCTTCCAAGAGAAATAATTATTCAAAATTTATATGCTCGGCTTTCTAATAACAATCGCACCATGCTTGATACTTCTTGTGCTGGCTCTTTTATGATGAAGACTATTGAATTCAAATGGGATTTATTGGAAAGAATTAAACGCAACTCTGAAGATTGGGACCTCGACGAAGGTAAGAAGTCAGGTATGACACCTAAGTTTGATTGTGTTAAATCTTTTATGGATACCAATGTTTTCCGTAAATTTAGCACTAAATATGGACTTGACTCTCAAATAGTAGCTTCTTTCTATGAATCTTTTGCTACTCATGTTGATCTCCCTAGGTAGAAGTGGTTTAAATATCATCCTCCCATAGAAGTAAAATTAGCTGCACCTATTAAAGTTGGAGAAAAGACTGTCACTTATAATGATCCTATTGTTCCTACTACTTATGTTGAGAAACCACCTTTTCCTGTTAGGATAAAAGATCATGCTAAAGCTTCAACTGTGGTTCGTAAAAGCAATATTAGAACCTATACACATCTTGAGTAAATTAAAGTTGAACCTAATATTGCTATTGTTAAAGATCTCTTGTCTGATAATATTTATGGGCATGTTATTCATTTCTGTGATGAGACTGCTAGAATTGCTAAACCTTGTGCTAAAGATAAACATAGACCCGTGGTAGGCATGCCTGTTATTTCTGTTAAAATAGGAGATCATTGTTATCATGGCTTATGTGATATGAGTGCCAGTGCTAGTGCTATACCTCATGACTTATACAAAGAAATTATGCATGATATTGCACCTGCTGAGATAGAAGATATTGATGTTACCATTAAGCTTGCCAATAGAGATACCATATCACCCATTGGAATTGTTAGAGATGTTGAAGTCTTGTGTGGGAAAACTAAATATCCTACTGATTTTCTTGTTCTTCGTTCCCCACAAGATATCTTTTGTCCCATTATATTTGGTAGACCCTTCTTGAACACAATTAATGCTAAGATAGATGGCGAAAAGGATGTTGTTACTATTGGTTTAGGTAATATGTCTAATGAATTTAATTTCTCTAAATTTCGTAGACAACACCGTGAAGAGGAATTTCCTAGTAAAGATGAAATTATTGGTCTTGCTTCTATTGCCGTGCCTCCTAGTGATCCTTTAGAACAATATTTGCTAGACCATGAAAATGATATGTTTATGAATGAAAGAAGGGAAATAGATGAAGTATTCTTTAAACAGGAACCCATCCTGAAACACAATTTGCCTATCGAAATCCTAGGGGATCCTCCTCCACCCAAGGGTGATCCCGTGTTTGAGCTCAAACCATTACCTGATACTCTTAAATATGCTTATCTTGATGAGAAAAAGATATATCCTGTTATTATTAGTGCAAACCTTTCAGAGCATGAAGAAGAGAGATTATTGAAAACTCTGAAGAAGCACCGTGCTGCTATTGGATATACTCTCGATGATCTTAAGGGCATTAGTCCCACACTATGTCAACACAAAATAAATTTGGAGAAAGATGCCAAACCAGTTCATGGCTGAATCCTAAGATGAAAGAAGTGGCAAGAAAGGAAATACTAAAGCTCCTTGAGGCAGGTATAATTTATCCCATTGCTGATAGTCAGTGGGTAAGTCCTGTTCATTATGTCCCTAAAAAGGGAGGTATTACTGTTGTTCCTAATGATAAAGATGAACTGATTCCGCAAAGAATTATTACAGGTTATAGGATGGTAATTGATTTCCACAAATTAAATAATGCTACTAAAAAGATCATTACCCCTTACCTTTTATTGATCAAATGCTAGAAATATTATCCAAACATACACATTTTTGCTTTTTAGACAGTTATTCTGGTTTCTCTCAAATACCTGTGTCAGCTGATGATCAATCTAAGACCACTTTTACTTGCCCGTTCGGTACTTTTGCTTATAGACGTATTCCTTTTGGTTTATGTAATGCACTTGCTACCATCCAAAGATGCATGATGGCTATATTCTCTGACTTTTGTGAAAAGATTTGTGAGGTTTTCATGGATGATTTCTCCGTCTATGGATCCTCTTTTGATGATTGTTTAAGCAACCTTGATCAAGTTTTACAGACATGTGAAGAAACTAACCTTGTCTTGAATTGGGAGAAGTGCCACTTTATGGTTAATGAAGGTATTGTCTTGGGGCATAAAGTTTCTGAAAGAGGTATTGAAGTTTATAAAGCTAAGGTTGATGCTATTGAAAAGATGCCATGTCCCAAGGACATCAAAGGTATAAGAAGTTTCCTTGGTCACGCCGGTTTTTATAGGAGGTTCATTAAGGACTTCTCAAAAATTTCTCGGCCTCTCACTAATTTATTAAAAAAAGATATACCATTTGTTTTTTATGATGATTGCATAGAAGCATTTGAAACACTTAAGAAAGCATTGATCTCTGCTACCTCTTGAGCACTGCCTTGGTTTTCCCCGAAGAGGAAGGGATGATGCAGCAAAGTAGCGTAAGTATTTCCCTCAGTTTTTGAGAACCAAGGTATCAATCTAGTAGGAGGCTACGTGCGAGTCCCTCGTACCTGCACAAAACAAATAAATCCTCGCAACCAATGCAAATAAGGGTTGTAAATCCCTGTAAGGCCACTTACGAGAGTGAGATCTGATAGATATGATAAAGATAATATTTTTGGTATTTTTATGATAAAGATGCAAAGTAAAATAAAGGCAAAGTAAATAGCAAAGTAGTAGGAGAACAATATGATAAAGATAGACCCCGGGGCCATAGGTTTCACTAGTGGTTTCTCTCGAGAGCATAAGTATTCTACGATGGGTGAACAAATTACTGTTGAGCAATTAACAGAATTGAGCATAGTTATGAGAATATCTAGGTATGATCATGTATATAGGCATCATGTCCGAGACAAGTAGACCGACTCCTGCCTGCAACTACTACTATTGCTCCACTCATCGACCGCTATCCAGCATGCATCTAGAGTATTAAGTTAAAAATAGAGTAACACCTTAAGCAAGATGACATGATGTAGAGGGATAGACTCATGCAATATGAAGAAAACCCCATCTTGTTATCCTCGATGACAACAATACAATATGTGCCTTGCTGCCCTTACTGTCACCGGGAAAGGACACCGCAAGATTCAACCCAAAGCTAAGCACTTCTCCCGTTGCAAGAAAGATCAATCTAGTAGGCCAAACCAAACTGATAATTCGAAGAGACTTGCAAAGATAACCAATAATACATAAAAGAATTCAGAGAAGATTCAAATATTGTTCATAGATAGACTTGATCATAAACCCACAATTCATCGGTCTCAACAAACACATCGCAAAAAGAAGATTACATCGAATAGATCTCCACAAGAGAGGGGGAGAACATTGTATTGAGATCCAAAAAGAGAGAAGAAGCCATCTAGCTACTAACTATGGACCCATAGGTCTGAGGTAAACTACTCACACTTCATAGGAGGGGCTATGGTGTTGATGTAGAAGCCCTCCGTGATCGATGCCCCCTCCAGCAGAGCTTCGAAACAGGCCCCAAGATGGGATCTCATGGATACAAAAAGTTACGGCGGTGGAATTAGGGTTTTGGCTCCTGCTCTGATCGTTTGGGGGTACCTGGATATATATAGGAGGAAGAAGTACGTCGATGGAGCAACAAGGGGCCCACGAGGGTGGGGGCGCGCCTGGTAGGGTGGGGCGCGCGCCCCTACCTCGTGGCCTCCTGTTACATGCCTTGACGTAGGGTCCAAGTCTCCCGGGTCTTATCTGTTGGGAAAATCACGTTCCCGATGGTTTCATTCCGTTTGGAGTCCGTTTGATATTCCTTTTCTTTGAAACCCTAAAACAGGCAAAAAAACAGCAATTTTGGGCTGGGCCTCCGGTTAATAGGTTAGTCCCAAAAATAATATAAAAGTGGATAATAAAGCCCAATAATGTCCAAAACAGTAGATAATATAGCATGGAGCAATCAAAAATTATAGATACATTGGAGACGTATCAAGCATCCCCAAGCTTAATTCCTGCTTGTCCTCGAGTAGGTAAATGATAAAATAGATTTTTTGATGCGGAGTGCTACTTGGCATAATTTTAATGTAATTCTTATTAATTGTGGTATGAATATTCAGATCCGAAAGATTCAAGGCAAAAGTTCATATTGACATAAAAATAATAATACTTCAAGCATACTAACTAAGCAATTATGTCTTCTCAAAATAACATGGCCAAAGAAAGTTCATCCCTACAAAATCATATGGTTTATTCATGTTTCATTTTCGTCACACAAGAATGCTCTCATCATGCACAACCCTGGTGACAAGCCAAGCAATTGTTTCATACTTTAGTAATCTCAAACCTATAAACTTTCACGCAATATATGAGCGCGAGCCATGGACATAGCACTATGGGT
The DNA here is from genome assembly GCF_002162155.2 of Triticum dicoccoides. Lineage (NCBI taxonomy): Eukaryota > Viridiplantae > Streptophyta > Magnoliopsida > Poales > Poaceae > Triticum > Triticum dicoccoides. The sequence continues at coordinate 132,406,091 of NC_041382.1, read as the reverse complement.
GGAATAGAATATAATGAGGGGGTTATGTGGAGAAGACAAAAAAGGAGATAGCCCCACATCAATGAGGCTAATCAATGGGCTATGGAGATGCCCACCGATTGATGTTAATGAAAGGAGTAGGGATTTCCATGCAACGGATGCACTAGAGCTATAAATGTATGAAAGCTCAACAAAAGAAACTAGTGGGTGTGCATCCAACTTGCTTGCTCACGAAGACCTAGGGCACTTGAGGAGGCCCATTGTTGGAATATACAAGCCAAGTTCTATAATGAAAAATTCCCACTAGTATATGAAAGTGACAAAACAAGAGACTCTCTATCATGAAGATTATGGTGCTACTTTGAAGCAAAAGTGTGGCAAAGGATAGTAACATTGTCCCTTCTCTCTTTTTCTCTCATTTTTTTGGGCCTTCTCTTTTTTATGGCCTTTCATTTTTTTATATTCCTCACTTGGGACAATGCTCTAGAAAATGATGAACATCACACTTCTATTTATTTACAACTCAATGATTACAACTCGATACTAGAACAAAAGATGACTCTATATGAATGCCTCCGGCGGTGTACCGGGATATGCAATGGACCAAGGGTGACATGTATGAAGGAATTATGAATGGTGGCTTTGCCACAAATACTGTGTCAACTAGATGATCATGCTAAGCAATATGACAATAATGAATGTGTCATGATGAACGGAATGATGGAAAGTTGCATGGCAATATATCTCGGAATGGCTATGGAAATGCCATAATTGGTAGGTGTGGTGGCTGTTTTGAGGAAGATATAAGGAGGTTTATGTGTGAAAGAGCGTATCATATCACGGGGTTTGGATGCACCGACGAAGTTTGCGCCAACTCTCAATGTGAGAAAGAGCAATGCACGGTACCGAAGAGGCTAGCAAAGATGGAAGGGTGAGAGTGCGTATAATCCACGGACTCAACATTAGTCATAAATAACTCACATACTTATTGCAAAAATCTACAAGTCATCAAAAACCTCGGTACTACCCGCATGCTCCTAGGGGATAGATTGGTAGGAAAAGACCATCGCTCGTCCCTGACCACTCATAAGGAAGACAATCAAATAACACCTCATGTTTCAAATTTGTTGCATAACATTTACCATACGTGCATGCTATGTGTGTGACACTTGAGTACACATTATGCTGTGTGTGACACTTGAGTTGGACATAAAGTGGTTTCAAATGTTCGAATTCACCTTAAACTGGATTCTAGCTTCTGAATTCGAGTATCGCCATTTGTAAATCATATTAATATATGACAGTGGCATACATCTTTGTCGTGCTTTTCAAGATATATAAAACACATAGAATGATTTATAAAGATTCGCATAGGAATACAAAATGGATTCGAATTTAGTTTCCAGGGTAAACGTGGATGCTTATTGTCCCAAAATTTGAAAGAAACGACAAAATGTCCACTCCCACGTTGGCTGCCCAAAGCCAAGTGTTTGGGAGATGGAAATTACTGTCTACCCCTTACACAGACAATCCATCAGCCCGATTTTCCACCGCACTCAATAGGGGTAGGTTAGTAACTTCAATTAGATGTGACACGACTGCCTTTGAGCTCATTTCGACACGGTGGGCACCAAACATGGGCGGAAAAACATATTTGATTCAAGCTCGTCCGAAAGACCTCTGTCTCTCCCTCCATTTCCCCATTCATGCATGGTGGGCGGCAAAACAAACTCAACTCGACCGAAATTGATGTAGGAAAATATTTTCAATAGGGGCAGGTTTGTAACTTCACTCAGACATGACACAACCGCTCTACCTGTCAGCCCCGTTCATACACCATGGCCACCAACTGTGGGCGCCAAAACACCCTCTCCTCGCCCGAAATCACTTTGGGCAAATATTGGCAAGATGCAAGATTACCGTCCTATCCCCAGCCGATGAGACATCCAAATTTTAAATGGGGGCTAAGGTCATAACTTTCCTATATTTCAGACAGGCGCGTCCCAAAAACATGGTTCTTGTACCTCTCCCTCCATTTTCCCATTCATACACCGTCCCTGCTAGAACACCATCCCCTCACCAGCCTCCTCCATCCGCCACCCCATCCATCGCCGCCGTCCTCCACCATGCCAGAGCGCCTACCAAGACCGTGTCGTCCACTGCTAGAGATGGACGTTTCTCATCCACGTCGACGGACCAAGAGCCTTGCATCGTGTCCTCTCACTTCATCGGTGTTGTCGTCCTCTTTGTTGGGGCCGCTCACACGACCTTCTCGTCCACCACAACGGGACTTATCCCCTGATGCACCTGTCTACTGTTGCAGATCTGCTTCAACACCACCGACAGCCATCGCGCCCCCGATGCCTACACGGCATCGCAAGAGAGGTGGTACTTCATATCTCCTCAACTTTTTGATCTCAACCAGAAAATAGATCGTAACTTGGTTACTGTACTTTTCTTTTCAGCTCTTAGAATTTAGTTCTTAGTTCGAAGCAAACAATGGATGCTAAATAGCATTTCTCTTGTTTACAGCTTTAAATCTGCCATTGCACAATCATAATAGGGTTTCATTGATCATGCTTAGGGTTTAATTGATCATGTTGGTTCCGTGGTGGTTTCCTTAATAGAAATCGGAGGGGAGATCCTCTTTTGCTCAAAAAAATGCTTAGGGTTTCCCCCTTTTATGATCACTATATGATCAGCATATGTGTTTCGTGTCATAATAGCACTACCCACCCATCAAGCTAAACAAGCTTAGTTGTTCAAATATGAATCTGATATTATTAAAATAGAGTTGTTTAGCTGGTCAGCCAAATGTTCCTAATTTTGTTTCGAAAATGCATGTACGCCGCTCGGGTGTGTATCTCTACAGGGTCCCCATGATGGGCCGCGGCCCACCCTAGGATTTTAGGTCGGCCCAGGCCTCGATTCCCCTCTGTTCTGCTGCACTTCCAATCTCTACTCGCCCCCAACTGCCTGCCTCGCCGGCGACTTGCCGTCCCCGGGTAGCATGACTCTAGGAGGAGACGCCGGACTAACAAGAGGTCAGGAGCCGCTCTCCCAACAGCGTCACCACTGCCCGAGCGCGCCGTCGTGCCTACCTTCCCAGTCCGTTCAGGGCTTAGCCTGCAGCAGCCACTAAGCCAACCTGATTTATCCCGAGATACGTCCTCAACACTCAGCAGCCACTCCTCATCACCCATTTTCTAATTGATTCATTACTCATTAGGCAGGACTATCATTAGGGTTTGTTGTGTACTGAGTGCTACCTACACTTAATGGTTCAGATGTGTTTCAGTAATCTTTAGTACCTGTAAAGTTCATAGGGTTTCAAAATTTCGGCCCTAGGAACAAACATTAGTCATTTTGGATTGTTGGCTGTAGCGACATTGACCCAGATTACTACTGCAGGCCAGGTTTGTTGACAATTTTACTTGTCTTTCTTACTCATTTGATATGATATCCAATTATTCACGTCGATTAGTTGCAAACAATAAGTGCTAGATGTCGGATGTGGGGTTCCGGCAAACCCTTAAGGTTCGAACACTGGGGTGCGCACGAAGTCTTTCCCTCCTACAGGTCTACGCTCTAGCTTGCTAAGATCTTGCAGACAAACTCGACGAACTCACAACACAGAAAGACACAGGGTTTATACTGGTTCGGGCCACCGCTATGGTGTAATACCCTACTCCAGTGTGGTGGTGTGGATTGCCTCTTGGGCTGATGATGAACAATACAAGGGAAGAACAGCCTCTTGAGGTTGAGGTGTTCTTGTGCGTATGAACTTGTGGTGTGTAGGTTCTCTCAAGCTAAGATCAGATCCCTCTTTTTCTCCCCCCCTCTACTATGGTGGCTAGTCCTATTTATAGAAGCCCTGGTCCTCTTCCCAAATATCAAGCGGGAAGGGAGACAACAATGGCGGGCTAATTTGAAGGGGGACAGCTAGTACAAGCTTTCCTGACAAAAGCGGTCTTCGCCTGCACAAAGCTCTGGTGGTGACGCCGTCTTGGGCTCCACAATGACCTCCGTCTTGCAGTCCATGGTCTTGGTCTTGTTGCACCAAAATGGCAACCTTTGCCTAAGGCCTCGGTACTCCGCGGCTGCGCTTGCCACCTTTGCACCAAAGGGAAAACAAGGACGCTGCGCACGCTGGCGCCCGCCTGGCGCCCGCCTGGTGTCGATCATCATGGCTCACATCACGAGAGCCTCGTGAGGTTCGCCTCGCCTTGATATCTCCGCTCCTCGTAAGCCTGCCTAGCTAGGCCACTCTAGAGGAGGTCTTGCGTCGTCCGCCTTGCGAGGCTAGGCCCCTCGCAAGGGTCTTGGATGCTTTGTCGGTGAAGATGGGTCGTACGGCCTGCTGGCTCCGCCACGCCGTGGGCCGCAGGCAGGCAAGTATGGGGACCCCCGTTCCCAGAACGCCGACAGTAGCCCCCGGGCTCAAGGTGTGCTCGGGCTTGGCTTCATGGCGAAGCCAAGGGTCAAGTTCGGAGCACCGCGGGCCCCAAAAGCCTGCGGCCTCGGTTGACGCGTGGCAGTTGATTGGACGTGGGCATACCCACTTCCCCATGCTGCCTTTGAATCCGCCTGGCTATGTGGCCCCGCTTCTTGCACAGTTATTCTTCCCTCTCCGTGCCTGGTTCTTCCAATCTTCCAATCTCCCCGCTTCCTCGTCGCCTTGCTCCGCCTCCTCAGTCCGACCAGCGCTCCGCTCGCTTCACCGCCATGGCGCCGAAGCAAGCTCAAAAGGGGAAGAAACCTCTGTCCTCGCCAACTGCACCTCCATCCTTCGAGCCGGCGCTAGGCCGGCCTCGGGTGCTCAACGGCGAGGCCATGGGCAAGGTGCGCCCCATGCTCACCTTCGGCTTCAACGAGTGGGGAGAGACGCCGGCCTGGCCTGCGTCTCGCTCCAGCATGGCCCGGGCAGTCACCAAGGTTCCTGTCTTCATTGATGCCCTTTGGGTTGGCCTTCTTCCTCCCTTCTCTGCCTTCTTCAACGCAGTGCTCGAGCACTATCAGATCCACATGCTCCATCTCGACCCTCAATCTGTGACCTTTCTTGCCGTCTTCTCTTTCACGTGTGAGGCCATGGTGGGCATCACACCCTTCGTGGCACTCCTCCGCCACTTCTTCTCGCTGCATCTCACTGGTGCCCAACAAAGCTCAGGGTGTGAGGGCTTCGAGGCTGTGGCTGCAACAGCAGGCATGGGGATGTTCTGGGACAGCAGGCCGTGGTCGTGGCTTCGAGCTCCCTTCATCCGCGAGCGAGTTCTGCACGTGATGGGTGTTTGTTGATGCCGGCGTGCTCAACCCTCTGCTTCAAGCTTCGGTGGGGCCTGCCATTCCAAACTCTAGCTGGGGCCATCAGAAGCTCACGAGCCCCTGTCTTGCCCCCGTCTGGGCCAGGTTGCGGTGGTTGAAGGACCTTGGTGTAACTGCGCCCATGGTGTTGAGGGAGTTTGTCAGACGTTGAGTTGCTCCGCTTCAGCGCCATTCTCGCCCGATGTGGGACTTGCTCAACAGTCAGGAGAACATGAGGGTTCAGGAGGAGGGGCTCCCTCTCGCTATGCGGCAAACGGTGCTCATGCTCCTATCTGGTGTCCCTCTGCCGGAAGAGATGCCCAAGAAAAGTTGCATGCTATACCACTGCGAGAACAAGGTCACCTTTGCCGCGACCATGCCTTCCTTTGATGAGTGGGTGCTGCGCCCAATTGGCTTGGTGTGGCCCCGCGAGAATCACGGCTGCTCAGATGTTGAGGAGCACATGCCGAGCGGTGATCCGAGGGCGTCGTCCTCGGGGGCTTGCGATGCCCCTCCTGAGGTGTCGGTCGCTGATGAGATGCGGCATGCGGCTCCCGAGGCCGAGGCTCTAGGGGCCTCGGGAGGTCGCAGCGAGAAAGATCCGGACTGTTCGCCACAGCCAGGCTCCCCTGAGGCTATCCCTCTTGGTTCTTCTTCGGCTCCGCCGCGCGCCGGCCATCATGTCCAGCGCTTTGGTCGCCTTTGTGTGGACTTTGAGGAGCTCCGCAAGAGGAAGGGATCACCCAGTGGCAGCAACATCTTTGGGACGTTGAAGCGACGGAAGTACATCGTTGTCGACGAGTAAGTACCTTAGCTTGGTGATCTTCTATGTGCCGCCTTCCTTTCTTGATGATTGTCCCCTCAGGTCCCCTTCTGCTAAGGCCGCGAAATATCCAAAGCAGCATCTCCCTCTCGTCCCGCCGTGCCCGCCAAGCTCCAGCGCTATAGGCTCGGTCGCTGCCCACGGCATGGGGTCAGCAAGGGGAGTAGGTCCGTCATCAAGGCGCCCCAAGCTTGCGCCTTCGCCGTCCTTTCTATGCGGCCTTGCTCGAAGCACAGCAGGCGTGCCAATGGCCCCTCCCTTGGTCACGGTTGGAAGCTGGCTAGCCTCGGTCCTGGGGTCTTCTTCAAGGAACTGGCCTTGTTCGGTTCGGGCCCCTCGCGAGGGTTAGCTGGCGCCTGGGGCCGTGCCAGCCCCTAGCCCCCAACCAGGAGGTGGTGCGCCACTTGATGCTCCACCCGCATCCCCCGAGGTGGAGGACGAGGTGGGCCAAGCATTCGAGCTCGAGCGCGGGCGCAGCGTGGTCCGCCACGAGCTCTTCCAGGAGGCGATGGGCGCGATGAACCGCCTTGGTGAAGAGCTTGCTGGCGTTGACTCGCATCTTGAGGCTGAAGGTCTTCGGTTGGTGGAGGAGCGGCGCAAGCTGCGTGTGGCCATCAACCTTGGCCATTATCATCGCGACATCGACATCGAGAGGCGTGCGGAGGCTACAACCGCCGCCCTGGTTGCTGCGCAGGCGGACTTGGCCTCCGCCCGTGCCGAGCTACTTTCCCTCCGGAGACGAATTGACGACGCCGAGGCCGTCGCTCAGTAGAACAGAGAAGAAGTGCTTCAAAGATGGAGCGCGAGCATGCTCCTCTTCTTCAAGACCTTAGGAACAAGGCCAACACTGCCCTGGGCTATATCTGGGATGAGAACACCCCGACCACTCACTCAAGTGACTACGCCAGCCACCTGATCTTCACCGAGGTGGTGACGCGCCTGGAGGCTCAATCTGCCAGAGCTTGGCAGCTTGTGGAGGAGAGGGGTCGTGGCCTGCTTCAGCGCGCCTTCTCCCGTGTCTTCAGCCACCTTCTGAACACCGACCCCAACTTCGACTTTGATGCCGCCATCGCCCCTGTACCCATTGTCGTCCGGGGCGACCTGGTGTGTTGGGTAGAGGACCATGTCGATGCGTTGGTCAGGGCCTTCACCTCTAAGAATGTTGGGGTGGTGGTCGTCGCAGACGGAGGTGACGTGGTCAACGACGGCGATGGGGGCGTCGCCGACGGCGGCGACGATTCTGATGGAGATGATGATGATGCGAGTGACGCGTCCATGGACGATTCAGCGAGCGATGTCTCTGGCTGATCCCATATTCTCCTGTTGTTTTATTCTGCACGCAAAACTCGGGTGTGGCCCTTGGAAAACTTGTGAGAGCATTTTGAGAGGGGGAGCCCCTCGTGTAAGCAAATCGCAGTTTTTATTTTCCTATGCGATGTGGGTATGTGTCCTCGTGAGCTCATGAAGCTGGGGGTGAGTTTCCTGACGTGGTTTACCTTAGTCAGCGCCAACTTAGGGTTGGGTCATGAGGCGACGAGTTCCTAAGAATCCTGCGGAGCTTATCGCCCCGTTTGAGGGGGGCCCGCAAGGGGTGAGCACCAGGCATAGTGCTAGCGCGTGCTTTGCGTGGTCCGGATCGCGAGGAGCTTTGCGAGGGAAAGGCGATGGACGTGAGTCCCAAACCAAACAAGATCCAGAAGGCGAGAAACGGCTCGAACGAGAAAAGGCACCCCCGCGCGCATCGATAAAAATTCAGCTTCAACTTAAGTCCAGAATCAGAAAGCAAAGCCACAGAAAGAGAGATCCAAAGAAAAAGGCCGCGTCCGGCACCTAGTCTAGTCTTCGGGTCTTCAAGTCTTCTCACCAGCGCGGAGCTAAGTGTTGTCCACTAGGCGTGGGAGGGAGCCCCATGGACTGAGGCCGACGCTCCTGAGACTACGGGGCGTGTATAGCCCCAACTCATTATTACGTGAGAGTCTCACGGGCGGCAAGCTTCACAGGCACCGGGCCTTCTTCACAGGTACCGGCCTTGCTTCATATCGCTAGACGAGGGGCCCACCCTGCGCCACTCTTGACCTCCTTTGAGCCGACCGGAGACCAGGACAACACAAAGGAGGGAAAGAGGACGCCAGCGGTTCCCTCGGCGACCACCGGTCGTCTGCCGGGGGAAGGGTTGTTGAAGCCACCCCGGCAGAGGGCCTACCTCCGAGTGTCCCCTGGTTTCGCGTGCCTTGGGAAGGGGCCTTGCTCCTAGCTTCCTCCCGGCAGCCCCCAGCGTGTCTCCCTTGTTGAAACGGGTGCCGTCGTGCTAGGGTCGCCGATCGATGCTGCAACCTGATTCATCTACAGCCCATGGTTAGCATAAGCCTGTTCCTGAGAGGTTAGCGGTACCCTATAGTTGTCGTCGCTAGCATGATCGTTGTGGCTCTCCACTGGCTCCTGGAAGGCTTCGACTCCTAGCGCCCCTTCTCCCCAATCTTCTCCAACGAATGAGCCGATGTCATCCTCTGGTGCGTACCCTTGGGCCATCATGCGGGGCTCGTAGGCCTCCGAGGCCGCCACCCCGAACACCTCGCCGTGGTGCCCAACGCTCCATGTTGCTCCGCCCATGATGGCGTCTTGGGGATGATAATATGGCATCCGACCGAGGCCATGGGGGTGACACTTGCGCTCGTGCTTCTCAAGGGCGGCATGGGGGGGTTGGAGCCCCCTACGCCGCCAGCCATGCTGATGTTGACGAAGCCCCCGGGCATAGTCGATGGCGCGCAGATGTGGTGAGGCTCACCGCTCGACCTAGCATTGGCTTGGGGGGAGTCGATGGCAGAAGGGTGGCGCTCAGCAGCTCAGCAACATGCTCAAGTAGCGTGTCCCGGCCGCTCTTCATCAGCCTGCATCACAGCAGCTCCCTTGCCACTATGAGTGTCGTTCGCATGTTCGCTTGCTCCCGCCGTGAGTGCGGCGCTGTTGCTGCGGCGTGACTCGCTGCTCTCGCTGCGGCTCGTGCTTGCCGCGGGGTGAGGGTGGATGATGCCTGGCCACGCTGTCCATGCCCGGCGGAGCTTGGTGGCGCCCGCGCCGCTTGGGGTGCGGGGTCGAGATCTTCATGGGCAGGCGGCGCCGTCCAGGCCAGCTAGGCTGCCCAGCGGTCGGATCCGGCCCTTGGGTCACCAGACATCGTAGTCGGTGAACGTTGGAGAGCTGATTGGCGGAGAAGAAGCTCTGGCGCACCCCTACCTGGCGCGCCAAATGTTGGATGTGGGGTTCTGGCAAACCCTTAAGGTTCGAAGACCGGGGTGCGCGCAAAGTCTTTCCCTCCTACCGGTCTACGCTCTAGCTTGCTAAGATCTTGCGGACGAACTCGACGAACTCACAACACAGAAAGACACATGGTTTATACTGGTTCGGGCCACCGTTGTGGTGCAATACCCTACTCCAGTGTGGTGGTGGTGGATTGCCTCTTGGGCTGATGATGAACAATACAAGGAAAGAACAGCCTCCTGAGGTTGAGGTGTTCTTGGGCGTATGAACTTGTGGTGTGTAGGTTTTCTCAAGCTAAGATTAGATCCCTCTCCCCCCCCCTCTACTATGGTGGCTAGTCCTATTTATAGAAGCCCTGGTCCTCTTCCCAAATATCGAGCGGGAAGGGAGCCAACAATGGCGGGCTAATTTGAAGGGGGACAGCTAGTACAAGCTATACTGACAAAAGCGGTCTTCGCCTGCACAAAGTTGTGGTGGTGACGCCATCTTGGGCTCCATGATGACCTCCGTCTTGCAGTCCATGGTCTTGGTCTTGTTGCACCAAAATGGCAACCTTTGCCTGAGGCCTCGGTACTCCCCGGCTGCGCTTGCCTCCTTTGCACCAAAGGGGAAACAAGGACGCTGCGCGCGCCGGCGCCCACCTGGCGCCCGCCTGGTGTCGATCGTCATGGCTCACGTCACGAGAGCCTTGTGAGATTCGCCTCACCTTGATATCTCCGCTCCTCGTGAGCCTGCCTAGCTAGGCCACTCCAGATGAGGTCTTGCGTCGTCCGCCTCACAAGGCTAGGCCCCTCGCGAGGGTCTTGGATGCTTTGTCAGTGAAGATGGGTCGTATGACCTGCTGGCTCCGCCACACCGTCGGCCGCAGGCAGGCAAGTCTGGGGACCCCCATTCCTGGAACACCGACACTAGACCAACTTCTTGATTCATCTTTTGGACGGTCTCTTACTATTGTTACAATTCTGCATACTTGTCCTAGTAAGCTCACAAGTAATGATTGATTCACTACATATATGCTTGCCTTGACATATTTGTTGTTAATATTCTTTTATGGTGGACCACCTGTTTCAAAATACTAGAACCACAGACATGAGTGAATAGTATTTCTATTTGTGTGATCTCTTCCATCATGTGTGGGCAACGAACACTGCATTGTATAGAAAGAAAGTGTCATTTCCACGTTTTACATAGACTACAATCTTTTACGTGGAATACAATTTTCCTACTTGCTTTGTGTCGCACTACCAGCACTCCACCCTTTGAAGCTAAACATTATGTCACTCATAATTCCTTAGTTCATTTGTTCAAATAAGAATTTGATATGATTCTAATGTTCCTACTTCAGTTTTGAAATGTGTGTCTGCCTGTTATAGAGACAAAAGAGGTTTGTATTTCTGTGTGTGGTCTGGTCAGCATGGTTGTTGGTTAACTTTGCATATCCAGGGGTTTATAGGGAGACACTCTTCGAGTTGAATCTGCAATGCATTCCATAGATAATCTGACTACTTTTTATGCTTTCATGAATCTCGGATACTGAACAACATCATAATGATTATGAGCTTGTGCGCATGAAAAGAATAAAGCGGAACAATGCCATGGATGTCAAACTTGGCATTAAGGGACTGAAATCAAGTCTGGATGCAATGCAATGCAAATGCTCTCCACCTATAGATTCATGCTCAAAATATGATCCTAACAGTGATTGTGAGCTAGAGGGAGACCTAAGTCAATGTAGCTCCCTAGTGGAGGAGTAAGAGGCAGATGCCCTATCTTATTCACCCATCAAGGTGCTTGCTCTAACTTTCCAAGGTTATATTGGTCACACATATCTTGCAATTGATGCTTTGCATTGCTTCTACTTTGTTGCACTGCCATTAGCTTAGTTTACACATCGTGTATGTGAATACGCCCTTCCTATCCATTTTCAGTACATATTCCATCTGTCATCATACCATATTTATCCATTCAAATGTTGTTCTTGTGTATCAGACGTTCAAAAGGAAGAGGGCGATTGATGATCATGGAGGATCACGAGCAAAGTATTTGGAAAAGGTAGTGATACCTGATAAATCAAATAGCCCATTAGGTGTAGTTGCAATATCACCTGACCCACAAAACACAGCTCCAACTCTAGCAGCCTCTAGCCCTACTACACTGGTCACCTCTGATGCCCCAACTCAGCAGACCCCAACTGCAGCAAACAGTATGATGATGCCAGTTGACATAGCACCAACTCTACAACACAAAACCCCCATTCTAGCAAAGAGTACACCAAATCCAGTTGCCAAATCCCTTTTCGAACCAGAGAGAGCCCCAATTGCAGCAAATAGGACCCCTATTCCATTTCTTCCCAGTTTCGAAGATGAAGCTTATGTTGTTATCAGGAACTTTGTGCGCATCTTTCCTTCATGGAAAGATTATACCGCAGACACAAAACAATTTCCAGTCTTCCACCGCAACTTACGCGTAAGTAATGTACTAATGTTATTCATGGTAATTACTGCATATGATTCTGCCGGCAGAAGACACAAGATTTCATTCTTTTAAATAGGCAAGGACCAAACTAGGTTGTCAAGACGAGCAAGGTTTGGTTGCACTTTTCAAGCACTCGTTGATGAAGTATCGTTCCTACCTAAGGCAAGCGCACTTCTATGGCAAGCCTCTAAACGAAATTTCTATAAATTCTCCGATGCTACATTTATCAGACGTGACTATAATAATCTTGTTACACATTGGTCTTGTCTGCAGCGTAAGGTACTGTCTATGATATCACATCACAATTTTAACTACATTTGTGCATTTTCTTTAACGTCTCACTTGTATGAAAACTGTTAGCAGAAGAACATTCATTATCAAGGGACCACAGAATCTCGCAACTATATTGCACACTTCATTGCTCTTGTGAGTACCTCTTGCCCTGTATGACCATACTTACTTTCATAGCTAGTTGATTATGTAGCATCACTTCACATGTTAGCCCCATTATCGTCCATTTGGTGGACATTATAAGATCCGTATGGACTCTTACATAAATTTAGAATCAACCCAATGCTTTTGAAGAGGTTTAGCTCTACAGTCCTCTTGTAAGGACTGGACGTCGTCTATCATTGTACTTACATTAACAGCTACTCCCCCCATCCCATAATATAAGAACGTTTTGTACAGTACACCAGTGTTCAAAACACTCTTATATTTTGGGAAGAGGGATTGGTTCATTGTGTAGCATTCTGCATCTTATCTCCCTCGCCCACCATTTACTAAAAAATATCAGATCTATATTTAATCTTAGCAAAAAGTTGAATACACAGACAATGTCAGTGCAGAAGTGTATCCCATTGCTCTTGTCAGTACATTTTGTCCTGTAATGCTTGTACTTCCAGGGATTGGTAGTTGATAATGTAGCATCAATCTGCATCTTATCTTCATTATCCTCTATCCCTTCCAGTACTATCATATCTATAATTACTCTCTACAAAATGCAGAGTACAGGCAATGCTTATGAAGAAGATTATGTGCTGAAATTCTTGAGTTATCCTTCCCTTGACATGGAGAAGGGCATTATAAAGCCGGTGTTAACTGTTAATGTAAGCCAGTCCTTCTAAAGCCTTTATCCTCAACTGCTGTTTAATTTTCTCATACTCCCTATCGTTAATTGTTGTTTAGTTTGTTGTTTCTATCAAAATGCATGTTCACAACAACCGTAAGTTCCAAGTTTTACTTGCAAAACCAAATTCCTTATTCATACCATGCACATTACTCAATACTCCCTATATGTATGCTTGTTTATATGGATCTATAATCTAGTGTGTGGTGAAGCAGCACATGTTTGCAGCTTGTCATCTCCTGTTTTATCTTACTGATGTGGCTGATGATATGAACAACATGCCATGCACATTAACCAAAATAGATACAATGATTGTCTTTGCCCTTCATCTATGCTTTTTATGTTGACATGGTAATCCAGTAGTATGGTGAAGCTCCCTGCATTATGAACAATGCCAAATTATGATATTGATATTTTGAACTTACTCTTTATTTTCTAATTTGAAATTGGATGGAATTGACAGGACAGTAATCATCTTTGTTTATACACGTGCAAAACATGTCATCTCTCTGCTTGTTTCAGGGTGATATGCCTGATGGCATGCACAAGTCTGTTGAAGGCTATGAGACAAACCTGACATATATTGCAGCAAATAAGGCAAAACATGTTGAAGATAGCGAGAAAACCCCCAAAGTCTTGTCTTGATGTAGTGTTCAAGTTACTTAAGACTAGCAGTCAAACAAGCTCATAGAATTCACTGTTTGAGTCAGTTCGACTTCTTCAGTCCCAAGTTCTATTAGAAAGGCATTCTGCAACTCAACTTCGACTTGAAGTCCTGTCTCTAAGAAAGATTGTTGAGAACACCAATGAGAACCTCATTACTAAACAGCTATACCTGGAAGCTATGACCGACATGCTAGGCCGGTCTCATAGCCTTGCTCAGCAGCTTGCGCAACAGTTCCTGTGCAAGGCTAACCTTCCTTGAACTGTCTTGGAAGTGGTCTTGGTTCAATGTTATTTTGTTTCTTTTACTGGGAACTGTGGGGCAAACCCCCATAGCATATCAGAACTTTATTAATGAAAAAAACAACATTTACAACAAGATGATTACTGTCACATCCCAAGTTCTGGTAATGCCTAGTGCTAACATATGGTGTTGCATCATGTCTATTTTACTCAGAAAATTTGAAATGGGGAAGACAAGCCCTAGCACCAAATGAAATGCAATTAGGATCAAAATAAAAATATTTTCAATGAACCCAAAATGCCCTTTAGAAAAGTTCATTATTTTTGATAAAGGTGAAAACCTCTGCCAAAAATAATGCACATATTTTTAGGCCATTCTGGATTTTTGAATAACCCATATTGTATTTGAATTGGGGATTTTAAATACTATTAATATTTTTAAATGCTCCAATAATTCTGGAAATAGTTAAGGGCATCTGTAATAATTCATTTAATGCCCACAATTATTTTCAGGATTTATTAAAATGGTTTGGGTTATAAACTAAATCAAAACAAAATAACATAAATAGAAAACAGAAATAGAATTAAGAGAGAGAGAGAGTAATCTCAGCTGCAGCCCACCTGGCCGGCCCAGCTAGCAGCCCAACCAACTGGCCCAGCCCACCGAGGGCAGGGGCGTCTTCTTCCTCCTGCTAGAAGGCAGAGGAGAAGACAGCCACGGCACCGCGGCGTGCCACGCCGGCAGCTGCCTGCCTGGCTGCCCCCTCGTCGCCCTGGACATCCCCAACGCCGCCACGCACGCCCCTGGAACCCCTCGCACTCTCCCTCGCTCATCCCCCTCCTCCGTTTCTCTTACTCACAACCACCGAGCGTAGCCGTCGCCGCCGACGCGCACCGTCGTGGCCACCGGCCACCCCATGCCTCACCGACGCGCTCAGAGGCTCCGCCTCGACCCCCTCTTCCTCCTCACCGAGCCACGCCCCGCGGGAGCCCCTACAATGCCGCCATCAGCTCCGTCTTCTTCCTCGGACTCCAACGGCCGCCGTCCTCGATTCTCCGTTGTCAGGACCTCCCCCGAGCTGCTGAGCCTACCTGTCAATCCGCTGTGAGCCCCTGCTGCTTCTCCTGTGCTCGCCCCCTCCGTTCCCGTCCCCTAGCTCCATTTCTCATCGCGGCCGAAAGCTTCTCGCCGCCGGCCATGGCGTAGCCGTGGCCATAGCTGCGCACGCTCACAACGGAGCGCCTCACCGTGCTCAGAAAGCCCCCAGGAGGCCAACGCAGCCGCTAGCCGGCCCCCTAGTGCATTGCAGCCTCGTGCCCGCATGTTCCCGAACTCCGGCCGCCGCAAAAGTTGCCGCCGCCGTCGATTTAGTCAACCCCGGCGCGAGGTGTTACCACCGCTGGATGCGCGAGTCTCCCAGCTCGCCGTAGCCGCAAACCACGAGTGAAATGATGCTCTGTAGCTCCATCCCGAGCATCTCCGGTGAGCCACCGCCGTGCTTTTGGTCGCCGGCGTCGACCGCTGACATGGTCGCTTAACTAAGACTAATCACCACTAATCCCTCCCTAAGAGACGCTGACAGACGGGCCCCACCCGTTAGTTAACCACAGGGTTATACCCTGTTTAATTTAAGCTAATGACCGTGGCCCCACCGATCAGTTTGACCTGGCCACGTCACCGTTGACCTGGTCCCACACGTCAGCCACAGAAACCAGCCCTGGGTCACTGACCAGTGGGCCCCACTGGTCAGGTTTGACCCGGACCAGCCCCTGTTGACCTGCTGACATCATCATGATGTCAGGCTGACGCAGTAATCCTTTTTCTGGAATTTAAATAAATCTTAAATGATTTATTTATTTCAGAAAATGTCCAAAACTTCTAAAAATCATAGAAAATCAACCGTAACTCCAAATGAATTAAGTTATATATGAAAAATGATCAGAAAAATCCAAGGAATCTGTTTATGGCATTTGCATGCATGTTACAGCAACTTATGTCCTCTGTTTAGGAAAATTCAATTAAATGGCATTTAAGAAAGCACATATGGGGTTTGATTTTCAACCTAGTGTTCAAGCCAACTCCATTTAACTTGTTGCTAGTTGCATTAGCTCAATCAACAGCATAATGCCATGTCATGATCATGCATCATATTGTGCATTGCATTGATTGTGCTTCTTTCTCTGTTGCCGGTATTTGTCCCCTCTCGAATGACGTGGTCTCGACGATGAGTTCGATGACACCGATGAAGACTCATGGTTATCTTCAGAAGTTCCAGGCAAGCAAAGCAGCCTTGTTCGTTCCGATACAATCCCACCCTCTCGCTCCTGCTCTCTTTTACTGCATTAGGACAACAACGATTCAACTGTTACTTGCTGTGATAGTTGAGCCCTTATCCTCTGCATGACCTGTCATTGCCATAGTAAATAGATAAAACCCACTAGCATGAGTAGGAGTTGTTTGAGCCCTGATGTGCCTACTCATTCGTGCTTGTTTGTCATGCCTTCTACTGCTTAGAGTTGAGTTAGGTCTGATTCATCGGGGGTGAATTGGGAACAGTGATGAACATGTCCTACTGTGTGTGAGCTAAGTGTGTGAACACGATTTGGTAAAGGTAGCGGTGAGAGGCCATGTAGGAGTACATGGTGGGTTGTCTCATTGCAGCCGTCCTCAGGAACTGAGTTCTGTGTCTGTGATCCATGAACAGCTACTACCACTCATTGGGATCCTTAATTGACCCTCTCGGCTTCTTAATCACCCTAGTACTCTGTCCAGGAGTTGCAACTAGTTTCTGGTGTTTGTAGGTTATGTGTTGGCGGCCGTGCGTAGCGCTGACCCTAGGGGTGGGCTATGTTGCGGTAGATACACCGTGGCACGGTGTACCGGGCGCCCGTTTGGTGTCTCGGGAACCCTGTTCACATTGTTCGGGGCTGTATGTGGAAACCTCGGCCGGACTCCCTGCGGATGGAACCTGGATAGGCGATAAACCTGGACTAGAGACTTATGTGTTTAGGTAGGCCGTGGCCGACACCCTCGCCAGGCTTCCGCTTGAAGGTTGCCGAGATACATGACGTGTATATGGTGGTAAGTGGTGGGAGCGTGTGTGAAGAAGTACACCCCTGCAGGGTTAACATTATCTATTCGAATAGCCGGATTCCTCGGATATGGAAACTTGGACCCCTTGCATAGTTCATAGACAAGTGAAAGTGGATACTCTAAAACTCGCAAGATAAGTGTGAGTGCTATGGATGGCCTTCTCGTAGGGAGACGGGAGCGGATCCATAGTGGTGTATTGAATGGTGAATATGTGGACTCGTGTGCGCCACCTCAAAAGAGTTGCTTGCAGTCGTAGTTCATGTTAGCCACTGAGTCAAAGCTGGCTTGCTGCAGTTAAACTCCACCACCCCCTTTTTGATACTGATGCATATGTAGATAGTTCTGATGTAAGTCTTGCTGAGTACAATTGTACTCACGTTTGCTTATCTTATGTTTTGCAGAGAGACTTCAGTCTCGCTAGTAGTTTCGCGTGGACTTCGACGTGTAGCTTGTTACCTCAGCTACGATCTTGTGCCTTGGCAGGATCTGGTAGATAGTCAGGCTTCTTAGCCTTTTCCATTTGTAGATGTTTGTACTCAAACATGTTAAGCTTCCGCTTGTGCCTTGATTTGTATGCTATGATTGTTGGGTCATGAGACCCATGTTTGTAATATCTCGCTCCTCGGAGCCTAATGAATACATACTTTGAGTTGTAGAGTTATGTTGTGATGCCATGTTGTATTTACACATATCGAGCATATTGTGTGTATGATTGAAATGCTTGGTATGTGTGGGATCCGACAATCTAGTTGTTTATCCTTAGCAGCCTCTCTTATGGGGAAATGTAGTCTAGTGCTTCCATGAGCCATAGTAGTCTGCTACAGCCCGGTTCACCGGAGTCCTGCTAGCCCAGCACTACTGCTCAGGACACTTGACTGGCCGGCATGTGTTTCACTTCGTTCCTGTGTCTGTCCCTTCGGGGAAATGTCACGCGGTGACATCCGGAGACCTGCCTAGCCTGCTACAGCCCGGGTTCCCGGAGTCCTGTTAGCCCACTGCTACAGCCCGGTTTCACACGCTGCTGACTGACATGCTCGATGTGATTCATGTATGCCTGTCCCCATAGGTTAGTGCCTCTTTGGGTTCACGACTAGCCATGTCGGCCCGGGTTCTCTGTCATATGGATGCTAGCGACATTATCATATACGTGAGCCAAAAGGCGCAAACGGTCCCGGGCCTTGGTAAGGCGACACCCATGGGAATACCGTGCGTGAGGCCGCAAAGTGATATGAGGTGTTATCGGCTAGATCGATGTGACTTGGAATCGGGGTCCTGACAATTACAAGGGTTAATCCAAAAAAAGAGAGGAAATCTTCTAAAAAGCCTTAAGGGGGGGAGAAAAGAGATCCACTTCAAGAGATCATCCTTGTAAGCAGACTTGATTCTATGCTGCAGGAGACTACTATCATGCCTAAAAGAACCTCTCCATTTATTAAAACTTCCCTCTCACTTCTTAAAACATTGGCATTTCTGATGATCCAGATGTTCCAGCAGGCAGTGAACACCACTTCAGTGAAGAAAGGCTTATCAAAAATTATTCTGGCCTGAATAACTAAATAAGACATGGAGTTACTAGTAGACCAATCAATCTGCAAATAATTCCAAATTCTAACACTGAAGTTGTAGTTAAAGAATAGATGGCCCCTGGTTTCTCTTGTGTGTAAAGGACATAGCCTACAATGAGCTCCATCCTCCATGTGCCAGTGTCTCCTTTCCACCATACCCTTTGTGTTCAATCTGTCCATAATGAGCATCCAAGCAAACACCTTAATCTTGAGAGTGCAAGAAGACTTCCATATCCAACAAGTCAAGGGGTTGAAAGTTTCAGACACAACTGTCACATCCCTAGTTCTGGTATGACCTAGACCAGCTAGTCATTTGTGCATCATGTTTAAATTCCATTTAAATTTGAAATGGGGATTTGTGAAACCCTCATAATCATTTCTGGAAATGACCCAGATAAAAATTGCTCCAAAAATGTCCAAGAAAATGTTCATGTTGCTCTATGAAAATATTGGACAGAGATAAAAATCAAACCAATATTTTTAGGAGCTCATAAGTATTTATTTTGGGCATTTGGAATTAATGCAGTACTTATTTGCTTTGGATATATACTGTTATATATATACAATATTGTCCAAAAATTGTGCTAGTTGATGAGGAGCTCTGGTATAATACCACTAGCTCCTGCAAAAATTGGCACAAGGAAATAAAATGATTTAGTATTTTTATTAAATCAAAGCAAATGTCAGAAAATAGAAAACAAAAACAAAATAGAAAAAAAAGAGGAACTACCTGGACTTACCTGGGCCACTTGCTGGCCTGGCACTATGCAGCCAACCGGCCCAGCTGTGCGGCCCAGCTGGCCCAGCTCGCCTCCTCCTTTGTCTTCTTCCTCG
Source organism: Triticum dicoccoides (assembly GCF_002162155.2). NCBI lineage: Eukaryota > Viridiplantae > Streptophyta > Magnoliopsida > Poales > Poaceae > Triticum > Triticum dicoccoides. The sequence continues at coordinate 132,386,727 of NC_041382.1, read as the reverse complement.
CGCCTACTGGCACTGTGCGTGTCACGCGTGCGCTCGCCCGCGTCCACGTCTCCCACCACCTCCTACTTCTCCCTCTCGACACCCTGGACGCCTGGACGTCGCCACGACGCCCCACACCTCTCTCCCTCTCTCTCGTTTCTCCCCCCTCCCCTGGTCTCTCTCCCGCGCACGGCTGAACGTTGCCGTCGCCGCCACTCGCCATTGTCGTAGCCACCGCCTCCCCCTCGCCTCTCCGACACACGCAGGAGCTCCGCCTCCTCGCTCTGAAGCTCTCCACCGAGCCACGCAAGCCGGAGCGCCCCGTGGAGCCGTCGCCGTCGCCATCTTCGCCTCCGACCGCCATGGATCCCCATCGCCGCCCCGCCAACTCCAGCCTCCCCCGAGCTCTCTGACTACGTCCCGAGCCCACCGTGAGCCCCTGCATCGGTTTCCCCTTCTCCCCTGCCTCCCCGCGCTCTGTAGCCATGCGCCCGCTCGAGCCGAGCTCCGGCCGCCGCCGCGAGCTTCGCTCCGGCGAGCTCCGCCGCCCCCGCAGCCTCCCGTCTGTTCCCCTGGATGCGCGCGAGCACCAGCTCCTTGGGGATGGTCTCCGCGGCCGATTTGGTCGCAGGAGACGCAATCCCGAGCCCCTCCGCCGCGTTCGGCCTCGCCGGCGGCTAAACGCCGGCGGGTTGGCTGGGTTTAACCCTCCCACTTGACCAGATTTGACCGTATGGGTCAATGACATGTGGGGCCCGACCTGTCAGGTGATCAAATGTCAGAAAATAGAAAACAAAAATAAAATAGAAAAAAGGAGGAAGTACCTGGCCTTACCTGGGCCACTAGCTGGCCTGGCACTATGCAGCCAACCGGCCCAGCTAGCGCAACTCGCTTCCTCCTCTGTCTTCTTCCTCGCGCCTACTGGCACTGTGCGTGTCGTGCGCGCGCTCGCCCGCGGCCACGTCTCCCGCCACCTCCTACTTCTCCCTCTCGACGCCCTGGACGCCTGGTCGTTGCCACGACACCCCACACCTCTCTCCCTCTCTCTCGTCTCTCCCCCCTCCCCTGGTCTCTCTCCCGTGCATGGCTGAACGCTGTTGTCGCCGCCACTCGCCATTGTCGTAGCCACCGCCTCCCCCTCGCCTCTCCGACACACACAGGAGCTCCGCCTCCTCGCTCTGAAGCTCTCCACCTAGCCACACAAGCTGGAGCGCCCCGTGGAGCCGTCACCGTATCCATCTTCGCCTCCGGCCGTCGTGGATCCCCATTGCCGCCCCACCGACTCCAGCCTCCCCCGAGCTCTCCGACGATGTCCTCGAGCCCACTGTGAGCCCCTGCATCGGTTTCCCCTTCTCCCCTGCCTCCCCGCGCTATGTAGCCATGCGCCCGCTCCAGTCGAGCTCCGGCCGCCGCCGCGAGCTTCGCTCCGGCGAGCTCCGCCGCCCCCGCAGCCTCCCGTCTGCTCCCCTGGATGCGCGCGAGCACCAGCTCCTCGGGGATGGTCGCCGGAGACGCAATCCCGAGCCCCTCCGCCGCGCGGCCTCGCCGGCGGCTAAATGCCGGTGGGGTTGAACCCTTTGACCTCGCCGGCCCATCAGGTGGGCCCCATGGGTCAGGTGATTAGCTTAAGGCTAATCACCATTTAACTAAACCTGACACTGACAGTGGGCCCCAGTGCCACTAACCATATAATTAGGATAAACTAACCCCCTGCTTAACCTGGTACACTAATGTGTGGAGCCCACAAGTCAGGTTTGACCCCAGTCAGCGCTGTTGACTTGCTGACGCAAGCATGACGCAGTGCTGACGTAGTAATTTCTTTTCTGGTTTTAAAATAAATCAGGAAATTCTAGAAAATGTTATAAACTTCAAAAATTCATGGAAATTCAACCGTAGCTCAAAATGAAATAAGTTATATATGAAAATGATCAGAAAAATTCAATCTATCCATCTGTACCATTTTCATGCATGACAAACCAACCTATAGATGTTGTATATATAAAAACAGACTGATGGCATTTAAAGGGACTTAATTTAGAGTTGCATTTGATCCTTTGGTTCAAATGGACCTCTTACAAATATAATGCTAAATGCATTCGCTCAAAACACATCACATACTCATGCCACGTTCATGCATGATATTGTTGCATATGCTTGTGTTTGATTGTCGACACCATTCCTTCTCGATAGGTCCTGCTCCAAAGACCGATCCAGAGTACCTGTCAGAGGAGCAGTGCCCCCTGTTGATCTACCAGGCAAGCAAACCCCCTTTTTCATTTCGATACAATCCTACTCTCTCGCTCCTGCTCTCATTTATTGCATTAGGACAACAACGATTCAACTGCTACTTTATGTTGCGGTAGTTGAACCCATTCCTCTGCATGACCTGTCATTGCCATAGTAAATAGTTAAAACCCACTAGCATGTGTAAGAGTTAATTGAGCCATGTTGTGTTCCTGCCATGCCATGCTTGCTATTGCTTAGAGTTGTGTCAGGTCTGATTCATCGGGAATGAATTGGAGTGTTACGATATGTTCTGGTGCTAAGAGTTAAGCTTGTGAACACGATTTGGTAAAGGTAGCGGTGAGAGGCCATGTAGGAGTACATGGTGGGTTGTCTCATTGGGACCATCCTTAAGAACTGAGTTCTGTGTAAGTTGTCCAATGACTAGTTACTACCACATATTGGGCTCCAGGCTCTCCAAGCTCTCTCGACTTATTAGCCAACTTGATCTCTGTCCAGGAGTTGCAAATAGTTTCTGGTGTTTATAGGTAGTGTTAGTAGTCTACCAAGTGGCACCCGGCTAGGTGGGCTTGGGACAGACTAGGCACAGTGGCATGGTGTACCAAGTGGCATCCGGATGGTGGGCTTGGGACCCCTGCTCACATCGTTTGGGGCCGTGAGCGACACCCCGGCCGGATCTCCTTGCAGATGGAACCCGAATAGGCGATAAACCTGGATGAGAGACTTCTGTGGTTAGTCAGGTCGTGGCCGGCTGTAACACCCCAGATGTAATTTACCTTATATGTACTCCAACTCTTGCCATTTCCGGCGCTAAGTTATTTTATTTTCCTCGGGCTCGAGTTTTTGTCTCCGTGTGTTGTTGCCTTTGTCATGCATCTCATATCATGTCATCATGTGCATTGCATTTGCATACGTGTTCGTCTCATGCATCCGAGCACTTTCCCCGTTGTCCATTTTGCATTCCGGCGCTCCTATCTCCTCCGATGCCCCTTTCTACCTTTTTTCATGTGTGGGGGTTAAACATTTCCAGATTGGACCGAGACTTGCCAAGCGGCCTTGGTTTACTACCGGTAGACCGCATGTCAAGTTTCGTACCATTTGGACTTCGTTTGATACTCCAACGGTTAACCGAGGGACCGAAAAGGCCTCGTGTGTGTTGCAGCCCAACACCCTTCCAATTTGGCCAAAAGCCACCTAAACCCTCTCCATCGTTTCGGTCGTTCGATCACAATCGCGTGGCCGCAAACCGCACCTCATTTGGAGCTTCCTAGCTCCCTCTACCTCTATAAATATGTCCCTCCTCGAACATTCCGGATCCAAAACCACCCTAACCTAGCTTCCCACCTCTTCAGTGCACCGGACGTTGTCCGCCGGCGCCGGACACATCGCCGCGCCCTACCGCAGCGCGCCACGTGGTGGGCGCGCCCACATCACCGTCGCCGGCCCGCCTGGGCCCGAGTGAAGCCCTCCCGGCCCGGCTCCTCCCTCGCGCCGCCCGCGCCTCCACTCTGCCCTGCGCCGCCCGGGAGCCTCGCCGCCCCATCCCGTCGTCGGCGAGCTTCGCCGCGGCGAGCCTCCTCGTCGACCGCGCCGCCCGAGCCGACCTCCTCGCTTACGAGCGCCGCTGACACCGCCCCGCCCAACTCCGGCGAGGATCCAGCGCCCCCGGCCCCTCTTGCCTCGGATCCGTTCAACTCCGGCGGAGCTCCGGCCGCTACAGTGACTTCTGGCCGTCCTCGGGCCGCATGCACGCCAGATCGGATCTGAGATCGCTGCTACAGTAAACCCTAGTCGGGGTTGACTTTTCCCGCTACTTTCAGTATTTTTATGCAACTTTTGCATGCTATAACTCTGCATCCGTAGCTCTGATTTGCATGTATAGCATATGAAAATATTCGTCTCAGAGAGTACATCATTTCATCTCATTGCATCATCTTCATTTGATCTCATCTTGATGCCCGAAATGCTGTTGGAAGAGGGCTATGTGATAAAATTATCAGATATGTTTCATCAAATAGATATTTGTCATTTTGCCATGTTTAATGTGTGCATGATATGCTCCTGAGCTCTTCATGAGTTTTGCTATATGCCATGCCATCTTTACAGAGGTTCTTACCATGTATTTTTGTGATATGCGTGGTTACTAGCACAAGCTTGCAAAGTAGTGCATTCGTTAATGCTGATTTCAGGGACTTAGAATTTCTCCAAGTCCTTGTCCTGATTTTGTCATTATGCCATATGTTCATGTTGTTTCCTAGTGATCCGTGCCTTTTTTGAGGATGATCAGTAAGGATGATTTGTTAACATTGTGGTGCTCTATCCATCCATGTCTTTGTTTGAATTTATGGAGCACCCTAGCTTGAGTCACTCGAGCTCTACTTTTGCTATTTCGTGAATCCTGGTAGATTGTTGACTTGTTAGCGATTTTGCCGAGGATGTTGCTATTGATCCGTGCATGCTATGTTGTTGTTCTTGACATGTCTAGCTTCTATGCCATGTATTCTTGATGGGTGTATGCTTAGTTTGTCATGCCATGCTCTGTACTGAGTGCGTCGAGCTCGTGAACATGCCTACTCGTTAACAGATTTGCATGCTCCAATTTTTCTCTAAGTCTGGAATCTGATCATGTTTTTGCCATGTTCACATGCTTGCAATTGTATTTTTTGATCCCTTTTGGCTCAAGGTCACTAAGGAACTTTTGTTAAGTGCTTTGAGTAGCTTCATGCCATGCCTTGCTTTGCCATGTTAAGTTCCTATAGCATGTAGTTTTCATGCTCTAAAGTGTGCTACCTGATGTTAAATTCCAGACTTGTGTTAATTTCACCAAGTCTGAAACCTGTTATTGTTTGCACTTTTGCCATGCTTGTTTGAACCTATTAATGGATGAATTAGCCGTAGCTCACTGTTCATCTTTGGTCAAGCATCATGAGTGGATCCCTGCCATGTATTTTGTTGTCATGTTTGAGTGCTGTAGCATAATTATCTTGATGCATTTAGATGGCTACTTGCTGATTATCGTAGACCGGTGCCATATTTGTTTTGCTTGCCATTTCCAAACCGTGCATCCGATTCCGGTGATCTTTATATCGATTTCAACCAAAATCGCCTCACCTTTCCAGTGGCACCCTTGGATTTCCAAGTTGAGGCCAGGTTCAATCATTCCTTGTCAAATCTTGCATATGCATCACATATCACATCCCGCATAGCATACCATGTTCGCATCATGTTGTTTGAGCATTGCACGTGGTTGATTGTGTTCCTTTTGCTTGTTTGTCTTGTTTGGGTAGAGCCGAGAGACGAGTTCGCTAATGAGGAGCCCGTTGAGTTTTCTTATGAGGATCAAGTCAACTCTAACAACTTTGCAGGCAAGATGATCATACCCTCGAAATCACTTCTATCTTTGCTTGCTAGATGCTCGTTCTTTGCTATGCCTATGCTATGATGCCTACCACTTGCTTATCATGCCTCCCAAATTGCCATGTCAAACCTCTAACCCACCATGTCCTAGCAAACCGTTGATTGGCTATGTTACCGCTTTGCTCAGCCCCTCTTATAGCGTTGCTAGTTGCAGGTGAAGATTGGAGATCGTTCCTTGTTGGAACATTGTTTATTGTTGGGATATCATCATATTATCTTGTTATCTTAATGCATCTATATACTTGGTAAAGGGTGGAAGGCTCAGCCTTTTGCCTAGTGTTTTGTTGCACTCTTGCCGCCCTAGTTTCCGTCATATCGGTGTTATGTTCCTGGATTTTGCGTTCTTTACGCGGTTGGGTTATAATGGGAACCCCTTGACAGTTCGCCTTGAATAAAACCCCTCCAGCAATGCCCAACCTTGGTTTTACCATTTGCCACCTAGCCTCTTTTCCCTTGGGTTTCCGGAGCCCGAGGGTCATCTTTATTTAAACCCCCTAGCCAGTGCTCCTCTGAGTGTTGGTCCAACCTGTCAGCTGCCGGTGGCCACCAGGGGCAACTCTGGGCTAGCCTACCGGAACCTTGGACAATCCGGTGTGCCCTGAGAACGAGATATGTGCAGCTCCTATCGGGATTTGTCGGCACATTTGGGCGGTGTTGCTGGTTTAGTTTTACCATTGTCGAGGATGTCTTGTAAAATCAGGATGCCGAGTCTGATCGGAATGTCTCGGGAGAAGGAATATCCTTCGTTGACCGTGAGAGCTTGTGATGGGATAAGTTGGGACTCCCCTGCAGGGATTTGAACTTTCAAAAGCCGTGCCCGCGGTTATGGGCAGATGGGAATTTTTTAATGTCCGGTTGTAGATAACATGAAACTTAACCGTGATGGTCTCTTCTCGGCGGAGTCCGGGAAGTGAACACGGTGTTGGAGTAATGTTTGATGTAGGTTGTTATAGGATCACTTCTTGATCATAGTTCTTCGTTCGTGCTTTGCCTTCTCCTCTCGCTCTCTTTTGCGAACAGGTTAGCCACCATATATGCTAGTCGCTTGCTGCAGCTCCACATATTACCTTGCTTTACCTTTAAGCTTAAATAGTCTTGATCGCGAGGGTGCGAGATTGCTGAGTCCCCGTGACTCACAGATTACTTCCAAACCAGATGCAGGGACCGATGATACCATTCCAGATGATGCGCTTGAGCTCAAGTGGGAGTTCGATGAAGCCTCCTGTCGTTACTATGTGTCTTTCCCAGATGATCAGTAGTGGTGCCCAGTTGGGGCGATCGGGGACCGTGTCGCATGTTGGGGTTGATCTTTTATTTTGGTACCGTAGTCGGACCATGAGTGTATTGGATGATTGTAATGTTATTCATGTATTTGTGTGACGTGGCGAGTGTAAGCCAACTATGTATCCTTTACCCCTTTTATCTATTTACATGGGTTGTTGTGAAGATTACCTTACTTGCGACATTGCTTTCAATGCGGTTATGCCTCTAAGTCGTGCTTCGACACGTAGGAGATATAGCCGCATCGAGGGCGTTATAGCGACACCCTCTCCAGGCTTCCGCTTGAAGGTTGCCGAGGTACATGACATGTACATGGCGGTATGTTGCGAGATCGTGTGTGAAGAAGTACACCCCTGCAGGGTTATCGTGATCTATTCGAATAGCCGTGTCCTTGGTTATGGACTTCTTGGATGCTTACGTGGTACATAGACAACTTGAAATGGATACTCTAAAATGCTCAAGACAAGTGTGAGTGCTATGGATGGCCTTCTCGTAGAGAGACAAGGATGAATCCATAGTAGTGTATTGATGTGGTGATTAGTGGACTTGTGTGCGCTGCCTCACCTCAAAGAAGTTTCTCGTAGTCATAGAATAGGATAGCCATTGAGTCAAAGCTGGCTTGCTGCAACTATACCCCACATTACCTTCTTAATACAAATGCATGTATGATAGGATCTGATGTAAGTCTTGCTGAGTACCTTTGTACTCATGTTTGCTTTATTTATGTTTTGCAGGTGAGACATCTGTCTCACTAGTAGTACCGCTTGGACTTCGACGAGTAGCTTGTTACCTCAGCTACGATCTTGTACCTTGGGAGGGACTTGTAGATAGTCATGCTTCTTAGCCTTTTTCTTTTGTAGTTGTCTGTACTCAGACATGTAATGCTTCCGTTGCTTGTATGCCCTGAATGATGGGTCATGTGACCCCTGTTTATATTTAATGCTATGTGGCTCTTTTGGGCCTTTATCTATATGAGTTTGTGTTATGTTGTGATGCCATGTTGTACAGCACATACTTGCATGTTATGTGTACGTGTAACATGTATTGCTATGTGTGGGATCCAACAACCTAGTTGTCTATCCTTGGTAGCCTCTCTTATGGGGAAATGTAGTCTAGTGTTTTCACCGAGCCATGGTAGTCCGCTACAGCCCGGTTTACCCGGAGTCCTGCTAGCCCAGCACTACTGCTCCAGAACACTTAGACTGGACGACATGTGATTCACTTCGTTCCTGTGTCTGTCCCTTCGGGGAAATGTCACGCGGTGACATCCGAAGTCCTGCCTAGCCTGCTACAGCCCGGTTCACCGGAGTCCTGTTAGCCCAGTGCTACAGCCCGGATTCGCACGCTGCTGACCGACATGCTCGGTGTTGATTCATGTATGCCTGTCCCCGTAAGTTAGTGCCACTTTGGGTTCACGACTAGTCATCTCGGCCCGGGTTCTCTGTCATATGGATGCTAGCGACACTATCATATACGTGAGCCAAAAGGCGCAAACGGTCCCGGGCCATGGTAAGGCGACACCCGTGGGAATACCGTGTGTGAGGCCGCAAAGTGATATGAGGTGTTACATGCTAGATCGGTGTGACTTAAAATCAGGGTCCCGACAGCTTTGGTATCAGAGCCTGACTGCCTGTACGATTACCAAGCCAACCTGGTCGAAGTTGAGTCTAGAAATTCTTTAGCTATATAGGGGAATTGATTGTGGAAGGGAACGTAAGGCTCTTTTTACTCCTTATACCTCATGCCTTCTGATCTGAGTCATCCTATATTTCCTGCGGGGTTAAGGAACTAGGCTTCCTCTTCTGTCTATCAGGATCACGTGTTACTACTCCGTAGTCTCTTAGGATTGGTTGATCTAAGTCATATCTCTGGTGTAGCCTGTTTAGTAATATCTTTGAACCTTGAGTGATGATGTTGAGTTTGGTGCTACCCCGTCTTTGCAGAATGTTTCATTTTGAGCACTTTACTGCCGCTATGCTGCCGGAATTGTCCTAGGAGTTCAAGAGATAGTATTTTCCTTGTACTATATTCAACGTCCTTATGATGATGTTGAATCCATCCTTGTTTCCTTGGTTGGTTCTTCAGGATGTCGTCAGTTAACCAAAGTTCTGTTGCTCGTAGTCGGAACCACGGAGATGGTAGGGATGAGGATCCTCCCGATCAGTCTTCGTTGGCAGAGTTCATGTTAGAGATGGAGAGGAACAAGCATGAGTCTAACCGCTTCTTAGAACGTATTGAGGAGAACACCTCCCATCAGCACAAAGAGTCAGCGACCATCTATGATTTCATTGGTCTGAAACCACCTACCTTCCATCATTCCATTGAACCACTCGATGCAGATGACTGGCTTCGTAGTATCACTATCAAGTTTCGTTCTGCGAACGTAGCTGAAAGTGACAAGGTCACCTATGCTGCTTATCATCTGGAAGGTCATGCTAGTATTTGGTGGCAGAACTATGAGGCTATGCTTCCAGCTGGCCAGGTAACCACCTGGAGAGATTTCACCAAGGCTTTTCACGAGCATCACATTCCTCAGGCTCTCATCGACCGCAAGGGAGAAGAGTTCTGTAGTTTCTCCTAGGATAAGATGGTTGTTGATGCTTACAGTAGAGAGTTTCAGAACCTTGCCCGCTATGCTACAGAAGAGGTGTCCACAGACGCCAAGAAGCAGGCTAGGTTCCGGAAGGGTCTCAACCCCAAGTTGCATCGTGATCTCTACTTGCATCATTGCAATACATTCCAGGCTCTTGTGAACAAGGCCATTAATGCAGAGACAGCTCAACTCACTTACAAGGAGTCTCGTAAGCACACCCGTGGTTTGGGTTCCTCCTCTGGTTCTAGTTCGCAGAAGCGTCGGATTTGGGTTCCGAACTCCGCTCTTCCACCCGGTTATACACCGAGGCCTTCTTATGTGGCGCCTCACCCTGCTCAACCGTATGCTCCACCCAGGCCTATTGGTAGACCGCTTGTCAATGCGGGTCTATGTCCTACCTCAGGGACTTGCTTCACATGCGGAGAGCCAGGACACTATGCACGTGACTGCTCTCAAATCAACTATGCTCCACCCCAGCCTGAGAAGTCTGTTGGCCGTGGTAAGCCATCACGCAAGATGATCAGTGTCAAGTCAGCTCCCACTGAACGTGGATATGTGCATCACGTCTCAGGTAAAGACGCTCATGATGATCCGGATGTCGTTCTTGGTACACTCCTTGTCAATTGTCACCCAGCATCGGTTCTGTTCGATACTGGAGCATCTCATTCCTTCATTTCCGAAAGCTACGCTAACTTGCACAGCATGTCATTTTGTGATATTCCCTCTCCACTAGTCATTCAAACTCCTGGATCCAAATGGCAAACTTCTAGTGTAATCCATGGTAATGAAATCCTTGTTGACAGACTTGTATTCCTTGCATCACTTATAGCCCTCAAGTCTACAGATATTAACATCATCTTGGGTATGGACTGGATGAAAGCTCATTATGCCAAGATTGATTATTACACAAGGTCTGTTCAGCTTACACACCCATCTGGCAAGATAGTCACTGTCTCCACTAGAGTTGCAAAGCGCCAACTCTATTCTCTTAATGCCAACCCTCTTCCTGACCTTGAAGATATCCCGGTAGTCCGTGACTTACAGGATGTCTTTCCTGAGGAACTGCCAGGTATTCCACCTGACAGAGATGTAGAGTTTGTCATAGATCTTATCCCAGGAACTGCCCCAATCTCTAGGAGACCTTACAAGATGGCACCCTTAGAACTAGCTGAGCTTAAGAAACAACTCGATGAATCCTTGCAAAAGGGTTTCATCCGTCCTAGTTCTTCTCCCTGGGCTCGTCAAGAAGAAGGATGGTACGGACCGAATGGTTGTAGATTATCGTTCCGTTAATTTGGTCACGATAAAGAGCAAGTATCCGCTCCCCAGGATCAACGACCTGTATGATCAGCTCGCTGGATCCTCAGTCTTTTCAAAGATGGATTTGAGGTTAGGCTATCACCAAATCAAGATCAGAAATGGGGACATTCCTAAGACGGCTTTTGTCACTCGTAATGGCCAGTATGAGTACACCGTCATGTCCTTTGGTCTAACCAAAGCTCCAGCCACATTCTCCCGCTTGATGAACTCGATCTTCATGGAGCACTTAGATAAGTTCGTCGTGGTTTACCTCGATGATATTCTTATTTACTCAAAGAACGAGGAGGAGCATGCCGAACATCTTAGACTTTTGTTAGAGAAACTCAGAGAGCACCGCCTTTATGCCAAGTTCTCCAAGTGCGAATTTTGGTTGCCAGAAGTGACCTACCTAGGCCACGTGATATCTGGTAAGGGCATTGTTGTCAATCCCGAGAGAGTTCAGGCCGTTCTTGATTGGACTCCGCCTGAAACAGTTAAGCAAGTTAGGAGTTTCCTTGGTCTAGCCTGTTATTGTCGCCGCTTTGTTGAGAACTTCTCCAAAGTGGCCAAACCTCTCATGGAACTTCTCAAGAAAGATAAAAAGTTTGAGTGGTCCCCACAATGTGAGTACAGTTTTCAGGAACTGAAAAGACGCCTGACTTCTGCTCCCATACTTGTGCCATCAGATTTCACTAAAGACTTTGTTATCTACTGCGCCGCCTCACGACAGGGACTAGGTTGCATCCTTATGCAGGATCATCGTATGATTGCCTATGCATCTCGACAGTTGCATCCACATGAGGAGAATTATCCTACACATGATTTAGAGCTTGCAGCCATAGTCTATGCACTTAAGACATGGCGACATTACCTTCTCGGTAAACGTTGCGAGATTTACACCGACCACCAGAGTCTCAAGTATATCTTCACCCAACCAGATTTGAACCTTAGGCAAAGACTTTGGTTGGAGTTGATCTCAGATTACGACTTAGGGATTACCTACACCCCAGGCAAATGTCATGGCTGATGCGCTAAGTCATAAGTCCTATTGCAACAATCTCATGTTGCAGCAGGGCCAACCACTTCTCCATGAGGAATTATGTAAACTTAACCTTCACATTGCTCCTCACGGATTCCTTTCTACCTTGGTGGCGAAACCTACTCTTGTGGATCAGATCATCTCTGCTCAGAAGCAGGATACGGGAATTTCCTGGATCAAGAGAAACATTAACAAGGGAGTTGGTGGCAGTTTCTCCTTAGATGATCGAGGTGTTGTTTTCTTTGAGAATCGCTTGGTGGTTCCCAAGAATCAACATCTGCGACAACTGATTCTTAAGGAGTCCCATGAATCTCCTCTCACGATTCATCCCGGTAGTACTAAGATGTATTAGGACCTACGCTAGAGGTTCTGGTGGACTAGGATGAAGAGAGAAATTGCTCAGTTTATTGCTAACTACGACGTTTGTCATCGCGTTAAGGCAGAGCATCAAAGGCCTGCTGGCACCCTTCAGCCTTTAGCTATTCCTGAATGGAAATGGGATAAAGTTGGTATGGACTTCATCACCGGCTTTCCCAGGACCAAGAGAGGGAATAATGCTATCTTCGTAGTCATTGATCGTCTTTCCAAAGTGGCTCACTTCCTACCTGTTCGAGAGAGTATCACTGCTAGTCAGCTCGCTGACTTATATATATTGCTCGAATAGTGTCACTTCATGGTGTTCCACTAGAGATCAATTCAGACCGTGGCAGTCTTTTCACTTCTCATTTCTGGGAGAGTTTCCAAACTGCCATGGGCACCCATCTTTCCTTCAGTATAGCTTTCCACCCTCAATCAAGTGGTCAGGTGGAAAGGGTCAACCAAATTCTCGAAGACATGCTTAGAGCTTGTGTTATCTCATTTGGTATGGATTGGGAGAAGTGTCTTCCCTTCGCCGAGTTTGCTTATAACAACAGCTACCAATCCAGCCTCAAGAAAGCTCCTTTTGAGGTTCTGTATGGACGAAGATGTCAAACACCTTTGAACTGGTCAGAAACCGGTGAAAGACAATTCTTTGGACCGGACATGATTCAGGAGGCAGAAGAGCAAGTTCGCATCATTCGTGAGAATTTGAAAACAGCCCAATCTCGTCAAAAGAGCTAGTATGACCGTAGTCATAAGGAAGTGGCTTATGAAGTTGGCGACAAGGCTTACCTTTGGGTTACTCCTTTGAAGGGTACCCATCGTTTCGGTATCAAGGGCAAGCTGGCTCCTCGTTACATTTGTCCTTTTCGCATTCTCGCTAAACGAGGAGAGGTTGCCTACCAGTTGGAACTACCCCCACATCTTTCTCGAGTACATGATGTCTTCCACGTCTCTCAACTCAGGCGTTGCTTCTCGGATCCCATCCGTGGAGTGGACCATGAAACGCTTGATCTCCAAGATAACCTCACTTATCGAGAGTACCCCGTTCGCATTCTGGATCAAGCAGAGCGTGTCACTTGACGTCATAACATCAAGTTTCTCAAGGTTCAGTGGTCTCATCATTCCGAGAGAGAAGCTACTTGGGAGCGTGAAGATCATCTTCGACTGGAGTACCCCACTTTCTTTCCGCCAACTCCTGAATCTCGGGATGAGATTTTTTTCGAGTGGGGGCGAGTTGTCACATCCCTAGTTCTGGTATGATCTAGACTAGCTAGTCATTTGTGCATCATGTTTAAATTCCATTTAAATTTGAAATGGGGATTTGTGAAACCCTCAGAATCATTTCTGGAAATGACCCAGATAAAAATTGCTCCAAAAAGGTCCAAGAAAATGTTCATGTTGCTCTCTAAAAATATTGGATAGAGATAAAAATCAAACCAATATTTTTAGGAGCTCATAAGTACTTATTTTGGGCATTTGCAATTAATGCAGTAATTATTTGCTTTGGATATATATTGTTATATATATACAATATTGTCCAAAAATTGTGCTAGTTGATGAGGAGCTCTCGTATAATACCACTAGCTCCTGCAAAAATTGGCACAAGGAAATAAAATGATTTAGTATTTTTATTAAATCAAAACAAATGTCAGAAAATAGAAAACAAAAACAAAATAGAAAAAAAGAGGAACTACCTGGGCCACTTGCTGGCCTGGCAATATGCAGCCAACCGGCCCAGCTGTGCGGCCCAGCTGGCCCAGCTGTGCGGCCCAGCTGGCCCAGCTGTGCGGCCCAGCTGGCCCAGCTCGCCTCCTCCTATGTCTTCTTCCTCGCGCCTACTGGCACTGTGCGTGTCGCGCGCGTGCTCGCCCGTGGCCACGTCTCTCGCCACCTCCTGCTTCTCCCTCTCTACGCCCTGGACGCCTGGATGTCGCCACGATGCCCCGCACCTCTCTCTCGTTTCTCCCCCCTCCCCTGGTCTCTCAACCGCGCATGGACGAACGCTGCCGTCGCCGCCACTCGCCATTGTCGTAGCCACCGCCTCCCACTCGCCTCTCCGACACGCACAGGAGCTCCGCCTCCTCGCTCTGAAGCTCTCCACCGAGCCACGCAAGCCAAAGCGCCCCGTGAAGCCGTCGCCGTCGCCATCTTCGCCTCCGGCCGCCGTGGATCCCCATCGCCGCACCGCCGACTCCAGGCTCCCTCGAGCTCTCCGACGACGTCCCCGAGCCCGCCATGAGCCCCTGCATCGGTTTCCCCTTCTCCCCTGCCTCCCCGCGCTCTGTAGCCATGCGCCCGCTCGAGCCGAGCTCCGGCCACCGCCGCGAGCTTCGCTCCGGCGAGCTCTGCCGCCCCCACAGCCTCCCGTCTGCTCCCCTGGATGCGCGCGAGCACCAGCTCCTCGAGGATGGTCTCCGCGGCCCATTTGGTCGCCGGAGACGCAATCCCGAGCCCCTCCGCCGTGTTCGGCCTCGCCGGCGGCTAAATGCCGGTGGCGTTTGACCATTTGACCTCGCCGGCTCGTCAGGTGGGCCCCATGGGTCAGGTGATTAGCTTAAGGCTAATCACCATTTAACTAAACCTAACACTGACAGTGGGCCCCAGCGCCACTAACCCTATAATTAGGATAAACTAACCCCCTGCTTAACCTGTTACACTGATGTGTGGAGCCCACAAGTCAGGTTTGACCCCAGTCAGCGATGTTGACTTGCTGACGCAAGCATGACGCAGCGTTGATGCAGTTATTTCTTTTCTGGTTTTAAAATAAATCAGGAAATTCCAGAAAATGTTATAAACTGCAAAAATTCATAGAAATTCAATCGTAGCTCAGAATGAAATAAGTTATATATGAAAAATGATCAGAAAAATTCAATCTATCCATCTGTACCATTTTCATGCATGAAAACCCAACCTATACATGTTGTATATATGAAAACACACTTATGGCATTTAAAGGGACTTAATTTAGAGTTGCATTTGAACCTTTGGTTCAAATGGACCTCTTCCAAATAAAATGTTAAATGCATTCGCTCAAAACACATCACATACTCATGGCATGTTCATGCATCATATTGTTGCATATGCTTGTGTTTGGTTGTCGACATCGTTCCTTCTCGATAGGTCCTCCTCCGGAGACCGATCCAGAGTACCTGTCAGAGGAGCAGTGCCCCCCTGTTGATCTACCAGGCAAGCAAACCCCCTTGTTCATTTCGATACAATCCTACTCTCTCGCTCCTGCTCTCATTTATTGCATTAGGACAACAACGATTCAACTTCTACTTTATGCTGCGGTAGTTGAACCTATTCCTCTGCATGACCTGTCATTGCCACAGTAAATAGTAAAAACCCACTAGCATGTGTAGGAGTTGATTGAGCCATGTTGTGTTCCTGCCATGCCATGCCTGCTATTGCTTAGAGTTGTGTCAGGTCTGATTCATCGAGAATGAATTGGAGTGTTACAATATGTTCTGGTGCTAAGAGTTAAGCGTGTGAACACGATTTGGTAAAGGTAGCGGTGAGAGGCCATGTAGGAGTACATGGTGGGTTGTCTCATTGGGACCGTCCTTAAGAACTGAGTTCTATCTAAGTTGTCCAATGACTAGTTACTACCACACATTGGGCTCCAGGCGCTCCAAGCTCTCTCGACTTATTAGCCAACTTGATCTCTGTCCAGGAGTTGCAAATAGTTTCTGGTGTTTGCAGGTAGTGTTAGTAGTCTACCAAGTAGCACCCGACCAGGTGGGCTTGGGACAGACTAGGCACAGTGGCACGGTGTACCAAGTGGCACCCGGATGGTGGGCTTGGGAACCCTGCTCACATCGTTTGGGGCCGTGAGCGACACCCCGGCTGGATCTCCTTGCGGATGGAACCCGAATAGGCGATAAACCTGGATGAGAGACTTGTGTGGTTAGTCTGGTCGTGGCCGACACCCTCTCCAGGCTTCCGCTTGAAGGTTGCCGAGGTACATGACATGTACATGGCGGTATGTGGCGAGATCGTGTGTGAAGAAGTACACCCCTGCAGGGTTATCATGATCTATTCGAATAGTCATGTCCTCGGTTATGGACTTCTTGGATGCTTACGTGGTACATAGACAACTTGAAATGGATACTCTAAAATGCTCAAGAGAAGTGTGAGTGCTATGGATGGCCTTCTCGTAGAAAGACGAGGATGAATCCATAGTAGTGTATTGATGTGGTGATTAGTGGACTCGTGTGCGCTGCCTCACCTCAAAGAAGTTTCTCGTAGTCATAGAACATGATAGCCACTGAGTCAAAGCTGGCTTGCTGCAACTATACCCCACATTACCTTCTTAATACAAATGCATGTATGATAGGATCTTTTGTAAGTCTTGCTGAGTACCTTTGTACTCGCGTTTGCTTTATTTATGTTTTGCAGGTGAGACATTTGTCTCACTAGTAGTACCGCTTGGACTTCGACGAGTAGCTTGTTACCTCAGCTACGATCTTGTACCCTTGGGAGGGACTTGTAGATAGTCAGGCTTCTTAGCCTTTTTCTTTTGTAGTTGTCTGTACTAAGACATGTAATGCTTTCGTTGCTTGTATGCTCTGAATGATGGGTCATGTGACCCCTGTTTGTATTTAATGCTATGTGGCTCTTCTGGGCCTTTATCTATATGAGTTTGCGTTATGTTGTGATACCATGTTGTACAGCACATACTTGCATGTTATGCGTACGTGTAACATGTATTGCTATGTGTGGGATCCGACAACCTAGTTGTCTATCCTTGGTAGCCTCTCTTATGGGGAAATGTAGTATAGTGCTTTCACCGAGGCATGGTAGTCCGCTACAGCCCGGTTTACCCGGAGTCCTACTAGCCTAGCACTACTTCTCCGGAACACTTAGACTGGCCGGCATGTGATTCACTTCGTTCCTGTGTCTGTCCCTTCTGGGAAATGTCAAGCGGTGACATCTGGAGTCCTGCCTAGCCTGCTACAGCCCGGTTTGCCGGGGTCCTGTTAGCCCAGTGCTACAGCCCGGATTCGCACGCTGCTGACCGACATGCTCGATGTTGATTCAAGTATGCCTGTCCCCATAAGTTAGTGCCACTTTGGGTTCACGACTAGTCATGTCGGCCCGGGTTCTCCGTCATATGGATGCTAGCGACACTATCATATACATTAGCCAAAAGGCGCAAACGGTCCCGGGCCATGGTAAGGCAACACCCGTGGGAATACCGTGCGTGAGGCCGCAAAGTGATATGAGGTGCTACATTCTAGATCGGTGTGACTTAGAATCGGGGTCCCGACAACAAAAGTGTGGGAATAAAACATCTTGGGCCTGTACTGCTTGGATGAGCCTTGCCAAAAGCATCCTTGGTGCCAGATTCCCTGTTGTGAGAGCCCACATATCTTGGATCATGTTTATATCATCAAAAGTCTGAGCAGACAAAGGAAGATGAGAATGCTGGTACATGTCCTGGGTGCTGAAGATTTCCTTAACTGAAATCCATGGATCCTTAGCATATGAGAATAGCCTTGGAAATCTAGTTTGCGGGATAGAAACCTCATTACCAAGATTCCACTTATCAGACCAAGAAAGAGCAGTGTCACCTTCATTTATCTGCACCCAAGAGCAATCCCTTAAATTTTGCATCACCTTGCAAATATCTCTCCACTAAAAAGAGGCACAATCATTTGTTCCCTGGGGCACCCTTCCAAAGTAATATGAGCCCTAGATTAGAGACACCCAGGGAATATCTCTTTTGTTTAGGAAATTACTAGCATGTTTGAGGAGTAGGGCCACATTCCGAACACCCAGATTGAGGATACCAAGCCCTCCTTTGTTTTTTGGCCTGCAAATAAGCTCCCAAGCAGCAAGAGAAGGGGCTGGCTCATCTATATGTTCCCTCCAAAGGCACTGTCTCCGAATTCTCTCCAACTTTTTAAGGATTCCAGCAGGAACAACCAGGCTACACAAAAAGAAAATTGGCATGGAGGACAGAGTAGAGTTCAAGAATTGCAACCTTTCACCTTGATTTAGGAAAGAGGAACTGGCAGTCATTCTCCTTTCCATACAACCCACTAATGACATAAAATCCACCATTTTTGGCCTTTGTGGTTCCCACTGGCAAGCCAAGATAAGTAAATGGCATCTTTCCAATTTGGCAACCTAAAGCAGCAGCTAAATCCAGCATGAATGCAGGGTCAACATTTATTGAAATAATAAATGATTTGTGGTAATTCACATCAAGACCTGTGGATTGAGAGAACACTTGCAGCATATCTTTCAAAGCCAAAAGTTGAGCCCTGTCTGCAGGGAGAATGATCAAGGTATCATCAACATATTGGGTCACTGGGTAATCCTGGTTATGACATGGTATAGGAAGGTGAAGAATTCCTCTTCTGAACATATCATTGATAACTGTTTGCAAAAGATCAGCAGCTATAACAAATAAAAGAGGAGAGACAGGGTCACCCTGCCTAACTCCCTTTTTGCAAACAAATTTCCTCCCAGGGACTCTGTCGGTGTCAAAACCGGCGGATCTTGGGTAGGGGGTCCCGAACTATGCGTCTAGGCCAGATGGTAACAGGAGGCAGGGGACACAATGTTTTACCCAGGTTCGGGCCCTCTTGATGGAGGTCAAACCCTACGTCCTGCTTGATTGATATTGATGATATGGGTAGTACAAGAGTAGATCTACCACGAGATCAGAGAGGCTAAACCCTAGAAGCTAGCCTATGGTATGATTGTATGTTGTGGTTGTTGTCCTACGGACTAAAACCCTTCGGTTTATATAGACACCGAAGAGGGTTAGGGTTACACAAGGTCGGTTACAAAGGAGGAGATATTCATATCCGTATTGCCTAGCTTGCCTTCCACGCCAAGTAGAGTCCCATCCGGACACGAGACGAAGTCTTCAATATTGTATCTTCATAGTCCAACAGTCCGACCAAAGGATATAGTCCGACTGTCCGGAGACCCCCTAATCCAGGACTCCCTCAGTAGCCCCTGAACCAGGCTTCAATGACGATGAGTCCGGCGCGCAGTATTGTCTTTGGCATTGCAAGGCGGGTTCCTTCTCCGAATACATCACAGAAGAACTTGAAAACGAGGATAGTGTCCGACCCTGCAAAATAAGTTCCACATACCACCGTAGAGAGAATAATATTTTCACAATTCTAATTTGCTGACTTGTCTTGACAGTATGACATTATGTCATGGCCCGGTGATTATTCGAACCGTTCCCTTTAACCAGCCCCGCACATAATGCGAGGCAGTTTTTTTGACACGTCTTGTCAAAGCAGAGATCGTGTCCCCTTATTACGGGATTATCATCAATACGGGCGTGGGTAACCCAACCGTGCCATCAATTACGGAGCTTGGGGGATAAGCGAGTTTTACCAGCAAGTGGGGACGCTTAGCTTCGTCCGCCCATATAAAGGGATAAGGATTCACCTTTCTATCCATGCCTTCTTCCTCCTTCGCTCATCCGTTTTCGCACACTCGAACTCTAGCGCCCAAGTCCGCTCTTCCCACCTCAACCTTCTCCAACCATGTCCAGAGCGGGAGGCAGGTGGATGGTCTCCTCCGTCATGGAGGGAGACATCAAGAAGTTGCGCGGAGCCGGATACTTAGCCGCGAACATCGCGCATCGGCTGCCCGCTGCGGGGCAGATCGTCCCTACCCTGGAACCTCACGAGAGGGTAGTTTTCCTTCACCACTTCCTCTGTGGACTAGGGTTTCCCCTCCATTCATTCGTCCGTGGTCTCATGTTCTACTACGGGCTGGACTTTCATGATCTGGCCCCGAACTTCATCCTCAACATTTCGGCGTTCATCATCGTGTGTGAGGCTTTCCTCCGCATCCGGCCCCACTTCGGCCTGTGGTTAAAGACCTTCAATATCAAGCCGAAGGTAGGACGAGGCCAACAAGCAGAATGCGGCGAAGCCATGGTGGGCAAGATGCCCAATGTCATATGGCTCGAAGGCTCCTTCATGGATACAATAAAGGGATGGCAATCGGCGTGGTTCTACATCACCGAGCCGCGCGACGCCAAATGGGCGGCAGCCCCTGAGTTTCGATCCGGATTCCCAACACGGCTCACTTCATGGAAAGAGATGGGCTTGTCGTGGGGTTCATCGGTGGAGCTGGATGGACTCCAGAAATGTATCCGGAGCATCGCGAGCAAGAAGCTCAAGCTTGTCAACATAGTCCAAGTTATGCTCATCCGCCGGATCCTCCCGTGTCAACAACGGGATTTTACCTTGTGGGAGTTCGACCCGGCCCAGCACCAGACTCTGAGCGAGCTCTTCGATACGACGCACAAGGACGTCTGGAAGGTGCTGTTCAAGGGTGCCGAGGTCCCCCCTTCTCTCGCCGAGGACCGCGGACTAAGCGCAAAGCGCCTAGCGCGTTCGGTGAGTTCAATACGTCCCGTAGGACATTTATTTTCCCTATCTTAATTATGCGCGGGGTCTAATCTCCATGCCTTTGATAGGACTGGGTGGAGATGTCGGGGCAGATTAACTGTCCGGCCCCTTTGCCAGAAAACACTGCGGGCGCTCTCCTGACGGAGATGCTAGCTCCGGCTCCTTACAAGGTGCTGGAGAAGACCAAGAAGGCCAAGGGAACCCGAAAGATTTCCCGGTGCCAGGTGTTATCAGACTCATCATCCGATAACTCTGCGGCACACTCTTCCCCCGAGGACAAGGAGGAAGAAGAAGATGCTCCCCCTCCAGGCGGGGGAGACAAGAAAAGGAAGGCCGCCCCAACTGGGGAGGCCGAAGGGTCCAAGAAGGGAAGGACTCTCCTTCCGGACAGTTCCACCACCGCCGACGAAGGCGAAGACGAGTGGTTGCCCAAGGCCAAGCCCCCGGGGAGATCTTAAGTATTCGAATACCAGAGTAACTCCTAGAATTCCTTTGCCGCACTGTTTTCCCTAACACCGAACATAATTATGAAGGTCGGCATGAGCCAATATCGAGGTATCATCGGACGGCTCCCTGGGCTCGTCGGACATGGATAGCGATCCAGTCCTGTCGGATTTCGGGTTCCGGCAGACCCTTGAGGTTCGAACACTGGGGTGCGCACGAAGATTTTGCCTCCTACCTACCTGCACCCCTCCGCCATGCTAGGATCTAAACTAAGGAAAGAACAACACAAGAGACACAGGGTTTATACTGGTTCGGGCCACCGTTGTGGTGTAATACCCTACTCCAGTGTGTGGTGTGGTGGATTACCTCTTGGGCTGATGATGATGAGCAATACAAGGGAGAACAGCCTCACGAGGGTCTATTATTGGCTAGGACGATGAACTTCTCGGAGGAGTTCAGTCACCTTTTTCTCTCTCTCTCTCTGCTTTCCTCCGACCGACCCCTTGTTGTGTGGGTGGCTGGTCCTACTTATAGAGGCCCTGGTCCTCTTCCCAAATATCGAGCGGGAAGGAAGCCAACAATGGCGGGCTAATTTGAAGGGGGACAGCAAGTATCAGCTATCCTGACAAAAGTAGTCTTCGCCTGCGCAAAGCTCTGGTGATGACGCCGTCTTGGGCTCCATGGTGACCTCCGTCTCGTAGTCCTCCTGGTCTTGGTCTCGTTGCACCGAAATGGCAACCTTTGCCTGATGCCTCGGTACTCCGCGGCTGCACTTGCCCCCTTTGCACCAAAGAGGAAAGGAGGACGCTGCGCGGACTGGCACCTGCCTGGCGCCCCGAGTCGTCATGGTTTGCGTCATGGGCACCTCATGAGGTACCCCGCCTTGATCTCTCTGCCTCCTTGTGAGCCAGCCTGACGAGGCCGTGCCTGAGGAAGCTTTGCATCGTCCGCCCCGCGAGGCTTGGCCCCTCGCGAGGGTCTTGGGTTTGTGTTGGTGAAGATGGGCCGTGCTGGGCCCCCCTTTGAGCCACGCCGCAGGTCGCAGGCAGGCAAGTCTGGGGACCCCGTTCCCAGAACGCCGACAGTAGCCCCGGGGCCCAAGGCGCGCCCGGACTTGGATGTGCAGGGAGGCGAAAGGGCAAGAGCGAAGCGCCGCGGGCCCTAACAGCCTGCGGCCTTGGGAGCCGCGTGGCGGTTGATTGGACGTGGGCGTCTCCACTTCCCCACGACGCCTTGGCAACTGCACGGATTGGACAAGTCCCTGCATGCAAAAAAAACGGGTCATGATTACCTGCGATCGTGGGGGCCGTCGGCTGGCCCTCGCCAGCTATAAGTACTGATCGACGTGCGTCCTTCCAGTTTTATCTCCCCTCGCTTCTCCTTCTTCTACATGGCCCCATCGAGGAGGTTCTCGGCTGCGGAGAAGGGGAAGGCTTGCCAGGCTGGGCGTGCCTCTCCTCCGCCCAAGCGCGGCCGAGGGCGCCCTCGCAAACATCCTGTGGCCACCACGACAGCTCCCCGCGGCCGCGGAGACGCTTTCCAGCATGGTGGCGGGCGGATTACTACGACCAGGGGGTGCGCTCCGGCTGCGCGTCCCCCCATGCCACGCTTCCGTGCTGCCAAGGTGCTGCCGGAGTTCGTCGTGTGGTCGGCGGAGCCGACTGGCACCCGGCTTCCTCTTCCTCGCTTCCTCCTCGGCGAGCTCCCGGGCGGCCTCTGGCTTCAGGCTGACGGCTGCTGCAGCCGGGCCTCATGGGTTTCACTGGAGGTCTCCACAGCCGGGAGTCTGGCCCTGGCCCGCGGTTGGCAGTCGTTTGCCCGTGCGCGCGGCCTGGGCCGTCGGTGCACCCTACACTTCAAGTTCGATGGTGATGCCACCCTCTACGTGAGGGTGTTTGGGGAAGATGGTCGCCGCACAAGGTGCTGCCCCGAGGGTGATGACCGCGGCTGGGAACCCGGCTTCGGTGATGATGGAGAGGGCGGCGCTCGCGCGGCCGGCGGCGCTCAGGGTTCCTCAAGCTTCTCCGGTTCTTCTTCAGGCGGCGACTCTTCTAGCGGTGGCCGTGGTCAGCCTCCACGCCGTCGCATCTGCTTGGGAGGTGGTAGCGTGTCCGCCCACCGTCACGCCCTGGTGAAGCGCGAGAGGGAGTCTGCCTGAGCTCCGGAGGCAGCTCGGGCTTCCCAGCGGGCCGGTGCGAGGCGAGCTGCACCAGATTTGTTCTTCCTTTTCCTTTTTCCTGCGTAACAAGGACAGTAGTGTGGTGCCCCGCGGGGGCGTGTTTGGGTTATTGCTGTTAATCATCGTTTTGCTTTCTTTATCGTACCTTCCGGCTACGTGCCCACGCGTGGATGGTTCCCGGCCCCAGCCGTGGGGGCGACCGACCTAGGCCCTGCGTCTGTGTCACGGTGCCCGAGGGGCACGGACTGGAGGGGTGCTCCTGCAAGGGGCCCAGGTCGCGAACCCTTTGAATGACTAAGATAGGGACTCTCGTGAGGGCGCCCGGCTGCCCCCTCCCCTCGCGAGGCTTTGCACCAGAGAAATCGAGGCAGGAGAATAAAAGGTCGAAGAACCGCAAGCTAAAGACGGCAACAACTTCAATAAAACTTCGAATGAGAAGGAACAAGCCAACTGCGGAAAGCAAATGAAAAGCCGCGTCCGGCACCTAATCTAGTCTTCGACGTCTTCTCACCAGCGCGGAGCTAAGTGCTGCCACTGGGCGTGGGAGGGAGCCCCAGGGCCTGAGGCCGGCACTCCTGAGACTCCGGGGCGTGTACAACCCCAACTCATTATTACGTGAGAGTGTCATGGGCGGCGAGCTTCACAGGTGTTGGCCTTCTTCACAGGCTCCGGGCCTTTTCTGAAGCACGATAGCTTCACAGGCACTCACCTTGCTTCACAGGCTCTGGGCCTTTTCCAAAACGCGATAGCTTCACAGGCACTCGCCTTGCTTCACAGGCTCTGGGCCTTTTCCAAAACGCGATAGCTTCACAGGCACTCGCGTTGCTTCACAGGCTCTGGGCCTTTTCCAAAACGCGATAGCTTCACAGGCACTCGCCTTGCTTCACAGGCTCTGGGCCTTTTTAGGGGTAGAACCTCCGGAGGTGCTGGATGTTCCATGCATTCTGGACTGGCACTCCCTCCTGAGTCTCCAAGTGTGCGGAGCCGAGCCTGGAAACATGAACAACCTTGAACGGGCGCTCCCACATGGGAGAGAGCTTGTGCAGTCCCTCCCTGGAGAGAACCCGCCTGAGCACGAGGTCTCCTACCTCGAGAGTCCTGGGGCGGATGTCGCGGCAGTGATATCGCCGCAGCGCCTGTTGGTACCTCGCCGCTCGCAGTGCGGCTTCTCGGCAACGCTCCTCCCCGGCACGAGGTCCATCCCCCGCATGGCGTCCTGCTGCGCCTCGTCGAACGCCAGGACCCGCGCGGAGCGACGTCTCACCTCGTGAGGGAGGACCGCTTCCGCTCCGTAGACCAGGAAGAACGGGGTCTCTCCAGTCGGCTTGGTCACAATGGTGCGGATGGACCACAGCACGGACTGAAGCTCGTCGTACCAACCTCTGCCGCAGGCCTCCAGCTTCTTCTTGAATGTCCTGGTCTTGAGGCCCCTCAGGACCTCCGCGTTTGCCCACTCGGCCTGGCCGTTGCTTCGGGGGTGCGCCACTGAAGCGTATCATATCTGCGTTCCAAGGTTAGCACAGTATGTTTTGAACAGGTTACTGGTGAACTGCGAACTGTTGTCCGTGATGATGCGATTCGGCACCCCGAACCGGCTCACGATGCCCTTGATGAACTTGACCGTGGAACCCGCGGGAATGGTGCGGATAGCCTCTACTTCAGCCCACTTGGTGAACTTGTCCACGGCAACGTAAAGGTAGCGGTAGCCCCATGGCGCCCGAGGAAATGGGCCCAAGATGTCCACCCCCCAGACTGCGAATGGCCACGAAAGGGGGATAGTCTGCAAGCCCCCTGCTGGCTGATGGATCTGCTTGGCGTGGAACTGGCAGGCTTCACAAGCTTTTACCAGTTTCACGGCGTCATTGAGCGCGGTGGGCCAATAGAACCCACTGCGGAACGCCTTGCCGACGAGGGTCCGTGATGATGAATGATGTCCGCAGTCTCCGCCGTGTATATCTTCCAGTAGTTCCTTCCCTTGCTCCCTGGAGATGCAGCGCAGGGATACATCGTTTGGTCGCTTCCGGTAGAGCTCTCCATCTTTGATGCAGTATGCCGTGGCCTGGCGTGCCACTCGCTCTGCTTCCTCCTCCTTCTCCGGCAGGGTCCCTTGCATTAAGTAGCTCCGGAGCTCCGCGATCCAACATCCCTCCTGAGGTTCCATTGTCAGGAGCAGGCGTGCTCCCGAGGCCGGGCCACAGGCTAGAGCTCCTGAGGCAGGCGGCTGGGGGAGCTCCTCCCGGGGCTGAGCCGTGTTTGATAATGACGGCAGGGCTGAAGGCTTGAAGAGCCGCTCCTCGAAAACGCCAGGCTCCTGAGGTAACCGCCTGGACACGCGTTTGGCGATGTCATCGGCTTCCTGATTGGTTCCACGGGGCACATGCTGCAACTCCAACCCCAGAATTGCTTCTCCATCCTGCGGACCTCCGCAAGGTAGGCTTCCATGTGCTCATCCTTCAGCTCGTTCACCTTGTTGGAGAAGTTGACAAGAAGCTGCGAATCGCCCTTGATGGTGAGGTGTTTCACCCCCAGGGTAGCCGCGGCCTTCAAGCCCGCTATTAGACCTTCATACTCCGCTATGTTGTTGGAGACCTTTTCACCTTGCTCGAAACAGAGCTGCACGGCGTAATAGAGCTTGTCCTGAGTGGGCGATATAAGCACCGCCCCAGCCCCAGCGTCGTGCCTGGAGAACGCCCCATCGAAGTACATGACCCAGCCTTCTGGCGCCTCGCTTCCCGGGGACAGGGACCGATCCTCGTCGGCCTTGAGCCCTGGCGCCTCCATCCATTCTGCCACAAAATCCGCCAACGCTGCTCCCTTGATAACTCTGGTTGTGCAGAATTCGAGCTGAAACGCTTGCAGCTCTATGTTCCACTCGGCGACCCTTCCAGCTGAATTGGGGCTCCTGAGCACTCTCTCTAGGGGGTATGACGAGACGACCTTGATGGGGTGACCCTGCCGCAGCTTGCGTGAGGCCACCAGCAGCGCGAGGAGGAGTTTCTAAGGCATGGGGTACCGTGCCCTTGCATCCCGCAACACCGTGCTGACGAAGTACACTGGGTGCTCAACGAGGTGGAGTGCGTTAGTGCTGGTGGCTCCCTTCGGAGACCTTGGCGCCTCTTGAGGCAATGAGGACTCCTGAGACTGGCCATCTGGGAGTGGGGCCTCTTCTGCTTCCGGTGTGCCCCTCTGCGGCGGCTGATCCTCCTCAGCCGCTGTAGCGGTTTCTATGGGCCTTCCCCGTTCCTGTTCCGTCTCGTCCCGGGCCGCTGCTGCGGTATTGATTCGACGCTCCTCTCTGACTGCCACCAAGGCTGCGCTGGCGGAGTAGGGAGTGGCGGCGAGGTAGAGCACCAGGGGCTCTTGAGGGCGCGGAGCCACCATGACCGGTGGACTGGTCAGGTATCTCTTGAGATCCTGGAACGCCTTGTCGGCCTCTTCAGTCCACTCGAAGGGCCCCTTTTTCTTCATTAGCTAGAAGAAAGGTAGCGCTCGCTCCCCCAACTTGGAGATGAAGCGCCCTAGCGCGGTCACGCGCCCCGTGAGCTTCTGCATTTCTCTGAGGGTCTTTGGCGGGCTCATGTCTTCCACTGCCTTGACCTTCTCCGGGTAAGCCTCGATGCCTCGGTGGAACACGAGGAAACCCAAGAGCTTGCCCGAGGGGACTCCGAACACACACTTCTCTGGGTTGAGTCGTAGGTTCACTGCGTTGAGGCTCACGAAGGTTTCCCCCAGGTCTTGTATCAAGGTCCTGGCCTCCCGAGATTTTACCATGATGTCATCGACGTAAGCTTCGACATTCTTCCTGAGCTGCGGGCCCAGGGTGATGTGCATCAGCCGCTGAAAGGTCGCCCCTGTGTTACGCAGCCCGAATGGCATGCATGTGTAGCAGTACACCCCACACGGGGTTAGGAAGGCTGTCTTCTCGACGTCTTCTACCGCCATCTTGATCTGGTGATACCCACAGAAGGCATCCAGGAAGCATAACAGGTCGCATTCCACAGTGGAATCGATGATCTGGTCGATGCAGGGGAGCGGGAACGGATCTTGCGGGCACGCTTTGTTGAGGTTGGTGAAGTTGACACACATGCGCTCCTTCCCTCCCATCTTTGGCACAACGATAGGGTTGGCCAACCAATCTGGGTATCGGACCTCGCGAATGACCCCAGCGGCCTCTAATTTGCGGGTCTCTTGGACAATGAAGGCCTGCTTTTCTGTGGACTGCCGCCTGGCCTTCTGCTTCACAGGGCGCACGTTGGGGCACATGTTGAGGTGATGCTCAATTACACTCCTGGGGATCCCTGCCAACTGGTCTGGCTCCCAAGCGAATACCTTCTTGTTTGCGTGCAGGGACCCGACCAGGGCCTCTTCCTACTCGGGTTTGAGGTGGGCGCCTATGGTGAAAGTGGCGTTGGTGGACCCGTCCTCATCGACAGGTATCTGCTTGGTTTCTACCTTGTCTTGGGTGAACAACTGCTTCTTCTTGGCGGGCGCAGCTCCCTTGGGCTCGGGGGCCTCCAAGTCGGTGGGCTGTGCCGACGCCGCTGTCTTGAAGACGAGCTTGAGCACCCGCAGAGCGTCCCCGGCGTCCCGGTGCACGGTGAGGACACCGCTGCTCCCGGGCATCTTCATGGGGTTGTACGCCGGGTGCGTCACTGCCATGAACTGGGCCAGCGCTGGGTAGCCGAGGATGGCGTTGTAGGCGAGGCCGATGGGGGCGATGTCAAAATCGACCAGCTCCGTGCAGAAGTTGTCGTAGGTGCCGAAGGTTACTAGGAGCCGGATCTGTCCCAAGGAGCTGGACGATCCGCCCCCAACGCCTGAGAAGGGCCGGCTGGGTCGCAGCCGTTCCTGGGGTATGCAGAGGAGATTGAAGGCCTTGACCGAGAGCATGTTGAGGCCCGCGCCACCATCAATGAGGGTTCTAGTGACGGCCACCTGGCAGATGGTGGGGGTGCACAGCATGGGGAGCGCACCCGAGCAGGCCGAGTTGGAGGGGTGGTCCTCCGAGCTGAAGGTCAGGCCGGTCTCGGGCGCCGCCCGATCCAGGGGAGCCCCCTGCCGCGTGGAAGCAGTGCTGACCCGGCAGATGAACGGCTTGACGTTGTGACTTGTGGGCGGCGCCTGCGAGCCGCCCAAGAGGGCCGCCACGACCAGGGGTGTTGACGCAGCGCGATAGACGGGGGAGAGGTTGCGGGGCTCCATGGGCGCGCGGAGCGCGCGGGGCGAAGAACCGGCTGGGGTGAGCGTGGGAATTGTGGCGCGGCCGCCTTGCCGCACGGACAGATGCCGGGACGATGCTTGCTGCCCATCCCCCGTCGGGCCGGTGGCGGCGTTGACGGCAGGTGACGGGGAACGGCGTGGATGCCCACCGACAGGGGACGTCCGGGCGACGCGGGAAGCGAGTGCGGCCCGGTGCTCGGCGCGGGCCCGACGAGCATCAGACATGGGCGTGATGGTCGGAGGAGAACGGGGTGGTGGAAGACGAATTCCGGCGCACCCCTACCTGGCGCGCCAAATGTCGGATTTCGGGTTCCGGCAGACCCTTGAGGTTCGAACACTGGGGTGCGCGCGGAGATTTCGCCTCCTACCTACCTGCACCCCTCCGCCATGCTAGGATCTAAAGTAAGGAAAGAACAGCACAAGAGACACAGGTTTTATACTGGTTCGGGCCACTTTTGTGGTGTAATACCCTACTCCAATGTGTGATGTGGTGGATTGCCTCTTGGGCTGATGATGATGATCAATACAAGGGAGAACAGCCTCGCGAGGGTCTGTTCTTGGCTGGGACGATGAACTGCTCGGAGGAGTTCAGTCACCTTTTTCTCTCTCTCTCTGCTTTCCTCCGACCGACCCCTTGCTGTGTGGGTGGCTGGTCCTATTTATAGAGGCCCTGGTCCTCTTCCCAAATATCGAGCGGGAAGGAAGCCAACAATGGCGGGCTAATTTGAAGGGGGACAGCAAGTATCAGCTATCCTGACAAAAGTAGTCTTCGCCTGCGCAAAGCTCTGGTGATGACGCCGTCTTGGGCTCCACGGTGACCTCCGTCTCGTAGTCCTCCTGGTCTTGGTCTCGTTGCACCGAAATGGCAACCTTTGCCTGATGCCTCGGTACTCCACAGCTGCGCTTGCCCCCTTTGCACCAAAGAGGAAAGGAGGACGTTGCGCGGACTGGCACCCGCCTGGCGCCCCGAGTCATCATGGTTTGCGTCATGGGCACCTCGTGAGGTACCCCGCCTTGATCTCTCCGCCTCCTCGTGAGCCAGCCTGACGAGGTCGTGCCTGAGGAAGCTTCGCGTCGTCCGCCCCGTGAGGCTTGGCCCCTCGCGAGGGTCTTGGATTTGTGTTGGTGAAGATGGGCCGTGCTGGGCCCCCCTTTGAGCCACGCCGCAGGTCGCAGGCAGGCAAGTCTGGGGACCCCCGTTCCCAGAACGCCGACAAGTCACGACCGCCACCTCCCCTCATCCTGCTGACGACGCTGAGGTGCTATCTCAAGGGGCACCGGATCAAGGGGAGACAGTCCCGGAGGCGCCTCACGGCGACCTTCCGGACTCTGGGAGCCGAGGGAACGGAGCCCCTGAGAGCTCTGAGTTCGGCCC
Organism: Triticum dicoccoides; assembly: GCF_002162155.2. Lineage (NCBI taxonomy): Eukaryota > Viridiplantae > Streptophyta > Magnoliopsida > Poales > Poaceae > Triticum > Triticum dicoccoides. The sequence goes on along the minus strand of NC_041382.1, from coordinate 132,356,901 downwards.
TCAGCCGAACACCGCGCCAGAACCTCCAGCGGTTCCAGGCTCGGGCAGGCGGCCTCCTTCTAAGAGGGGCAAGACGCCTGTGCTGGTGCCCACTGTCCATCCAGAGGCGCCAGACAATCTGTTGGAAGCGCTTCGCAGTGCTTCCATCGACGAGGAGCACCGTACTGTTATGAGTGCGGTGGTCCAGAAGGTTCAGTCCGCCAAGAGCGGGTTGACTGAAGCCTGTGCCAGCCTTCTAACAGGCTTTGAGGTAAGTGTTTTAAAATGTAGTAGAAATATTACCGCATAGACAGTAGCCCCTGATGCTTTGTTCGGTGTTCACAAAGAAAAGCCGAATAGAGGATCAAATAATATTGCAGGAGTCTAATGTAATTATGTCAATATGCATATGCAGGCTTCGCTGCTGGCGTCCGCCGCATTGACTGCGGAGGTCGCCGTACTGAAGCAGGACCTCGAGGGGTCCAGGAAAGAGCTCGGCCATGCCAAGAGGCAGCTCGATGAGAACAAGGGTAAGTAATACCCTGTCTATAGATATGTATATATAAAAGAAGATGCGATTGCAAAACGACAGGATCATCGTATATTTGCCAGGGGCCACGACCGAGGTGGCGACCCTGAAGAAAGCGCTAACCAAGGCCGAAGATAAAGCGGCCAAGGAGCGCGCCGAGCGAGAGAAGCACGAGGCTCGGGTGGACGAGGTGCAGCAAGAGCTCCAGGCTCTCGTGGCGAAGCACGAGGCATTGGAGCTTCACTCAAAGACGCGGGAGTCTGAGCTTGTCGCGGCCCTCAAGAGCACAAAAAGTGCCAAGGCCGAAGCCCAAAAGGCTCTCCAAGAGATCGACGTGATGAAGAAGATAGCGGCGGGTAAGGCTTTCTATATGCAAAGCAAGCATGTAAAAGTAAATTACCGATTACTTACCCAAATCCGGAGCTCTCCAGGAGCATTCACAAATTTGCCCCGCAGGGTGTCCGATGCTGCACAATTTTACCAGGCCGGGGATGGAAGCTCAACGGAGAAGCTGTTCTGGTCTCAGTATGCTGAGGCCGAACACCCAGTGCCAATGAGCGACCAGCTGAAGCAGATGGTCGAGCTACGTAAGGCGGCCGATCTGGCCATGAGGAGCTTTATAGTCCGGCTATGGCCTGGCGACGCCCTTCCGAACAGCTTCTTCGGCCTGGTGAGGCGGCTTGTGGATGCCTGCCCGCGGCTGGAGGTTGTCAAGCGATCTGTCTGCATTGAAGGTGCACGCCGGGCTTTTGCCCATGTGAAATTGCAGTGTGTCAAGCTAGACGCCGTGAAGCTGATTAAGGAGGGGCCTCCGGAGGGCAAGGAGCACCGCCACCCCGAGATGTACTATGAGGGTGTTCTGCCGGGTGCCCGTCTCATAGCGGACGAGCGTTCAAAAGATGTAATATTTGAGTGAGACTTGCTCGCTTTGTCCTGTATTTATGAAAACTTGTTTCAGATGCGCTATGCAACGCTTGTTCGAATTTAAAATATTACCTTCTGTTTGGCTGTTTATCCAATCTGAGAGATGGCTAGTCCTCGGCTTCTGCCCCCATGCCATGACTGTTGGGGTGTTCGGGATAAACCTGAGCACTCTTGTTCCCATGTTTGGGTCCTTCGAGGGAGGTGCCCAGCACAGCGAACAACGCAACCGGACTAATAATGCTTTATCACTCTCACTTAGCCATAGAATTCTATAATTTTAAATTTCGGCGAAGCCCCTGGTATTCGGAAGGCCGAATTTGAGGCGTGATACACGCCTTTAAGCCGGACAGGGCCGGCCCCTCGCTCTAAGCGGCATAAGTCTTTAGGGACTCGAAAACCTCGCCGAACAGCGACCAGTCTCTCGCCTTATCATGACAGTCAGTTTTAGCTTTCTCTACTGAGGTGCTGAACCCTGTAGAACCGGGGCACAATCGCATTAGTTCTCCTAGCGCTACCTTAGCCGATAGAGCAGAACGTAAGGTACCAAAACATAGGATCCGGGCAAACCCAATATTTTACCAAAGACATGATTCGGAGCTGATGCATATAATGCTATAAGTTCGGGGTGCCGCACTTGTGAAAGTGTTCGGACTTTTCACACCGTATTGTGAGGTACGTAAGCCCCTGGTGTATTAGTCGTACCAAGGTTTACGGTTGCAAGGCATCATTAATGAACACATAGATATATATAACAAGAATGCAATAATAGTCGTAATGTCATGCATTGTTTATTAAAAAATTGCGTTAAAGCAGAGTGATATAGATAGTGCGATAAGCAAAGAGTAGGACTATGTCCCTTCCAAGGGCAAGCTGAGGAATGATATTAAATCAAATATTTCGCTCGTTACTGTAATCAACCTGGGAATTCCGTGGTATGACGTAGTTGTCTGCTTCCTTGGTTGCTACATCATGTGTTCGGCAATAGTGCTGCCGGACAGTGTTTCCAGAGATTAAGGTCCTGAAAAAAAGAAAAATAACCAAACGGGAAGCCCCTAGTGCGGTTTAAGCCGCGTCTTGGGGCGTGTCGCAGTTGTGCCCCCCTCCCCACCTGTGCCCATGGTATTTTTAATGCGTAATTATGTACGCACGGCACGAGTTTCGTTGTTGGGCTAGGATTGGGGTGGCCGCCGTATTGCTACGCGAGCTTAGCTCGCGCCAGGCGGTCTATTTGCCGATAGCCCCAAGCGCGCTTGAAGGTGTCCGGGCTTTGAAGCGCCGAACTGGTTGATTGCCTTGAGAGGCTGCTTTGCACTTCTGCTGCGAGGGCCGCGGTGTGCTCCTCTCTTCGGAGAGAGCGCTATGTGTTTCCATTGACTGTAATAACTCCGCGAGGTCCTGGCATCTTGAGCTTGAGGTATGCATAATGCGGTACCGCATTGAATCTAGCATATGCGGTTCGCCCGAGCAGCGCGTGATAACCACTGCAGAACGGGACTATATCGAAGATTAACTCTTTGCTTCGGAAATTATCCGAGGATCCGAAGACCACTTCCAGTGTAATTGAGCCTGTGCAATGGGCCTCCACACCTGGAATGACGCCTTTAAAGGTCGTTTTTGTGGGTTTGATCCTTGAGGGGTCTATACCCATTTTGCACACTGTGTCCTGATAAAGCAGGTTCAGGCTGCTGCCACCATCCATAAGGACTCGAGTGAGGTGGAATCCGTCAATGATTGGGTCTAGGACGAGTGCGGCGAATCCTCCATGATGGATACTAGTAGGATGGTCCCTGCGATCGAAGGTGATCAGACAGGAGGACCAAGGGTTGAATTTTGGGGCTACTGGCTCCAACGCATATACGTCCCTGAGCACATGCTTCCGCTCCCTCTTGGGGATGTGGGTTGCGTATATCATGTTCACCGTCCGCACTTGTGGGGGGAACCTCTTCTGTCCTCCGGTGTGCGGCTGCCGGGGCTCCTCCTCGACATCGTTATGCGGCCGCTTGTCCTTGTTTTTGGCAATTAACTTGCCGGCCTTCTTGAACACCCAACAATCCCTGTTGGTGTGATTTGCTGGTTTGTCTGGGGTTCCGTGTATTTGACACGAGCGATCGAGTGTACAGTCCAAGCTGGACGGACCCGGCGTACTTTGTTTGAATGGCTTTTTCCGCTGACCGGGTTTAGAGCCTTTGAATCCGGCATGGACTGCCGTATCCTCAGTGTTTTCGCTGTTAATACGGCGCTTATGTTTGTTGCGACGTGACCTACTATTGCCGTCCTTGGTATCCGGGGTACCATGGTTCTTTGATATGTTATTACTGCAAGCCAGCCAGCTGTCTTCTCCCGCGCAAAAGCGGGTCATGAGCGTCGTGAGAGCTGCCAAGATTTTGGCTTTTCCTAACCAAGGTGCCGGGCTAGCCACTCATCTCGGATGTTGTGTTTGAAAGCCGCTAAGGCCTCTGCATCCGGACAGTCGACGATCTGATTTTTCTTTGTAAGGAACCGAGTCCAGAATTGCTTGGCCGACTCTTCTGGCTGCTGAATTATGTGGCTCAAGTCATCGGCGTTTTGTGGTCGCACATAAGTGCCCTGAAAGTTGTCGAGGAATGCGGCTTTCAGATCTTCCCAACAGCTAATGGAGTCCGCTGGCAAGCTGTTAAGCCAATGCCGCGCTGGTCCTTTGAGCTTTAGTGGGAGGTATTTAATGGCGTGTAAGTCATCACCGCGGGCCATGTGGATGTGGAGGAGGAAATCCTCGATCCATACTACGGGATCTGTTGTGCCATCGTATGATTCAGTATTTATAGGTTTGAAACCTTCTGGGAATTGATGTTCCATTACTTCGTCTGTGAAGCATAAGGGGTGTGCGGCGCCTCTGTATTAGGCTATATCGCGACCCAGCTCGAATGGGTCTCACCCGCTGTGTTCGGCCCGGCCGGATTTGCTTTTACTGTATCCGGCGTGACGTCTATCGTCTCACAGAGTGGTGCGCCCTCGTGATCCGTAGATCGATCTTGCATGCTTTGCTTTGTCCTCCAATATGTCTTGCAGGTCTGGTGTATCTCCCCGTGTCTTTTTATTTGAATGGCGTCTGGGTGGAGGCTGAGCTTTTGGCTAGAATGCCTCTCTATCGCGGCCACGAGGTGGCCGATCAACCATATCATACGCTTCTTCCTCCAGTCGGGGTAGTAACCTGCACTTTGGGTAATTCTTGGAGGGGCGCTCGAGTTTATATTCCTCGGCCGCGAGGACTTCAGTCCATCTGTCAGCTAGTAGATCTTGATCAGCTTGAAGCTGCTGCTGCCTTTTCTTCAGGCTATTTGTCGTGGCCATAAGCCAGCGCTTGAAGCGCTCTTGCTCGACGGGATCCTCTGGTACGGCGAATTCATCATCGCCGAGGCTTGCCTCGTCTTCGGAGGGGGGCATGTAATTGTCATCCTCCTCCTCTCCGTCTGCCGCTCTCTCAGGAGAGTTGGCTCCTTCATCCTCCTGCTCTAAATCTTGCTGGAGGGGATTGTTGTTGTCTTTGGCACTATCTGGAGTGTTATTATCTCATGTGCCGGTATCACCACTTTTGCTTTGGTGGGACTTAGAGTGGCGCCGCTGACGTCGGCACTTGGGTTGCTTCTTGGAGGGGTCATCCTCCGCTATCTCGTCGCCATTGCCTTCGTTGGATGTATCCACCATGTATATGTCATATGACGAGGTGGCTTTCCAGTGCCCTATAGGCGTTGGTTCATGTTCGTCTCCTACATCGTCGTCAATACCGTCGATGTCTTCGGAGTCGAAGTCGAGCATGTCGGTTAAATCATCGACAGTGGCTACAAAGTGGGTGGTGGGTGGGCGTCGAATTTCTTCGTCGTCCGCATCCCAATCCTGTTGGCCATAATCCGGCCAGGGCTCTCCTGACAAAAAGAGAGACCTTAGTGAATTCAAAATGTCGCCGAAGGGCGAGTGCTAAAAGATATCCGCGGCGGTGAATTCCATGATCGGCGCCCGATCGGATTCGATTGGCGGGGGTGCGGGCGGTTCGGAGTCTAAAAAAGAGTCTGGCACCTTGGAGTCACGGGCTGCGCAGAGGATTAGGCTGGTGTTCGGCTCGATTGCCATTGAGACTGCAGCCCCTGAGGCGGTGTCTAGCCACCCGTCCTCAATTGGCGCAGTTGGCTCCGAGCTAAGGGTCGGAGCTGACGCGGGCGTGACCTCTAGGGTACTGTTCGGCGGCAGAGCTAGGTCATACCCATCGTGACAGTGCGGCGCGCCCGGCTGTGGCTCGAATCTGTCAAAGATCAAGTCTCCGCAGATGTCGGCTGTGTAGTTCAAACTTCCAAATCTGACCTAATGGCCAGGGGCGTAGCTTTCAATCTGCTACAGATGGCCAAGCGAATTAGCCCGCAGTGCAAAGCCGCCAAATACGAAGATCTGTCCGGGGAGAAAAGTCTTACCCTGGACCGCATCGCTATTGATGATAGTAGGAGCCATCAAGCCTAACGGCGACGACACAGAGGAACTCTCAATGAAAGCACCAATGCCGGTGTCAAAACCGGCGGATCTCGGGTAGGGGGTCCCGAACTGTGCGTCTAGGCCGGATGGTAACAGGAGGCAGGGGACACAATGTTTTACCCAGGTTCGGGCCCTCTTGATGGACGTAAAACCCTATGTCCTGCTTGATTGATATTGATGATATGGGTAGTACAAGACTAGATCTACCACGAGATCAGAGAGGCTAAACCCTAGAAGCTAGCCTATGGTATGATTGTATGTTGTGGTTGTTGTCCTACGGACTAAAACCCTTCGGTTTATATAGACACCGGAGAGGGTTAGGGTTACACAAGGTCGGTTACAAAGGAGGAGATATCCATATCTGTATTGCCTAGCTTGCCTTCCACGCCAAGTAGAGTCCCATCCGGACACGAGACGAAGTCTTCAATCTTGTATCTTCATAGTCCAACAGTCCGGCCAAAGGATATAGTCCGGCTGTACGGAGACCCCCTAATCCAGGACTCCCTCAGACTCCATTAAGAAGAACAGAAGAAGTACTAGTGGCCAGAAGTTGTTTCATCCAAAGGATCCATTTCTCATTGAAACCTTTATGTCTCAGGATTTGAAAGATTGCTTCATGCTCCACAGAGTCAAAAGCCTTCTCAAAGTCAAGCTTGAGAATTACAATTGGCCTCTTGGACTGATGGCATTGGTGCAGGTACTCCAAGGTCCAACCAATACAATCCTGGATTATTCTTGTCTTTATGAAACCATATTGATTCTTATGAATACATTGCATTATCACCTCTTGGAACCTGTTGGCAGCCATTTTGGAAAGAAATTTTAGACCCATACCAGTGAGAGAAATAGGCTTGTAATCACCTACTTCCTCATGTGTGAGCTTTTTGGGCTCCAGGGTGATAAAAGAACTATTGATATTCTCCAAGACAGCAGTACCCTCATGGAAAGGCTGAGCTAATTCATAGAATTCCTGTGAAATTATATGCCAACATTTCTTAAAGAACAAACCATTAAATTCATCAGGCCCTGGGCTTTGTCCACAGGCATGTGTTTGACCACCTTATCCATTTCCTCCTTTTCAAAAGGCTTGGTGAGCAAGTCAAGGCCCTCCACAGGGGAAATAAGTGAAGATAAATCAAAACCCATCACAATCCCTCTTGAGGTGCCCATTCTATTTTTAAAACAACTCCAAATGACTCCAGCCATTTGGGAGTGATCAGAGACCATAGAACCATCAGTTAACTTAAGACTAGCAATGGAGTTCCTCTTGTGCCTCTCAGTGGACATGGCATGGAAAAATTTGGTATTTTCCCCTCCAACCTTGAAGTACCTGATAGTGCATCTCTTTTTCCAATAAAGAAATTGCAGATGCAAAAGCTTTTCCAAGTGGCTCTTGACAATTCTTCTGAAGTTAATCTCCTGCCTAAACAGAGGCCTCCACTCCTCCAACTCACCCAAGAGGAAAACAACATGATTACTTTTGCTAATCAGCAAGTTTAACTTGGAGACATTCATTTGCCACCTTTTGAGGCACATTCTCAAAGATTTGAATTTATCTGCAATCCTAGCAGTGATGTGCCCCTTCCCAGAAGGTTTTTGCCAGGATGATTCAACACATTCCATGAAACCCTCCAACTCCATCCAATAATTCTCAAACCTAAAAAGATTTGACTTTGGGATGGAAGTCTTAATAGAAACCATACATGGGACATGATCAGATGCAGTCCTGGCCAAGGGCAGCACCTCGGTCATGGGGTAGTCTATAATCCAGTCCACTGAAGTGAAGAACCAATCTAATTGCTCAAGAAGTGGGTTATCTTGCATATTAGACCAGGTGAAAGACCTGCCTTTGATGGGCAGTTCAAGGAGGCCCAAGTGCCCAATTATCTCATTGAAGATAAACATGTCATTTATATCCCCATCGGGTAAATTCCTATTGTCCATGGACCTTATGAAATTAAAGTCACCTAACAGTAACCAGTTCTCATCAACAGGAATACACAAGTTATAAAGCCAAGTAACAAAGTTATCTCTGGCTTCACCCTAGCAAGGGCCATAAACAACAACCAAAGTCCAGTTTTCATTATTTTGTCTGGAAACAAACTGAATAACCACAGCAAATTGTTGCACTTCAATTAGAGTTCCAATAAAAATAGATGAGTTCCAGACCACAAGAATACCACCAGAAGCTCCCATGGAAGGAGAGCAAGCACAAGAATCAAACCTTTTAGGGTAGAAACTTTTAAGTGACCTAGAGTCAAAAGATGAGCACTTAGTTTCTTGCAAACAAGCTATAGAACAGTGGCTTTCCTCAACTTTCTGCCTGACAGCCCTCTGCCTAGCTTCAGAATTTAAACCTCTCACATTCCAGCATAACACATTCCAATTTCTACAAAGATTACTCATTAAAGCATAATATAATAACAGCCATAAACCACATGGCACACAATGCCACATGTCCAAAAGAGCATATAATAGTCTGTCCCAACATTAATACATAAAGAGTTTCATGACAAAGCATCCAGCAAAAGGACAGGTAACTAGCAAACTTATGGGCTTGCCAGACCCAAGAAGACATGGCCATACTAATCATCAGAATTAGTGGAGACAGTAGCTGGTGGGTCCACCATAAGTGCATCCACAAAAAGAAGAGTGGCATCAATTTCCAGCTCCCTACCAATTTCTTGCAGGCGACTGACAAGCGTAGCAGGAGGGATCCCTTCTGAAGCAGGATCATTAGGCATCTGGGCAGTGAAAGGCTTGGCTCTGGGCTTCTTCCTCTTGGGATGTAAAGTGAGCTCCTGGAAGGTGGGCTTGAACCCATCATGCTGGACTGAGCTCCTGGTGCACCGCCTAACAGAAGTGTCCACAATTGGAGTTGGCGCCAAAGTTTCACATGGCCTCCTGACTTTAGCAACCATGGCCGCAGGTGAGATTGCCTTCACGGGTGTTTCTTCAACCTCGTCAGAGAACAAAGCCCTGGCAACTGGACTCACTGGCTCCTGGTCCTTCCAGGTGAGTAATGGCAGGTCCATGTCTTGGAAAGCAAAATCCCAGCTTCTCTTTGACAGAACAATTGGAGACAGAGGCTGCAACAGAATGGGCTTTGGAACAGAAAAAACAGTAGGTGCTTGCAGAAGGTTTTCAAAAGTTCTCTTCCAAACCATTTCAGGGGGCAGAGGAGGCCCATAGGGAACCGCTGGCAAAGCAACAACATTTCTGACAACGGGGGGCTGATAAACAACGATGGCCCACTGGTTGGCTGCCTCCACATCATCAATCAGAGGAGCATTTGGAGCCTCAGGCAGATCATCATCAATCAAGATAACAGGAGAAGCGGGCGCCTGTTGGACAGCATCAGAGCTAGGCTGAGCAGAGAGGTCGACCACCACTGACTCCTGGTCTTGCGCAGGCTGCTCCTCGGGATCCACAGGCTCATTCCAATTGCCCCAGTTATCATCGGCCATCGCATTGATCACCGGTTCTGGAGGGGGAGGGGGACTACATTCCAACCCAAAGCAGGAAAAGCTGGCAAGTTGAATGAAGGCAATTCAAGGAAAGGAACCCCAGGAACAGGGTGAGGATTGCCATTAATGGGCATCCAGTCTTCATCCTGCGGCATCTTCTTAGCAAAGTTTGCACCCAGAATATACAGGGGTGCAGTCCAAGAAACTCTGGCACCACCCCAAGCCACAAAGTCCATGAACACCACATCGCGAGGCACAAGCATACCCGGGAACATAAGCAACACCTGGCGAAAACCCTGAACACCATGGAAAGAATCCCCCTCATCATGCTTCATAAAACGCACAAAACAATCATTCCCCGGTGGTTGAGGCAGTAGTTGTAGCAACGAGAACCTGGCAGCAGCATCTCGAAGCTCAAACAGTCCAACCGAACGAATCCAAGGCTGCACAGACCTGACTAACACTCCATGCGCTTGAAGCCACTGCACCACCTCCTCTCTAGCAGCACCAATCTCATCAGGCTGACGGATAGGCATTACCTCAGCAAGCATGAACTCTTCATGACGGCGCACAATTGGGGTATGTGGCATCACAAAAGTCCTCGGCAGACGATCTTCCCCGCCATCAATGATGTGATGTCCAGCTGGTACGTACAGCAGAGGGTCCAGGTGGAAGTTGGCCATCGGAATGGAGTAGTTTTCCTCCACCTACACGAGTGTAATGGTGGAGGAGGGGTTGCGGGAGGCGAGGTCGATGGAGTCCTGGGGTCGGTGCTGATGGAACTGGACGAGGAAGTAAATGCAGAAGTGGAAGGGAGGTCCGCGTTTGGTAAAAGCGTTATCAGAGAGATATTCCCCCAGCGCGCCTCAGAAGTTGCAGCGTTAGCGGGTTTAGCTTGCCAAACAAGACCCAAAATCCGAGCAAATATGTTACAATCCTTCTTGACATGACTGATCCGAAGGCAAGAAATGCACCAGAGCTTAGATGTGCAAGCAGAAGAAAAATGACCCTTTTTAAACATTTCTGACACATATGAATTTCCTCAACCATTCCAGAAATCAAATTATCAAAATCATCGGCAGCTTGCTGAGAGGAGGGGATTTCCAATCGCCCCACAGAATACTCCGGCTCAGCCCGGTCTACTGGCCCAACAGAGGTGGCAGGATGGCCTTGGCCCGTGGCACGTGCAGAAGATGGTCCATCAAGGCTTTGCACATCCACATTCAAAGTACCCGAATTCCCACCCGAGAAGGATGGCGTACGATCAGCCGACGATAGGAGATCTTGAACTATACCAAAAGATATGGACGGCCTCGCCGACGTCCACAGGAGATTCGCCGGCAAGGTTGGACAGATGACTACCCGCTCATGAGGAGGAATCGAATAACCCGCATCTTCAGTTGTTTGAATGCAATTTTCCGAGGCCGGATAACGATAACCCCGACAAGCAGTGTAATTTTGAAAGGCTGCAAACGATAATTTCTTGCCAACCGGACGAGAAGATTTGAATGATGATTTAGATGGCTTAGAATGCATGGCCAACAAACCAAGAGCAGCACGCCGTTTTGAGGGACTAACAAGGATCAACTCAACATCACATTCTAACTTCCAGATCTTAAACTCACGACTCCAATTAGGACCACCGTTACTCCAAAGATGAAAGTAACATTTGAAATGATCACAAGCAAAAGATCTAAGACTAAGAATGATCATGGCTACTGCCTTGCAAGAGACTTGGAAACCAAATACCTTATCCTTGATCAAGAAAACCATGAGATCAATACCGGAGCCGCCAATGGCCGCCTCCAAAGCCGCTGCCACCAAATCTTCATTCAAACAAAAATTATGACATCCAAAGGAGACCACCATGGTGAAGATATCTGAGTCATCCATGGGGTGCACCGAAAAGCCCGTAGATTGAAAATCCTATCCGCGAAAACCAAACCCTTGGAGAAATCCAAGCCAAGGGTGGAACCATCATTGGAACCCATAGGAGATGGGTATGAACGTGTAGATCCTAAGACGTCGGAGAGATCTAGTGGAGAGAAACTAGAATTTGGTGGCTAGTGGAGGAGATCGCTGAAGGGGGGTGGAGATCGCCGGGGTGGGGGTGGGAGAGTCATCCCATTTTTAGTTCAGTATTATTTTGTTACGCTGCAATGGTGCCTAGTTTTTGTAATCTGCTTCTTTGTTGCGCTTTATAATCACTGGTGGTGAACTTCGATGCCCAGTGGATGTAATATACCATAAATCCTTTATTGTATAGTGTAGGTTTATTCTAAGTTACAATCTCATAATTTCTTTATTGTATAGAGTATGTTTGTTCTTAATTCCTACTAGTTACTACCATCATTCGCTATCTGAAAAAAATCGGATGTAGTCGATCGGGCCGAAACATTCACCTCTAACGGGCCTGCTTTTTAGCGGGCCACAATTGGGCCGGCCTGCAACTTTCTTGGGCCTAAAAGGCCATTGGGGCCTTCACACTTTGCGCAAAGCCCACAACTTACTCGGGCCTATATTTGGCCCAAATTTTAGTTGGGCCTTTAGTGGACCCAGCGCTTAGTTGGGCCCATGTAGCTTTGGGCCATTGACAGGCTGAATATTCTGCTGGCCTGTTATGGCCCAGAAGAAACCATGGGCCTTTAGCAGGCCGAAATGCATGTTGGGCCTCAATTTTCACTAGTCGTCGACGGGCCTTCAGCAGGCTAAAATGTAGACTGGGCCTTTTTTGGCCCAGTTATATGATGGGCCATTACCAGGCCGAAACATATCTCGGGCCTTAGTTGGCCCACTGATATCATGGGCCTTTAAGAGGCCGAAAGCTTAGTACAAGAATCAACGGGCCAAATTATATGACAGGGCTTTAACAGGCCCAAAGTCACGTTGTGCTGAACGGTTGCCGCCTTTATCATGGGCCGTTAGTGGGTCGGATGTCGCGTCGGACCATATATGGCCCATGGGCAGCACGGGCCATTCCCACACCGAAAGACACACTGGGCTGAAATGGGCCCATGTCTACATCGGGCCTCTAACATGCCAAAAGTCACTGGGCCATAATTGGGCCCAAATATTCGATGAACAATTAACGGGCCAGATGTGGCTTCGAGCCATAAATGGGCCATGTTTAAACAGGCTATTATTGGGCTGGCCCACTAGTACCTGAGTAAGTACTACAGGCCTTTGACTGGGCCAGCCTTTTTAACCTATATGGGCTTCTGTTGGGCCCTGCCATGTGTCGATGTATCATAGGCATGTCTCCTCCATTGGACGGACGACATCTGGCCCACCGAGGAGCAGACACGTGTTTCCTCCAGCCAATGATGATTTTACACGTGGAAAATCCCCCTTAGTCCAGGCTGTTAACGGGTTATTGGATCCAAACTGGAACCCGATAGCTTAACGGTGACCCATTACGGTGCATGCCACATGTCGGTTACCCTTGACGAAAGCATTTCCATGACGCGCCATTTATCGTCATGGAAGTGAAAACTTCCGTGATGATAATTTTGGCAATGTCATGGAACACTTCTACGATAGCACAGGTATGACTATCTTGATTATGTCATAAAATCGTCATGGATGTACATGCATGACAAAAAACGTGACCTACTATGATAAACAAATATCATCACGGAAGCGTATTTTTTTGTAGTGTTATGACTAATGTTGAGTCCACGGATTATACGCCCTCTCACCTTTCCACCATTGCTAGCCTCTCTAGTACCGTAAAACTTTCGCCGGTGCATAAACCCTCCTTATACCTTCCTCAAAATAGCCACCATACCTACCTATCATGGCATTTCCATAGTCATTCTGAGATATATTGCCATGCAACTTCCATCATCATCATATACATGACTTGAGCGTTCATTGTCATATTGCTTTGCATAATTGTAAGATAGCTAGCATGATATTTTCATGGCTTGTCTATTTTCTGATATCTTAGCTATGCTAGATCATTGCACATCCTGGTACACTGCCAGAGGCATTAATATGGAGTCATCATGTATTAGTTTTATCGAGTTGTAAGTAAATAAAAGTATTATGATCATCATTACATTAGAGCATTACCCGAGTGATGAAAGGATGATGGAGACTGTGATTCCCCCACAAGTCAGGATGAGACTCTGAACAAAAAATAAAAATAAAAATAAAAAATAGGCCAAAAAGAACCGAACAAAAAAAATGATGAGACAAAAGAGAGGGGGGGCAATGTTACTATCCTTTTACCACACTTGTGCTTCAGAGTAGCACCATGTTCTTCATATAAAAAGTCACTTAAGTTATCACTTTCATATACTAGTGGGAAAATTTTATTATAAAACTTGGCTTGTATATTCCAATGATGGGCTTCCTCAAATGCCCGAAGTCTTTACGAGCAAGCAAGTTGGATGCACACCCACTTAGTTTTCAGTTTGAGCTTTTATACACTTATAGCTCTTAGTGCATCCGTTGCATGGCAATCCCTACTCCTCGCATTGATATTGATTGATGGGCATCTCCATAACCCAATGATCCGCCTAGTTGATGTGAGACTTTCTTCTTTCTCCTATTGATCCCTACCACCGCATTCTATTCCACCCATAGTGCTATATCCATGGGTCACGCTCTTATATTGAGTGAAGTTGAAAATGCTGAGGCGCGTTAGAAGTATGATCCAATTGCCTGGTTTGACACCAAGGTGCTCATGATTTATACTTTATGCAGGGAAGACTGAGTGTGTCATGCTTACCACAATTAAGTGTATAGAGGCTATTTCCTTTAGCTCCACTGTTATCGAAGGCAATGATGAATTACATGCATGTCTTGCATTATTCTTTTGATGTCAAATTAATAGACTATTGCCTTGAATCACTCATGTCTTAATATTCATGCCATGATTAGATTACATGATCAAGATTATGCTAGGTAGCATTCCACATCAAACATTATCTTTTTTATCATTTACCTACTCGAGGACGAGTAGGAATTAAGCTTGGGGATGCTGATACATCTCCGTCGTATATATAATTTTTGATTGTTTCATGCCAATATTCACAACTTTTACATACTTTTGGCAACAATTTATATTATTTTCTTGGACTAACATATTGATCTAGTGCCCTATGCCAGTTCCTGTTTGTTGCATGTTTTTTGTTTCACAAAATATCCATATCAAACGAAGTCCAAATGCGATAAAAATTTACGGAGATTTTTTGGAATATATGTGATTCTTAGGAAGAAGAATCGGCATAAGGGGTGGCCCACAGACCCCACAAGCTCAAAGGGTGCGCCATACACTTGTGGCCACCTCGAAGGTCGGTTGGTGGAGTCCTTCGGTCGCAAGGAAGCTAATATCCGGAAGAAAATCGTGTTAAAATTTCAGCCCAATCGGAGTTACGGATCTTCGGTAATTTAAGAAATGGTGAAAGGCCAGAAAGAAGGGTCGTGAAATAGAAGAGAAACAGAGAGAGTGATCCAATCTCGGATGGGCTCTCGCCCCTCCGCCACCATGGAGGCCATGGTCCAGAGGGGAAACCCTCCTGACATCTAGGGGGAGGTCAAGGAAGAATAAGAATAAGGAGGAGGAGGGGAGCTCTCTCTCCCCCTCTCTCTCGGTGGCGCCGAAGTGCCGCCGGGGCAAGGATCGTGATGATGATCTACACCAACAACCTTGCTACCGTCAACACCAACTTTCTCCCCTCTATGCAGTGGTGTAACACCTCTTCTCCCCGTTGTAATCTCTACTTAAACATGGTGCTCAAAACTATATATTATTATCCAATGATATGTGGTTTCCTATGATGTTTGAGTAAATCAATTTTGTCCTATGGGTTTATTGATGATTGTGATTGGTTTGAGTTGTATGTTTTATTTTTGTGCTTTCCTATGGTGCCCTCCGTGTCGCGCAAGAATGATGGGTCCCCGCTGTAGGGTGTTGCAATACGTTCATGATTCTCTTATAGTGGGTGGCGTGAGTGACTAAAACGCATACCTAAGTAAGGGGGTTGTTGTGTATGGGAGTAAAGAGGACTTGATACTTAATGCTATGGTTGGGTTTTACCTTAGTAATCTTTTGTAGTTGTAGATGATTGCTAGAGTTTCAATCATAAGTGCATACAATCCAAGTAGAGAAAGTATGTTAGCTCATGCCTCTCCCTAATATAAAATTGAAATAATGATTATCGGTCTAGTTATCGATTGCCTAGGGACAAATAACTTTCTTGTGTGGCTAAAACCTTTCTACTAAACAACTAACTTTATTATCTTGCAAATTACTCATAG
Source organism: Triticum dicoccoides (assembly GCF_002162155.2). Lineage (NCBI taxonomy): Eukaryota > Viridiplantae > Streptophyta > Magnoliopsida > Poales > Poaceae > Triticum > Triticum dicoccoides. The sequence continues at coordinate 132,341,235 of NC_041382.1, read as the reverse complement.
TTTATTCTCGCTAAGTACTTCTAGTTTTATTCTTGCAAACCTATCCTATCACACCTCCAAAATAGTTTCATAGTTGTTGTAGGTAAAGCGAACGCTAAGTGCACATAGCGTTGTATCGGTGGTCCATAGAACTTGAAGGGAATATAAATTCTACCTTTAGCTCCTCGTTGGGTTCGACACTCTTACTTGTCGATAAAGGCTACAATTGATCCCCTATACTTGTGGGTTATCAACAGGCACCTCTTCTTCCTATCAATTTTAGATGTGTATATACTTGAGAATCAATAGAAACCAGAGTTGATCGTCCATGCACTTCATTTCAATCTCATTTTTCTCTAATGACAACATGCTAGCTTCAACATTTATATATCGGTCTCCATCGGCCCATCCCACTAGCATCATTAGTCGCATGTACTACAATAAAAACGCCTTATCAACCACTCATTTTCTTATGACAATTTATAGGATGTGAGCTAAAAGTGGTTCCAAATATGGAATGATTTGAGTTTACATATTTTTGATCTAAAAAAGTACATCTCAAATGCACAATTATACACATCATGCCAAAATTTGGCTAAGTGTGCCTAACGGAAAAAATTGTGTGCTATTTCTCCACTAATAGCGTGCTATAGCATATGATGAGAGATCACGCCAAAGTTTTGTAATTTTGCTCGCTATAGCGCTATTCACAAAATAGCATGCCATATCGCGGTAAAACAGGATAGCGTGTAGCGGCCTATTTTTTGGCAGCACATTAGCCCGAATAGGCAAAATACCTTATTCTCCACCTGAAGCGCTCCCAGGCCCTAGCTCTACACTTATCCATTCTCCACCCAACCACAAACTCTTGTGTTGTGGTGGCAGCGGCTCTTGCTTCCTCCAGTTCGACTAGTCTTCTTTCGTTCCTCGCCATCCTTCCCCCGTTCCTCGTCGGTCTTCCCTCATTCGCAGCGGCAAGAATTCGCAACCAACTGCACCGCCAACTAGTGAGGCGACGGTCAAGTTCTTTGTGCTTGCAGATCCATGATGTGTGGATGTTTGCTAGATGTTCGTGTGTTTTGTCCGGCTGCATTGCAAACTTCAACTTGCAAGTTATTCATGTTAACTCCTAATCCGATTGTACGTCACTTTCTTAACTAGCTAGCTACTTGGAGTACTTACATGGCCGGCAGGAAGAGAGTATTACTTATTAATGGAAATCTCGGCGGCACCTGATTCTCAAGAAGTATTTTTGTGTGTGTTATTATTGATGTTAGGCTTCTTTATTATTTACCAATATACTTTATTCGTGTTTAAAGCCATTATTTTTGGGTTATATGTAGCAAATTATTTTTAAAAGGTTAGTTGAATTATAGCACACTATCATGTGTAGGAAATTATTTTTGAGGCTGTCACTAACTCTCTTAGCATGTTATTTTTTCGTTGAGTGCCCTGCACTAAAATAACTGTATTATACAGAAAAAATATGTTTGAAACATTTATCTTCTTTTGTGCAGGATACATTTTTGGTGGATTTTGTTAAACTACATTTTTTATATAGGATACATTTAATCATCATTTTGCACCATATGTGAACACCATTTTTTCATCATATTGAAAGCCCGCTTGATTCCCTTCTTGCTCTGCACAAAAAATTTAACAGATGCAAAACCACGACAACATCCCATCTCCCATGTTTTACCAACACCATACCAAAGTACATTAATGATCCAACATCACAAGTTCCCAGCAAGTGTACCACCTACTTAAGTAGCAAGCCAAAAAACACATGACACCCATGAACTTGCCAGCAATGGGCCAATTCAGCAATAGAACATCACGTCCTTGATGTTATCCCTAATCCTAGGGAGGTGACGGAATGTCACAGGAGGACCACCAGCTCCTGCACCGGTGGCGACTCACTCCCGAGAACCACTGTTGATGATCGAGGCGCTGTCCAAGACCTCCGATGGCACATCGTAATACCTTGAGCGGAACGCGACCAAGTGAGCATAGTAGGAAGGAGGAACTGTGAAGAAAGGACTCAAGCATTAGTACCATAGAAGATAATTACATACCATTGTGCTCTTTTTTACAAGAAAATTTGAGATGAACTTGGACAGGAAACTCACCAACAGAGGCATACTGAGTGCATTGAGCGTATCTGCATTTACAAGCAAAGATACCACATCAGAGTTAGTCTAGCTAGAAAAATAGGAGTCAACATGATAGATGAACCTGAATCAGAAAAAAGAGAAAGAGGGAGATGTGTCGAGCTTATGTGTAGCACATGTTATTGGTGATCTGCTGCAACCCATCGGTCGTGAAACGGTTTTTATCGAAGAGGACATGGTAGTGAGTTGGTTTTCTTGTGCCCTGAAAAGAACATGCAAATGCTCACAATCAGTCAATGCAACACAAAGTGTATGTCCCAACCGGTAGCGAAAGAAATGGGTGACACTATACTTGAATCTCGGCATGGCTAGAAAGGTAGAAATCTAACTCAGACGGATGGTATATGTTGGTATCGACCACGGTTCCAGCAAGCATCATCAAGAGAATAGTGACAATCAAACACAATGGCAAATGCAGATGCTATTAAATTAGAATGTGTTATGTATGTATACTATGTGTTTGTGTGTGTGTGTGTGTGTGTGTGTGTTCATGTGTGTGTGTGTGAGGCACACTTACTAGGAAGGATGTTTCCACTTTTGTCATTTTTTTCGTGCACCTCAGGGAAGAGCCTTGTGTGATGCCTTTTCTAGAAAACCACAAATGTCACAGGGGGGTTGATAATCCTCCTGCAAAGATGCACACACATTTTGCTAGAAAAAAGGAACATTGTTAATACACCAAAAAAGAATTAAAGCAAAATTAGACAAGGAAAGAACATGATGAATTGAAGGCATCACCTTCCTGATGGCATCCAATTCATACATCAGAACTTGGGTGAACTGCCCTTCAGTCATATTGTCCCTACATAGAAAACAAAAGTGATTTAGCAAAGTCGCCGCTAATAATGAATGATAACACCATACTTAGAAGTTGGAAGCACTTACATGTAGAATATGATCCTGCTAGGTTTATGGCTGGTCTTCTTAGAGAATGACAGTAGTAACTCCTTGCAAAAAATGTAATGGTTTTAAAACCCACCGCGACTCATGACAAAATTTGTATTGAGGCATGAGGCTTGGCCAAATAGCTACAAGATGGCACCATAGCTTGCAAGTCTTGCTCGTCAGGATGGAAGAAAATCACGACATCATTTGCAAAAAAGAGAGACACTGGATGTCACATGCCTAGTGGTTGGCCACTAGAGGATGCCGGGGCAGATGGAAAGCCACACCCTGGAATTGAGGGCAACAATGACAAGGACGAAGAGCATGGTTGAGAGGGGCTCACCATGCCATAGACCATGCGCATGCTCTACGGGTGGTCCAGGGTTCCCGTTGATGCGCACTCTTGTAGGGGAAGTCAAGAGGAGAATGGAGAATGGAGAATGGAGACTTAGGGGCACCACTTTTTCGTAAAGCCGAGGTGTTGCAAGATCCCAAATATGAAGGGCCATGACACCAAATCAAATGCACGCACGATCTCGAGATTGAGGAAGACACACAGGTTCTTGAGGTTATGTAGTTGTCTCACAGTTTGTTGAACCAGCATGAAGTCTTCATGCACGCCACGGCTGGCGATGAACGAGCTTTGGCTGGGTAGAACCTATGTCTCCAAACCTAGGGGCAAGCCACAGGGAGAGAACTTTGGTGATTATATTCGCTAGGGGATGGATCAGACTTATGGCCCGATAGTTAAAATGTGATGATATGTTAGGTGTCTTGGGTAGTAAAGTAAATGTTGCTACATTCAGCTTGTGGTAGCCATGTCCATTCATCTGGAATAGCTTATGGAAAGCATCACATATGTCACCTTTGACAACGATCCAGAGTGCACGCAGAAACTCAAAGTTTTTCCCATTCACTCCTCGCACCTTGCTAGCGGACAACCGCTACATCGTATCCCAAATTGCAGCTCCAGTGGACGGCACGCCAAGGGCGGTGAGGTCAAAAGATGGGTGGCCAATTTCATGGATATCAATGTAGAGATCACGATCCTCATTGGAGCCTGGAATGGTGGAGAAGTGGTGGAAGGCCACCTGGATCATGCCAACATAATCATAAATGCAATCACCATCAGCTTGAAGGTAGAAGACATAATTTTCCTGTTGTCCATGAGTTGCATGGATTTTTAGGAAAAAGGTTCTCATCTCGCTGCCATGAAGGAGGCAAACCGTGTGCGTTGGCGTGTGATCGATCGCTTAAGGGACGCCAAGCCAAGATATGTGCACTTGGTTTTACACCATAGCCATGCTTCCGTGGCCAAGAAAGGATGCACATCTTGAGCAGCATCAAGGCGGACAACGATCTTGCGAGCAAGAAGCAGATGCAAGGAGATGTCACCAATAGATCTCATGCCCTAGATCTGCAGGCAACGAGCAGTGGTCTCGAGCCTTGCATAGTTGTGCATGAATGGCCTAGGGTCTAGCTTAACGTTAGGCATCTGAGACAACCTGGTGGAATCCTTCCATCTCGGTCCAGTACCTCTTAGAGTGGAAAGACGACCACCCGTGGGCGCGCGGTGCACAATCAATCATGAGGGGGCTATGATCCAAGGTAAACCAAAGCCAAACACCAAAGGATGTAGTGCATACCGTCCCAGAATGCATAGCACGCGACCATTGTGTACCAACATCAAACGCTCCGCTCATTAGACCATGTGTGTCTCCGGCCATGGTGGTAGATATCGCGTAGTTCAAGATCTGCGGTGAAGTAGCGGAAACGGTGCATAATGAGTCGATTGAGTCGGTTATTATTCTTGTCTTCTACGAAAAGGATCATGTTGCAATTCCCCTATGATCCAAGGGCCCATGCATGTAGCATGTTCATCCTGCAACTCCGACAGGAAACCGATCTTTGCCTGGTCTTCCCGGGGTCCATAAAATCCAGTAATGCACCAATGATGGTTTTCGACAAGGGGATAAATGAGAGCATTGATGTGGTGAGTACCATGATAGGGTTAAAAAGAGCGATGGAAGTACGCTGCCAAGTCAGGATAATTCCTTCTCGGGTACCATTTGCGGGTAGGAATAAGAAATCTAGGAAGAGAAGTTCAAGCATTCGAAAACAATGTCCAATGAGACCAGAAGAAGTTTAGCTTCTAGAAGGCACATAATGCATGGGGATGCAACGAAGATCATGTTGCACACAACAATGCGTTTAGCAAGGCTGTTTAGGCCACGTACGTTGTAGAACACTATCTTGAGGTTGCAAAGATGGGGGTCCACAATGCACACCGTAACACATGCTCAAATATCTATGAGGCATGCCTAAATAGGAAGCGGGATTGAGGCGAGGAGATCAGCCACGTTCATCGAAATCTACAAATCAAAGAAGTTGTATATGCATGGGCAACATTGCTGACCAGTGGTCTCTCAAACAACCTATTGTACTGCTCAATGGTCATGTGATACTGGCTCATCATCTTCAAGAATGCCAAGACATGTTAGATTAACATGCTTGGCCTTGGCCTTGGAATTGAGCCCGCAATCCGCTTTGGCGATGCGGCCACTCCACCATGATGTAAAATTTGGCAGAAGCTCAAGTCATCGCCGGCGAGCCACATGTATGAAGAGGGTGGGTGCAACTGGGCTTGCATGCCATTAACAAATGTTCACAAATGCCCAGGAGAGGATGTGCTACTTTTAATATTCCCTAGTGTTTTTAAAGGAAAGTGTATAAACCATATTTATTGTTCTCCAAACTCATCAACATGTTTTCTCCTTCTTTAAAGGTTTTTCTCATATAAGTTATCAATAAGAAAATAATCATTATGTGTTGCGTCATTTTCTTCTTATTATTGTCCCACTGGATTTAAAGATTTTTAGCAACATATATGCACTATTTTTCTCATATTTTTACCCACATGATTTTCGGAGGAGATTATGAAGATTATACAAAGGATCTCCCTACATGGAAGATGAATGTACATAGGCCCATGAGGGGCATTTGCGAGCCATGCACTTGCACAGGGCCCCCAAAATTCTAGGGCCCCCAATCGGGAGATGAAACTAGTAAAATCACTAGATTGACTAAAAATGTAAAATCACTAGATTGACTAAAAATGTAAAATCACTAGAGAAAGAAGGAGCCTACAAGTTCATGTTTCATCCCCCACACAACGCTCGTAGCTTCGTCGCCGCCTCCATTCAAGGATTAGATGGACAAGGGTGCCTAGGGTTCCATTTACCCTCCGGCCACTCCAGCAGCTCGTCCTGTTTAGTTCTACCACATCCCAGACTTCCGCCACCAAGCCCGGCATCTTCCCTGTCTTCTTCGGCCTTG
>NC_041382.1:132332985-132334700 GCF_002162155.2 Triticum dicoccoides | reverse complement strand
CCCTCTGTCTGAAGTGATAGCTACGTAGTTGGCTTCCCTTTGCCTTGAGTTAGTAACCTATCCACCCTCCTCCTTTAACCCTCCCTCCCATACCTTGATTGTTTATGTTATTTATTTCTTCTAATTTTCTATATCTATAATTGTGCATGATGTATATAGTGATTATATGCTTCTAGTGCAAGTTTTGTTTGAGAATTTTGAAGATTAATTGCTTTGGAGTGTATATTGTGATTTTATACCGCAAATGGATTTTGTTCGCAAGGTGTTTGTGAGAATTCTTGTGTGAAAAAATATATGCTTTACTTATATTCTATAGAAATTGATAACTAAAACTCGAGCGGTCACAATAAGTGTGATTTATTGATCATGCCTGACAATTGATAAACGACTGACAAGTGTCCTCTACAATCGATCACTGTCGGCATGAGGCCAGGCACTAGAGGAGGGTGCACTCAGCACTTCAACCTTCCTATCGACCCGACTTGGATTCAAATACTTCTATAGTTATTGATGACCCACAAGTATAGGGAATCAATCGTAGTCCTTTCGATAAGTAAGAGTGTCCAACCCAACGAGGAGCAGAAGGAAATGACAAGCGGTTTCCAGCAAGGTAATTTCTACAAGCACTGAAATTGTTGGTAGCAAGTTGTTTGGTAGCAAGATAATTTGTAAAAAGTGAGAAGTAGAAATAGCAACAATAGGTGCAACAAGATAGCCCAATCCTTTTGTGGCAAAGGATAGGCCAGAATGGTCTCTTATAATAAGCAAAGTGTTCTCGAGGACACACGGGAATTCCATCTAGTCACTTTCATCATGTTAGTTTGATTAGCGTTCACTACTTTGATAATTTGATATGTGGGTGGACCGGTGCTTGGGTTCTGTTCTTACTTGAAACAACCTCCCACTTATGATTAACCCCTCTAGCAAGCATCCGCAACTACGAAAGAAGAATTAAGATAAATCTAACCATAGCATTAAACGTGTGGATCCAAATCAACCCCTTAAGAAGTAGCGCATAAACTAGGGTTTAAGCTTCTGTCACTCTAGCAACCCATCATCTAATAAATACTCCACAATGCATTCCGTTAGGACCAAAGATGGTGAAGTGTCATGTATTTGATGTTCACACGACACCACTAAGGGAATCGCAACGTGCATATCATCAAAATATCAAATGAATATCAAATTCACATGATTACTTATGACAAGGTTTCTCCCATGTCCTCAAGAACAGAAGTAACTAATCACAAAGCATATTCATGTTCAAGATCAGAGGGGTATTAAATAGCATAATGGATCTGAATATATAATCTTCCACCAAATAAACCAACTAGCATCAACTACAAGATGTAATCAACACTACTAGCAACCCACAAGTACCAATCTAAGGTTTTGATACAAAGATTGAATACAAGAGATGAACTAGGATTTGAGATGAGATGGTGCTGGTGAAGATGTTGATGAAGATTGGCCCTCCCATGATGAGAGGGTTGTTGGTGATGATGATTGCTTCGATTTCCACCTCCCAGAGGGAAGTATCCCCGGTGGAATCGCTCCGGCGGAGAGCAAAAGTGCTCCTTGCCAGGTTCCGCCTCGAGACGGCGGCGCTCCATCCCGAAAGCCCTCCAGTCATTTTTTTTCTAGGTCAAATAGCACTATATACCAGAAGATGGTCACCAGAAGTGGGCCAGGGGGCCCACTACCCACCAGGGCGC
>NC_041382.1:132264178-132332692 GCF_002162155.2 Triticum dicoccoides | reverse complement strand
GGCGCGCCATGGTGCCTAGTGGGCACCTAGGTGGCCTCCTCCAGTATCTCTGTTCTCTAATATTCTTTATATATTCCAAAATAATTCTTCATAAAATTTCAGCTCATTTGGAGATGTACGGAATAGGTATCTCTGACATAGCTTTTTCAGGTCTAGAATTCCAGCTGTCGGTATTCTCCCTCTTTGTATAAACCTTGCATATTATGATAGAAAAGGCATTATAATTACTCCCAGAAGTGTTATATTGAATAAAAACACTATAAATAATAGTAAAAAACATGATGCAAAATGGACATATCAGTTGTATGCTCAAGTTATATTGGTTCTTTAGTTGTATGACATTTTTAATTCTAGGCCTTGTCTTCAATATCGCACCAGGGCCTCAAATTCCTAGAGACGACCATGTATGCGTGAAACCTTCGATGATGTTCATGAAACGACATTGTAGAAGGGTGGGTGTTAATTAGCACATACTAATTACCGTCATTAGCAAAAGGGCACGTCCAATCCCGAAGAGTAATGTCCCTTCTCTCTATATATTCATGAAAGGAAGGAAGGATGCCTCTAAACAGGCACCTCTTCTTCCTATCAATTTTAGATGTCTATATACTTGAGAACCAATAGAAACTAGAGTTGATCATCCATTCACTTAATTTCAATCTCGTTTTGCTCTAATGACGATATACTAGCTTCAAAATTTATATATTTAAATTCTCTACTAGCCCATCCCACTAGCATCATTAGTGGCATGTACTACAAAAAAACACATTATCAACCACTCATTTTTGTATGACAATTTATAGGCTGTGAAATAAAAGTTGTTCAAAATATGAAATAATTTGAGTTTACATATTTTTGAATCTAAAACAGTGCATCTCAAATGCATAATTTTACACATCTTGCCAAAATTTGACTAAGTGTGCCCAACGAAAAACAATTGTGAGCTATTTCTGCACTAATAGCGTGATATAGCATATGATGAGAGCCCATGCTAAATTTTTGGTTGAAATCCTTTATTTTTGGGCTATATGTAGCAAATTATTTTCAAAAGGTTAGTTGAATCATAGCACACTATCATGTGTAGCATATGGAGGAGGCCGCTTAAGGATGGCCTTCCCGTAGGGAGACGTGAGCGGATCCATAGTGGTGTATTAACCTGGTGAATATCTATACTCGTGTGTGCTTTCTCACCTCAAAGAAAATACTGGATATCCAATGAATCAAAGTTGGCTTGCTGCAGTTAAACTCCACAACCCCCTTGTTGATACTGGTGCATATATAGTTTGCTCTAATGTAAGTCTTGCTGAGTACATTTGTACTCATGTCTGCTTAATTTATATTTTTGCAGAGGCGACTCCAGTCTCACTTTAGATTTCTACGATGAGATCAACATTGACCGATTAGCTTGGGAATTCCAGACAAAGGTCTGGTTCCTATGGAGGGTCTTGTAGATAGTCAGGCTTCTCAACCTTTTTCTTTTGTAGTTGTCTGTACTCAGACAAGATATGCTTCCGTGTGTTGCTTGTATGACTCTGTATGTTGGGTCATGAGACCCATGTTTATAATATCATGTTATGTATGACTCCTCGAAGCCTCTTAAATAAATACTTTGAGTCGTACAGTTATGTTGTGATGCCATGTCATACGAACACATACTTGCATGTTGTGTGTACACTTGATGTGTATTGCTATGTGTCGGGTCGCGGCAGCTTTGGTATATTTTCTTTGAGTGCCCTACACCAAAACAACTACATTATCCAAAAAAAATATGTTTGAACCATTTATCTTCTTTTGTGGAGGATACATTTTTTGGGTGGATTTTATTAAACTACATTTTTTATGAAGGATACATTTAATCATTATTTCGCACCATATGTGGAAGTCATTTTTTCCATCATATTGAAAGCCCGCTTGGTTCCCTTCTTGCTCTGTAGAGAAAACCTACCAAATGCAGAACCATGATGGAATCACATCTCCCATGTTTACCAACACCATAACAAAGTACATTCATGATCCAACATCACAAGTTCCCAGCAAAATGTACCGTACCACCTAGTTAAGCAGCAATCGGCCTGATTCAGCAATAGAACATCACGTCCTTGACGTTATCCCGAGGTGATGGAATGTCACAAGAGGACCAGCAGCTCCTGCGCCGGTGGCGGCTGACTCCTGGGTGCCACTGCCGATGATCGATGTGCTGCCCAAGCCCTTCGACGGCTTGTCGTAATACCATGCGCGAAACATGGCCAGGTGAGCGTAGTAGGCAGGACGAACTGTGAAGAAAGGACTCAAGCATTAGTACCACAGAAGATAATTACATACCGCTTTGCTCTTTTTTACAAAAAAACGTGAGATGAACTTGGAGAAGAAACTCACCAATAGAGGCAGAGCGAATGCATCATTCGTATTTGCATTTACAGGAAAAATACCACATCAGAGTTAGTCTAGCTAGCAAAATAGGAATCAAGATGATAGATGAACCTAAATCGGAAAAAGTGAAAGAGGGAGATGTGCCGAGCTTACGTGTAGCATAGGTTGTTGGTGAGCTGTTGCAGCCCATCAGAAGTGAAACGGTTCTCATTGAAGAGGACATGGTAGTGAGTTGGTATGCTTGGGCCCTTAAAGTAACATGCGAAATTCTCACAATCAGGCAATGCAACACAAAGTGTATGTCCCAACCTATAGTGAAAGAAATGTGTGCCACTGTACCTGAATCCCAGCATGGCTACATAGGTAGAAATCAAGCTCAGTGGGATGGCATATGTTGGTGTCAACCATGGTTCCTACCAGCATCATCGAGCGAATGGGCACAATCAAACACAATGGCAAATGCATATGCTATTAAACTAGCATGTGTCGTGTATGTATACAGTGCGTGTATTCATGTGTGTGTGTGAGGCACACTTACCAGGAACGATGTTTCCACTTTTCTCAGTCTCTTTTCCATGCACCTCAGAGAAGAGCCTTGTGTGATGCCTTTTCTGGACAACCACAAATGTCACAGGGGGCTGATAATCCTCCTGCAAAGATGCACAAGCCTTTGGCTAGAAAAAAGGAACACTATCAATACACCATAATAGAATTAAAGCAGAATTAGACAGGCAAAGAACATGATGAATTGAAGGCATCACCTTCCCAATGGCATCCAATTCATATATCGGAACTTGGGCGAACTGCCCTTCAGTCACATCATCCCTACATAGAAAAACAAAAGCAGCAAAGGCACCGCTGACGATGAACAATAACATCATACTTGGAAGTTGGAAGCACTTACGTGTAGAACATGATCTGTTGGGTTTATGATTGGTCTTCTTAAAGAATGAAAGTAGTAACTCCCTGCAGAAAATGTAACAGTTTTAAAACCCACCGCCACACAAGACAATTTTTTTGAGGTATGAGGCTTGGTGAAATAGCTACAAAATGGTGAGCACAGGTTGCAAGTCTTGTTCGTCGGGTTGACAGAAAATCATGACATCATCATCTGCAAAAAAGAGATTCGATGGGCGTCACATGCCTAGTGGTTAGCCGCTAGAGGACGCCGTGGAGGATGGCATGCCGCACCCCAGAATTGAGGGCGTCAATGATAAGGATGAATAGCATGGTCGAGAGGGGGGCGCCCTGCCATTGGCCACATGCGTGCTCTATGAGTGGTGCAGGGATGTCGTTGATGTGCACTGTCATAAGGGAAATTGAGAGGAGTGTGGAGACCCAGCGGCTCCACTTTTTTCCAAAGCCAAGGTGTTGCAAGATCTCAAAGATGTAGGGCCATGACACCCAATCAAACGCCAGCATGATCTTGAGATTGGGGAGGACACACGCGTTCTTGAGGTTATGTAGTTGTCTCACAGTTTGTTGAACCAGCATGAAGTTCTCATGCATGCCGCAACCGGCGATGAATGAGCTTTGGTTGGAAGAAACTATGTATCCAAACCTAGGGGCAATCCATAAGGAGAGAACTTTGGTGAATAGATTCTCTAGGGGATGGATCAGACTAATGGACCAATAGTCAAAATGCGATGATGCATCTGGTATCTTGGGTAGAAAAGTAAACATTGCTTCATTCAGCTTCTGGTAGCCACGTCCATTCATTTGGAATAGCTTACGGAAGCATCACATATGTCGCCTTTGGAAACGTCCCAGAATGCACACAGAAACTCAGAGGTGAACCCATCCGCTCCTCGCGCCTTGCTAGCCGGCAACCGCTTCATCGCATCCCAAATCATAGCTTCAGTGAATGGCGCACCAAGGGCAGCGAGGTCAAAAGATGGATGGCCGATTGCATGGATATCAACGGAGAGATCATGATCCTCATGGGATCCTGGGATGGTTGAGAAGTGGTGGGCGGCCACCTGGGCCATGCCAACAGAATCAGAAATGCAATCACCATCCGCCTAAAGGTGGAAGATGTGATTTTTCTACTATCCACGAGTTTCATGGAATTTTAGGAAAAAGGTGCTCATCTTGCCATCGTGAATCTAGGAAAACCATGTGCACTAGCGTGCGATTGATCGCTTGAGGGACGCCAAGCCAAGATATATGTGCACTTGATTTTTCACCATAGCCATGCTTCTGTGCCCAAGAGAGGGTGCAAGTCTTGAGCAGCATCAAGGTGGGCTATGATCCCGTGAGCAAGAAGCAGTTGCAAGGATATGTCGCCAATAGATCTCGTGCCCTAGATCTGTAGGCAATGAGCAGTGGTCTCGAGCCTTGCATAGTTGTGCCTGAATGGGCCAGGGTTCGGCTCAATGTTGTTCCAGGCATCAGAGACAACCTAGTGGAATCCTTCCATCTTGTTCAAGTACCTCTCAGAGTGGAAACTTGGCCACCCGTGGGCGCGCCATGCACAATCAATCACAAGGGGGCGGTGATCCAAGGCAACCAAAGCCAAACACCGAAGGATGCAGTGCGTACCAACCCAGAGTGCATAGCATGCGACCATTGTGTACCAGCATCGAACGCTCCTACTCATTGGACCATGTGTGTCTCCGGCCATGGTGGTAGATATCGTGCAGTTCAAGATCCATGGTGAAGTGGCAGAAACGATGCATGATGAGTCGATTCAGTCGGTTATTATTCTTGTCATATGTGGAAAGGATCATGTTGCAATTCCCCTATGATCCAAGGGCCCACATGTAGCATGTTCATATTGCAACTCCGAGAGGAAATCAATCTTTGCTTGGTCTTCCTGGGGTCCGTAGACTCCAATAATGCACCAATGATGGTTTTTGGCAAGGGGATAAATGTAAGCCGTGATGTGGTGAGTACACTAGAAAGAGCGATGGAAGAACGCTGCCAAGCCATGATAATTCCACCTCGGGTACTGTTTGTAGGAAGGAATAAGAAATATTGGAAGAGAAGTCCAAGCGTTCGAGAACAATCTCCAACGATATCAGAAGAAGTTTAGTTTGTAGAAGGCACACAATAAATGGGGATGCATCAAAGATCATGCTGCACACAACAATCCATTTGGCCTGGCTGTTTAGGCCACGCATGTTCCAAAACACTATCTTGAGGTTGCAATCCATGGAAAGATAGGGGCCATGATGCACACCACAATGCGGGCTCAAATCTCTATAATAAATAGGCAGTGGGACTGAGGCAAGGAGATCAACCACGTTCATTGGAACCTGCCAGTTGTAGAAGTCTGCGAATGCCTGGAGAACATTGCTGACCAGTGTACGCTCAAATAACCTATTGTACCGCTCAATGGTCGCATGAGAGACTGGCTCATCATCTTTGAGAATGCCAAGACGTCATAGATTAACATGATTGGCCTCGGCCTTGCAATTGAGCCCATAGTCTTCTTTGGCGATGCGGCCACTCCACCACGACATGAAATTCGGTAGAAGCTCAAGACGCCACCGACAAGCCACATGTGTGAAGGGGATGAGTGCAACTAGGCTTGCATGACATCAAGAAATGTCTGGAGTTACCCAGGAGAGGATGTGCAACTTTCAATTTTCCATAGTGTTTTTATAAGTAAAGTGTACAAAGCGTATTTATTGTTCTCCAAACTCATCAACATGTTTTCTAACACCCACCCTTCTACAATGTCGTTTCAACCACTCATGGAGGTAATTAGTATGTGCTAAACAATAGACATGTGCTAATTTATTCCTAACACCCACCCTTCTACAATGTCGTTTCACGAACATCATCGAAGGTTTCACGTATACATGGCCGTCTCCAGGAATTTGGGGCCCAGGTGCGATATGCAAGACAAGGCCTAAAATTTAAAAACTTCATACAACTAAAGAACAAATATAACTTGAGCATATAACCAAACAAGTATTTGAATCCAAGTCAGGTCGACAGACGGGTTGAAGTGCTGAGTGTTGTTGGGGAACATAGTAATAATTCAAAATTTTCCTACGTGTCACCAAGATCAATCTAGGAGATGCTAGAAATGAGAGAGAGAGAGAGGGAGTGCATCTTCATACCCTTGAAGATCGCTAAGCGAAAGCGTTACAAGAACGCGGTTGATGGAGTCGTACTCGCAGCGATTCAAATCATGGAAGATCCGCGGACGGCGCCTCCGCGTTCAACACACGTACAGCCCGGGGACGTCTCCCCCTTCTTAATCCAGCAAGGGGAGAGGAGAAATTGAGGGAGAACTCCGGCAACACGATGGCATGGTGGTGGAGCTCGTGGTTGACCGGCAGAGCTCCCTATGCTCAACAGAGAAGGAGGAGGAGGTGGAAGGGGGGAGGGCTGCGCCAGGGGCTGGATGCGGCTGCCCTCCCACCCCCACTATTTATAGGGTGAAGGGGAGAGGGGGCCGGCCCCCCTAGATGCATCTAGAGGGGGCGGCGGCCAAAGGGGGAGACTTGCCCCCCAAGCAGGTGGGAGGCGACCCCGCCCCCTAGGGTTTTCAACCCTAGGCACCTTGGGCCCTTGGGGAGCGCACCAACCCACTAGGGGGCTGGTTCCCACCCATATTCGGCCCACTTGGTCCTCCGGGGTGGGTGGCCCCACCCGGTGTACCCCTAGACACCTTTCGGTGTAGGCCTGGGCATAAAAACCGACGAACCGAATACCGAACCGATGCCGAAACCGAAAAAACCGAATTTTCGGTTTTTCTTGCTGCTACAGGAAAAATTCAGTTTTCACTTTTAATAACCGAATTGTATTCGGTCAGATCGGTTTTATACCGATCACCGAAACAGAAAACCAAACTAATTGTTCGTATGTGCAAATATCCTAGCGCCCAGCTCGCGTGGACCTTGGCGCGATGTGCGTGGCCGCATGCGTGCGAGTCACTTGCTGGGCCAGCCAAATACGTTCAGCTAATCAGGCCCACTATTTTGCAGGATAGAGTTTCTCCCAGCCATGCTAGTACGCCACTTGCACTTGGATTTGTCCCACCTCGCCTAGCTACACGAGATGAGGCAGTGCGTTCAGCTACTTAAGAAGGCTGGGTGCTAGAGGAAAAATACACACTGGAAACGTTGCGAGAACAACTCAAGCTCTCACCTCGGTATAAACTGGACCGAACAAAATTTCCTGGTTAACCGAATTTTCGGTTTTCTAATTTTTTATGCTCTTTTCGGTTAGCAATCTGAGAAACCGATTTTCAGAAAAAATGAAACAGTGGAAACCAAACTTTCGGTTTCTACCGAATGCCCAGGCCTATTTCGGTGGCCCTGGTATGATAACCCCGAAACCTTCCGGTGACTGAAGCTGGACTTCCCATATATAAATCTTCACCTCTGGACCATTCCGGAACTCATCATGACGTCCAGGATCTCATCCAGGACTCCGAACAACATTCGGTAACCACATACAATTTCCTATTACAACTCTAGCGTCACCGAACCTTAAGTGTGTAGACCCTACGGGTTTGGGAACCATGCAGACATGACCGGGACATCTCTCCGGCCAATAACCAATAGAGGGATGTGGATACCGGCCCATATTGGCTCCCACATGTTCCACGATGATCTAATCGGATGAACCATGATATCGGGGATTCAAACAATCCTATATAGAATTCCCGAGATTCGATCATCGGTATCCCTATACCTTGTTCAATCTCATTACCGGCAAGTCACTTTACTCGTTCCGTAACACATGATCTCATGGCTATCTCCTTCGACTCGATGAGCTCATTATGATGATGCATTACCGAGTGGGCCCAGAGATACCTCTCCGTCGTATGGAGTGACAAATCCCAGTCTCAATTTGTGCCAACCCAACAGACACTTTCAGAGATACCTGTAGTGCACCTTTATAGTCACCCAGTTACGTTGTGACGTTTGATACACCCAAAGCATTCCTACGGCATCTGAGAGTTGCACAATCTCATGGTCTA
The DNA here is from genome assembly GCF_002162155.2 of Triticum dicoccoides. Classification (NCBI taxonomy): domain Eukaryota; kingdom Viridiplantae; phylum Streptophyta; class Magnoliopsida; order Poales; family Poaceae; genus Triticum; species Triticum dicoccoides. The sequence continues at coordinate 132,324,381 of NC_041382.1, read as the reverse complement.
AGGAAAGATACTCGACATTAGAAAAGCTCTAGCAAACGAACTACATGATCTTGTGCTATGCTTAGGATTCGGTCTTGTCCATCACATAATTCTCCTAATGATGTGATCCTGTTATCAATGACATCCAATGTCCATGGTCAGGAAACCATAACCATCTATTTGATCAACGAGTAAGTCAACTAGAGGCTCACTAGGGACATGTTGTGGTCTATGTATTCACACATGTATTACGGTTTCCGGTTAATACAATTATAGCATGAACAATAGACAATTATCATGAACAAGGAAATATAATAACAACCATTTTATTATTGCCTCTAGGGCATATTTCCAGCAGTCTCCCACTTGCACTAGAGTCAATAATCTAGTTACATTGTGATGAATCGAACACCCATAGAATTCTGGTGCTAATCATGTTTTACTCATGGAAGAGGTTTAGTCAACGGGTATGCGACATTCAGATCCGTATGTACTTTACAAATATCTATTTCTCCATCTTGAATATATTCACGAATGGAGTTGAAGCGGCGCTTGATGTGCTTGGTCTTCTTGTGAAACCTGGGATCCTTGGCAATGGTAATAGCTCCAGTGTTATCACAGAAGAGATTCATTGGGCCCGACGCATTGGGAATCACTCCTAGGTCGATGATAAACTCCTTCATCTAGACTCCTTCCTGCACTACATCCGAAGCAGCTATGTACTCCACTTCAATTGTGGATCCCACCATGACGCTTTGCTTGCAACTGCACTAGCTCACTGCCCCACCATTCAAAATGTACACGTATCCGGTTTGTGACTTGGAGTCATCCAGATCTGTGTTGAAGCTAGCATCGACGTAACCCTTTAAAACGAGCTCTTTGGCACCTCCATAAACAAGAAACATAACCATAGTCCTTTTCAGGTACTTCAAGATATTGTTGACCGCTGTCCAGTGTTCCATACCAGGATCACTTTGGTACCTCCCTACTAAACTTATGGCAAGGTTCACATCAGGTCTGGTACACAGCATGGCATACATAATAGAGCCTATGGCCGAGGCATAGGGGATGACACTCATCTTTTCTCTTTCTTCTACTGAGGTCGGGCGTTGAGCTGTGCTCAATCTCACACCTTGCAATACAGGCAAGAACCCCTTCTTGGACTGATCCATATTGAACTTCTTCAATATCTTGTCAAGGTATATGCTTTGTGAAAGACCAATGAGGCGTCTCGATCTATCTGTATAGATCTTGATGCCTAATATGTAAGCAGCTTCTCCAAGGTCCTTCATTGAAAAACACTTATTCAAGTAGGCCTTTATGCTTTCCAACAGTTATATATCATTTCCCATCAATAGTATGTCATCCACATATAATATGAGAAAAGCTACAGAGCTCCCACTCACTTTCTTGTAAATACAGGCTTCTCCATAAATCTGTATAAACCCAAATGCTTTGATCATTTCATCAAAGCGAATGTTCCAACTCAGAGATGCTTGCACTAGCCCATAGATGGAGCACTGGAGCTTGCATACCTTGTCAGCATTCTTAGGATCGACAAAACCTTCCGACTGCATCATATACAATTCTTCCTTAAGGAACCCTGTTGGGGATATAACTATTTGAGTAAGCCGGCGAGGAGGGGCCAGGTTATGCAAATAGGACTCATCGTAAAGGAAGCCCAAGACCCAGCGTGAGGATGGCGGTTCATAGAGCTTAAGGCCCATAGAGACAAACCGCCGTAATGGCATGACTTGTAACATAAGGTAGAGGTAACTAGTCACCGAGCCGGACACTGTTTATCAGCCAGCTGGGACTCTGTAGGCTGGAGGGCGTCAACCCGTGTATATAAGGGAACGACCCGCCGACGGCTTAGGGCAAGAAACGACCAATCGAGAACCGGGCATAGTGTATCTCGCTCCCTGGTCATCGAAACCTCAAGCAATACGAACCCAACTAGACGTAGGCCTTCCTTCACCGCAAGGGGCTGAACTAGTATAAACCTCGCGTGTTCTTTGTCCCGATTAACCCCTTTAAGCTTCCTAGTTGCGATGGCTCCACGATTAAGTCCTTGCAAGAGGACATCTGCCGTGACAATTCCACGACAGTTGGCGCCCACCGTGGGGCCAGCGCACGGTGGATTTGAGTTCTTGAAGGGCAGCTTCGAAGGGCTCAAGGGATACGCAGTTGGTCGGATGACCAAGAGTCGTTGCGGCAAGATCTACATCGACGACGAAGGCTGGGGCCCCGACGCCGGCTCAATTGAGTACAGGTACCGGGTCCCCTTTGGCGGAATTCACATCTTCATTGGCCGGATTGGTGAGCCGGGCCCTGAGCCGGACAGCTGCACCGACCTCGTCGAGACGGCTCAGCGTGCGAAACTCGCCCGAGCTCAACCCGTCGTGAAGCGTGCCTTTGTGGGTTGCATCCACGGAGGTGAACTTTCTGAAGGATCTGAAGGTGATGGTGAGCCGGCCGACCTCTCTGACGGTGATTCGTCCGCCGGCTCAACAGATTCGCTGTATCAAGTTCAAGATGGTGTGCTTGGGGGCTGTTCCGATGGCAGCACTATTCCGGACCCCTTAGAGTCGCCAAACTGGGCAGGAGTCTTCATGGCTGGTACTCAACCTGGCCAAAATTCTACGGCTTCAGCAGCGATAACGTCCGGGTTAGGAGCAGCCGGGGCAGGAGGCCCTGTGCGCTCACCGGCTTAGGTACTGATGGATCTCATGGATAAACTTACGGCCTTGTTAACTGCTACAGTCGTCCCTGCGAACCAATCTGAGCATGAGGCGGAGGTGGCATAGGTTCGCGATGAGATCGCCCGGGCCAAGGAAACCTTAGCCGCTGAAGATACTAGATTAGCCATAGAGCGGGCAGCTTTGGACGCACGGGCGCAGCAACTTCAGGCAGAGGCCTTTCAACTCACGTTGAGCTTAAACGCATCTAATGAGGTAATGAGGAGGAGACATCAGAAAACTCAGTCCCGTTTACCTCAGATTTATGATCCTCGGAATCTCTTTGCTATGCCCGGGGCCGGTCCAAGTAACCCGCCAGGTGCAAATCAGTTTAGGACATCCGGAGCGGGAGGCCCAGTCCAGCCTCCGGTGACGGCGCCTCTTCATGGCAATATGGCACCGCCCCATCACGTACCGATACCGCAGGGTCACTTCTCCAACCCCATGGAGAACTTAATCGCAACATCAGCACGGTTGGCGGCTCTCCCAGTAGATGGTGATGATCCGACAGCGGTGGAAACCCGGAGGATCGGGGAACTTGTCCAAACAGCCCTGGCACAGCAAGAGACCTACTCCTACAGCCGGGACAGGATTCACTCAACTCCTCCGCCTTGGTTAGCTCCGCCTCGTCAAACCCGGAGCCCGAGCTACAGTAGACACATGGAGTCAGAAGCCTTGTCAAGTAGCGCTCAGCGCCGGAACTAGCCTGGCGGGTATAACCCAGTTCAGGATCGGATACATCAGGAGGACGAGCGGGCGGCTCAGCTAGCAGCCCAACAGGACTCACCGGCTTATCCGACGACTTCCATTGAGGCGGGTATTGCTACTAGAACCGGAGGAGTACCTTGTCTGGTATCGGCTCTATGTAATGTACGTCTGCCCAAGGATTTCAAGGGACCTCGAAAGGTGCCGAATTATACGGCCGATTTACAGCCTGGGGCGTGGATTGAAAGTTACGAGATGGCCACAGAGCTGCTGGAGGTTAGTGATGAAGCGATGGCTATATACTTCACCATGATGTTGGACAGAACGGCCCGTTCTTGGTTAAAGGGTTTGCCACCCAATTCCATTAGTTCATGGGCGGAGCTAAAGGCCCGTTTCATCCAGAACTTCAAGGACACTTGCAAGCAGTCTATGTCGATTGTGCACCTGACAAATTGTAAGCAGGAGGAAGGTGAGTCTACGACTCATTGGGTGCGTCGGGTCAAAGATATAATACATTCATTTGACAAGATGGATGCCGGTTCAGCAGTTCTCATGCTGGAGAAGAATTGCCGCTTTGAGCCTCTGAGACAGAAACTGTGGCGCCTGAAGCGTGATTGCAACGATATGGGGACACTGATGGCGGCTTTAGTCAAGTATGTCGATTCTTATAGTACCAAGGATCCCGCGTCTGATGAGAAAAAGACAGGGAAGGGAAATAAGAACGGTAATGGAAAGGGTCAGCGGCATAACCCGGCGGGTCAAGGAGGCAATAAGCGTAAAGCGGACGGTAACCCGGAATTTGTGGCCAATGCACAAGGTAACAATCAGAAGCGGAAATGAAAGCCACCCCCTCGGTTTGGCGGGTCAGGTCCGTCTCTTGAGCAACTACTCAATGAGCCCTGCCCGAAACACGGCACCCGGGAACGGCCAGCGACTCATTTATGGAAGGATTGCACAATCATGAAGGCTTTCAAGAATTCTAATACGTTTGATGGCAATCAAGGCCCAGGCAGCGGCTCAGGAGCTGGTGGCTTTCATGGCCCGGGCGGCGGTTCAGGATCCGGTTTTCAGGGAAGCCAGGGTGGTTATAATCAACAGTAGTCTGGTCAAGGAGGTCAGCAGCAGTAGCAGTCGGGCTATCAGAGCCATCCAAAACAGCTAAACAGTGGGTAGTATCACGTGTTCACCACAAGTTTGTGTAAACGTGATCAGAAAGTTCATAGGAGGGCGGTGAATTCTGTTGAGCCGGCAGTCCCTCGTTACTTGAGGTGGTCGGAACAGCCTATTGTCTGGAGCAGGGAGGATCACCCTCCCCGGGTTGATAATCTGGTTCAACTGGCCCTGGTAGTGGCACCGCAGGTTGGTGGTTATAAATTTACAAAGGTGCTCATGGATGGAGGTAGCAGCATCAACATCCTCTACTACGAGACCTTTCGGCGCATGGGTTTAACTGACAAGAATTTAAAGACTTCCAACACCGTCTTCCATGGAGTGGTGCCTGGTAAGTCGGCGTATCCTATGGGTAAAATCGAGCTAGAGGTGGCCATTGGAGACGAGCATGATTCTAGGGCAGAAAAGTTAACTTTTGAAGTGGTTAAAATCAAGAGTCCATATCACGCCTTGTTCGGGCGGCCGGCTTATGCCAAGTTCATGGCGCGGCCATGTTATGTTTATTTACACCTCAAGATGCCGGGTGACAAGGGTACCATCACTGTGCATGGAAGCCGAAAGGTGGCCCTGGAATGCGAGGAAGGCGATGCGGCTTATGCCGAGTCTGTCTGTGCAGCAGAGGAGCTCAAATTTTACCAAGATAACATTGACCCGGCGGATATGACCTCCCTCAAGAAGCCGACTACGGAGCATGACCCGGCCATGAAGTTTAAATCGGCTGCAGAGACTAAGCTTGTTGATTTTACTACGGGCGATTCGTCTAAGCAATTCAGCATCAGTGCCAACTTGGATCCTAAATAGGAAAGCACGCTCATCGAGTTCATCCGTGAGAACCGGGACATCTTTGCATGGAAGCCTTCTGACATGCCGGGTGTACCGAGAGGACTCGCTGAGCACACTCTTAATATTGATCCGAAATATAAGCCGGTCAGGCAGTTTCTGCGGCGATTCAATGAGGAATGATGAAAAGCTATAGGAGAAGAGGTCGCCCGGCTCTTGATGGCTGGGTTCATTGTCGAAGTTTTTCACCCGGAGTGGTTGGCTAACCCGGTGCTCGTGCTCAAGAAAAACGGCACCTGGGGGATGTGTGTGGATTACACGGACTTAAATAAGGCTTGTCCGGCTGATCCTTTCGCTCTCCCCCGGATTGATCAAATCATTGATGCTACGGCGGGTTGTGCGCGTTTGAGCTTTTTGGATGCTTACTCTGGTTATCATTAGATCAAGATGGCAGTTAAGGACAGGAGAAGACGGCTTTCATCACTCCGTTTGGAGCCTTATGCTATGTGTCTATGCCTTTTGGGCTCAAGAGTGCCCAGGCGACTTATCAACGGTGTGTACAGAATTGTCTTCACAATCAGATTGGACGCAATGTTCATGCTTATGTGGATGACATAGTGGTGAAATCCAGAGAGGCGGAAACCTTGATATCTGATCTCAGAGAAACCTTTGACAATCTCCGGGTTTACAAAATGATGCTTAACCCGGAGAAGTGTGTATTTGGTGTGCCTGCAGGCAAGCTTTTGGGATTCTTCGTCTCAAACCGGGGCATCGAGGCTAATCCGGAGAAGATTAAGGCAATCACTTCTTTGGCTAAACCGGCATGTATCAATGATGTTCAGCGATTGGCTGGTCGTGTTGCCGCCTTAAGCCGGTTCATAAGCCGGTTAGGTGAGAAGGCCCTACCGCTGTACCAACTGATGAAGAAGGCAGACACCTTTGTCTGGAGTAATGCTGCTAATACTGCTTTTGAGGATTTGAAGAGGCAGTTATCCGAGCCGCCAGTTCTTGCAGCCCCCATTGACAAAGAGCCTTTGCTGTTATATGTGGCTGCTAATCCACGAGCCGTCAGTGTGGTAATTGTGGTAGAGCGCAAGGAGGCTGGTAAGGAACATCCGGTTCAACGGCCGGTTTATTATGTCAGTGAGGTACTCATCGAGTCAAAACAAAGATATCCTCATTGGCAGGAACTTGCTTACGGGGTGTTCATGGCAAGCCGGAAGCTGAAGCAATACTTCCAAGGTCACCCTATCACTGTAGTAAGTTCTGCCCCCTTGGGAGACATAATTCAGAACAGAGAGGCTACAGGACAAGTCGCCAAGTGGGCCATCGAGCTCGGGCCTCATGGTCTGAAGTACGTATCACACACTACCATTAAGTCCCAAGCTTTGTTGGATTTCATCAATGACTGGACAGAGCTACATGCACCTGAGGAGAAGCCCGATAACACTTATTGTACTATTCACTTTGATGGGTCCAGACAGTTGGAAGGCTCGGGGGCTGGAGTCATGTTAACTTCCCCTCGAGGTGACAAATTTTGTTATGTGCTCCGGCTTATGTTTCCTTGTACTAACAATGCAGCTGAGTACGAGGCCCTACTCCATGGTCTCCGGATGGCCAAAGAGATGAACTTGAGCCGGGTAAGATGCTTGGGAGACTCAGACCATGTGGCTCAACAGGTGTCAGGCAAGTGGGACTCTAAAGATCCCCTTATGGCGGCTTACCGTCTTGAAGTTGATGTTGTGGCTGGGCATTTCAAGGGTTATGCGGTGGAACAAATTGATCGAAGGAAGAATGAGGCAGCTGATGCCTTAAGCTGGCTGGGGTCTCAGCGTAAGCTGGTGCCGCCTAACACCTTTCTTGATGTTTTGCATAATCCTTCTGTTAAGTTACCTACAGAGGAAGATCTGGCAATACCAGACCCGGAGGCACAGCTGGTGGCGGCTCTCCACATTATCCCGGATTGGACAGTGCCTTATTTGGCTTACATGACCCGGGGAGAGTTGCCTGAAGATGAGACCTTGGCAAGACAAATCGCCCGGCAGTCCAAGTCCATGACAATTGTCAATGGCGAGTTACATCACTGCAGCGTCACTGGAGCATTTCAACATTGTGTATCACCTACAGAGGGTCAGGAGATCCTTCGTGAGATTCATGAAGGCGATTGTGGTCATCACGCCGGCTCAAAATCTCTTGTGGACAAAGCTTTCCGTCATGGGTTTTATTGGCTGACGGCTCATGCTGATGCAGAAGACCTGGTCAGTAAATGTGACGGATGTCAGAAATTCTCACGACGAGCCCATGTGCCGGCTCAAGAATTAAGGATGATTCCAATTACTTGGCCATTTGCAGTCTGGGGGCTTGATATGGTCGGGCCTTTCAAAAGGTCTAAGGATAAAAAGACGCACCTCTTGGTAGCGGTTGACAAGTTCACAAAATGGGTGGAGGCGGAGCCGGTCAGTAAGTGTGATGCAGCCACGGCGGTCCAGTTTATGAAAAAGGTGATTTTTCGCTTTGGTTTTCCACACAGCATTATAACTGATAATGGCACTAACCTCTCCAAAGGAGCTATGGAAGAGTTCTCTCAACGAGAGCATATCCGGCTTGACGTTTCAGCTGTGGCTCACCCTCAATCCAATGGTCAAGCAGAACGAGCTAATCAAGAAATCTTGAGGGGTATCAAGCCCCGGCTCTTGGTCCCCTTGCAGCGGACGCCGGGTTGTTGGGTGGAGGAGTTACCTTCTGTACTTTGGAGCATCAATACTACACCTAACAGATCTACGGGTTACACACCTTTCTTTATGGTGTATGGAGCAGAGGCGGTCCTGCCAAGTGACATCCGTCATGACTCACCCCGTGTGGCGGCTTATGTTGAAGAAGACGATGAAAAAGCTCGGCAAGACGCACTTGACCTGTTAGATGAAGAGCGAGACTCGGCAATAGCCCGCTCGGCAATTTACCAGCAAGACCTGCACTGCTACCACAGCCGCCGGGTTAGGTCCAGAACCTTTCAGGAAGGCGACTTAGTGCTCCGACTCATCCAGGATCAATCTGACATGCACAAGCTATCCCCTCCTTGGGAAGGACCCTTTGTGGTCAGCAAGAATCTGAACAACGGATCATACTACCTTATCGACATTCAAGAGCACAAAGACTCACGTAAGTCGGAGGAGGAGACCCGTCGGCCATGGAATATCGCTCATCTTCGGCCTTATTATACTTAAGCCATCGGCTCTAATGTGTATATACTTATACTATGTATATTACAATAAAGCAGGACCTCTGTCCTTTTTTCCACTCCCAAAAAAGGTTTATGTGTTTTCTTTGTCAGGTGGTGGAGATAACCAAGGAGAAGCGGATCATATCTGAATCCGGCTTTCCTTTGGTCCGGCTTATGATCATATCTGAATCTAGCCGTGATCACTTGGGGGCTTCCTGTTCAAACATAGGTCGTATTCGAACCAAAGAGAACATAGCTGTCGATACCCACTTGATCGGCATACTGCCAAACCCACTTGGGGGCTTCTTGATCATATTTGAATCATAGCTTAACCCCTTTGGGTCTGACGTGGATCGTATTCGAATCAGCGTCATTAAACAACTCTTATGGTCACTTGGGGGCTTCCTGTTCAAACATAGGTCGTATTCGAACCAAAGAGAACATAGCTGTCGATACCCACTTGATCGGCATCGCCACAGCCACTGGGGGCTAACAGATCGTATCCGAATCTTAGCTTAACCCCTTTGGAACGGTTCACTAATCGTATTCGAATCAGAAACCCTTAAATTTTGTTCATCATATTTTGCAAGTATCAACATTGGATATCTTGCGACCCTCTTGAAAATACAATGGAATACATTGTAATCCTCCAGGATTAATATTGGTTACATCAGGTTGTTAAGTACCAGGTGAACTTTTATGTGCCAATTTTCAGGAGTTAAACTTACCCTTAGGGGTTGGCTTATATAAGCCGGAAAAGCAGCCGTAAGCATCACAGGGCAATGCAAGACATTTATGCAAAGGACATAACAGATTCATATAAACTACAAAGTGCATAGTGACGGCGGCTTATGCAAGTATTAAGGGCCATAAGCATGCGCAAAGGCATAGCAAAACTCAAAGTATTTTCTACTCTGTTACAAGACTCCCCGAGTCTGAATGATGCAGCATTGTTTTTCTACAAAGACATAAGCAGGTGGCGCCTGGCAATCTACTCTTGGAGTTGACTTGAAGCTTCCGGGTTATCCTTCTCCGCCTCTCCGCCGGCTGCTTTGTCCTGGAAGGATGATGAGGCCCAGTCAATGCCACTCAAAGCCTCAAACTCAGCTTCATCATCTATTAAACCAGTTGGGTCGACTTCAGGGGCAAAGGTGTGCTTACGGATTGGAGGAATCAAGCTGACATTATCATAATGCGGCTTGGGGATTCTTTGATTCTCCTTGTCATAACCCGGCTGACACTTGGTGAGGTCAGTGTCGTTTCCAATTTGAGTAGCCACAGGGCGTATATCCCTCACGCAGGTGATGAAATCCTTTTCATCAAATGGATTGCCATCCTCCTTTAAACTTGGATACCCAAGAGCGATGTCGGCCGGGTCTAGCTCTGGTAACCAGGCTTTGGCCCGACTCAAAGCGGCTATTGCTCCGGCTCTTGCAGATGCTCATCTTAACTCTTGGATTCGCTGAGGTAGCACAGCTAGCCGCTTCAGCACATCTTGCAGGAGATAGGGAACATCATTTGATAAAGCCACAACGGCCAGAGCATGTTGTGACCCGGTGTAGAGCTGTTCCACCAGAGTATAAACTGCCTTCAGCTTGATCACCATGTTCTGCTTGAGATTTGTGCTCCTGGAGCCTGCGTTATTAAGCATAAGGTGAGCCAGTGGAAACAACTGAAATGGTCATTGAAGGAGTTTTGCGGTGTTTAAGGTTTAAGTAAGTCACTCACCAAAGATTGATGACACCATTTGAGATATCTGGCGCTTTAAGCCGGACAGTTCGGTCGTTGCTTCCGCAAGCGATGCCTCTGCTGTCTCGGCCCGGGTCACCAGTGCGGCCTTTTCATCAGCCCAGGTTTTCTTCTCCGACTCAAAGTTCTTCTTCAACTTCTCTTGTTCAGAGACACTGAACTCAAACTTGGAGTTGGATTTCTGGATTTCAAGCTCTTGAGCTGCCAGGCGATTCTTCAGTTCAGTAATCTCTGACTCAAAATGATTTATGGTGGCCTGCATTGATGTTGGGTTATAATCAGAATTACTTTAAGATCATATTAAGTCCCAAGCACTTTGCAAGCAAAGGTACTTGACACTTGGGGGCTAATGTATACTGAAGAACTCTCAATTACTACTCTGGTTCATGGAAATTAAGTCCCAAGCACTTTGCAAGCAAAGATGTTTGGCACTTGGGGGCTAATGTGTATCGCAAGTGCTACAACCGGGTTAAATATCCTTTTCCTAAGCCGGATAAGCAGTGCTAGGCAGTTTTCTAAAGTCTACAGCATATTTACATATAAGCAATAGACTTGGGGGCTGGTACAGTAAGTATGGTTAAAGAAAGCTAGCATAAGTCATACCTCAGATTTTTGCTGTATCTGCTTCACCATGTCAATTTCCAGGTCACGGCTGCTATGTACTTGATTGATATAGCCGGAGACGATCTCTCCAATACTCAAATGAGTGTAGTCAGTGACGTCCAGCTTGGCCTTTCGGCGTTCTAACAATTCCTCTTTAGCAGAACACTTGGCAAGTACAGTTGGCTGTGCCGGCTCAACAAACTGAGTCTTGAGAATCTCAACTTCCAGATCATCTACCTTGGTGGGGCTAGGAGCCTCCGGGTTATCAGAATCGTTGAGGGTTTGCTCAGCAGACGGGTCAGAGGAAGATACAGGAACTTCATGAGATGGTTGAGGCGGCGGCTCGTGAGCAGAGGCGTCAGGAGCAGCTGTGCCCAGCTCCGATTGAGTCACAACCGGCTCTTGGGACAGCTTATTCTTTTTTGCATTTTTGCTGGGTTTTACTTGCACACTGTGGGAAAGGTAGACATGTTAAATACAAAAAAATGAGCAAAATAAAGCATAAGGTACAACAAGTTTATATTACCCCTGAGCAGTTTTGAAGGCCGGCATGTTGGACTGCATAGACTCACCGGAGGAAGGTGAAGTATCCTGATATTTGGAGTCAGAGGAATTGAGAGGCTGACGAATGAAACCCGCCAAAGGAAAAAGAAGGTGTAAATCGGAGATAACCTCAGCCTGGCGCTTCCTGGACACATCAGGTAAGCCGGAGGAGAGTTCCGCGTCTTTGCTGGTCCGGGTCTGCCTCTGGCTCTCATAAATCTGTCGCTTCAAACGAAATTGAGGGTCTTGGTAAGCTAAAGGATGTGAAAATCTTACTTTCCGGGTTACTCTTCGGATTTTCAACCTCGGCAAAGGCTCTGAGTCGGAGGAGATTATAGTTACCTCTTCTTCAACGGCTTGGCTGTTGCCTGTATCCTCCTGAGAGGAATTAATGTCAATAACATGATGATAAAAGAGTCAGGGGAATTAGGAGTTACCAATTCTTCATCATCATCAGTATCATCCAGTTTCATCATATCTGAGGCGCTGGGTTTCCTCTTTCTTGAAGTTCCAGTCTTAGCGGTTCGTCTTTCGGCTCTTTTTGCTGCTCTGGCGTGTTTGGCAGCCTCATGGTCATACTTGACCTTCCAGAAGCCGCTATTTGCCTATGAATAAGGATAAAGGGTTATGAGTAAAGGTAAGGTATAACATAATAAAGATAATTGTGGAGGATAATAACTTACTGGAGGGGCTGGGTTCTTCTGGCAAAAAGGTAGTAAGCCGAAAGCGTTACTATTCACTGTGCCCTCTTTCAACAAAGACTGAGTTGTAGCTTACACTACGTCATCTGGTAAGTTGTCAGGACTATGACGCTGAGGGTCATCTTTCTCGCCTGAATAATTACACATTAAGCCGGGGCGGCGGCTTAACGGAATTATTCTCCAAGCAACCCAGACTCAGACCAGGTCAATGCCATCTAAGCCGTTCCCTAAAAGAGCTTTACTCTTCTTGATCTTGGGGGTGAGTGGCAGACGTTCATTAGCAGTCAACTTATCCGGCAGCGGGTGAGTAGGTTCAAGGCGCAATGCACGGAAGCCGGGCAGCGGGTTTTCACCAGCCGGAGAAGTATCTTGGCAGTAGAACCATGTCTGGTTCTAGTCCTTTGGATGACTCGGCAATTCAGCATAAGGGAACAGGCAGTCTCTCCGCCTTTGGATCGATATGCCACCAAGCTCCAGACTGGGCCCGTTGGCCTGCTCATTCTGCCGGTTCAAATAGAACAATTCCCTGAACAAAAGTAGGCTGGGTTCTTCTCCAAGGTAGACCTCACAGAAAATTTGGAAATTGCAGATATTTGACACGTAATTGGGCCCGATGTCTTGAGGTCTTAAGTCAAAGAAGTGCAGAACGTCTCTAAAGAATTTTGAACCGGGAGGAGCAAATCCCCGGCTCATGTGATCGGTAAAAATGATCACCTCCCCTCCCTTGGGTTGAGGTTTCTCTTCAGACGGTTCAGGAGCACGATAAGACATAACATCCTTCTTGGGAAAATGGCCAGACTTTACAAACTCGGACAGTTTGCCCTCTGTAACAATGGATGGGACCCAGTTGCAGGTAACCGGAGGTTTAACAGCTTTGGGTGCCATTGGGTAAATTGAAGCCTACAACAAGATAAAGGAAATTTTTCTGGTTTATTATAACCCAGAGAATAAACATTATTGGGTTATTTAAGATAGCGGCTTAAGAAGGGGCCTAATGACATACAGGTAACTATGTGATAATGTTTAACAGCTGCAGGTATTAAAGATGATTAAGGTTTTCTTAAGTCGCCAGAGGCAAGCGGTGTTGACAGCCGGTATTATCTTAAACCGGCTACATGGACTACTATGGCTGAAACAGAGTCAACAGACGCAGTTTTTGGCTAAGTGTGGAACAAACATGTTTCACAAGTTGCAATCATTATTTTGGATCAAATGATGCTCTGGAAAGGAAAATATTTCTAGACCTAAAACAGTACAGAAAAGTTCATATACTCGCGGAGGGCTTCCAAAACAAGGGAAATGAGATCTGTTCTCATACAGGATAAGCACAAACATTTTCCGCAGCAGTTCTAAGTTGTTTTTATAATCTAAACAATGCATTAGAGGTGAGAACTAATGGAGGCTTGCGTCGGGCGGCGATGAACGATGACGAACTCAAGATGGTTTCAATGCAGAGCTGAGAAGGGGGAAAAGAGGAACTCACAGATGCGGAAGAACTGCGGAGGGTCACCATCGTTTTCTGGTCAAAATCAGGGTGATGCAGCGGCCTGAGTTGGTGAAGACGAGGGGGTCGACGGCGGCGGCGGCGGAGCTTGAGCAGCAAAAGGAGGTGCGAGGAGGAAGACGACTGAAGGAAATGAAAAAGACCTAGGTCGCATCTATTTATAAGGAGTGGCCGACCAAGACGGCGCGAGAAACGAGGAGACGGAATATCATTTTACAACGACCCTGACGCCTCGATTTTTGGGATGGTCAGTTAAGGCAAAGATCCGTTGAAGATATGATGAAATAAGATGAGGATTTAATTAAAAGATGATGTCACGGTGGGTTAACCCGGATCCAGAAGATGACGTCACAATGGGTTATGACCTTTTCACGGACAGAAGACAGAAGGACTGATTCTTAAGGTATTTTAAGATTGACATGAACCGGTCCAAATCAATCTGGGGCCTAATGTTGGGGATATAACTATTTGAGTAAGCCGGCGAGGAGGGGCCGGGTTATGCAAATAGGACTCATCGTAAAGGAAGCCCAAGACCCAGCGTGAGGATGGCGTTTCATAGAGCTTAAGGCCCATAGAGACAAACCGCCATAATGGCATGACTTGTAACATAAGGTAGAGGTAACTAGTCACCGAGCCGGACACTGTTTATGAGCCGGCCGGGACTCTCTAGGCCGGAGGGCGTCAACCCGTGTATATAAGGGAACGACCCGCCGGCGGCTTAGGGCAAGAAACGACCAATCGAGAACCGGGCATAGCGTGTCTCACTCCCTGGTCATCGAAACCTCAAGCAATACCAACCCAACTAGACGTAGGCCTTCCTTCACCGCAAGGGGCTGAACTAGTATAAACCTCGCGTGTCCTTTGTCCCGATTAACCCCTTTAAGCTTCCTAGTTGCGATGACTCCACGATTAAGTCCTTGCAAGAGGACATCTGCCGTGACAATTCCATGACAAACCCGTTAAGGAATGCCGTTTTGATGTCCATTTGTCAGATCTCATAATCATATATTGCTGCAATTGCTAACATGCTTCGGACGGACTTCAGCTTCGCTACGGGTGAGAAGGTCTCATCATAGTCAACTCCTTGAACTTGTCGATAACCCTTAGCGACAAGCCGAGCCTTATAGACGGTCACATTACCATCCGTGTCAGTCTTCTTAAATATCCACTTATTCTCTATGCCTCGCCGATCATTGGGAAGTCCACCAAAGTCCATACTTTGTTCTCATACATGGATCCTATCTCAGATCTCATGGCTTCAAGCCATTTGTTGGAATCCGGGCCCGCCATCGCGTCTTCATAGTTCGAAGGTTCACCGTTGTCTAACAACATGATTTCCAGGACAGGGTTGTCGTACCACTCTGGTGCGGAACGTGTCTTCGTGGTCCTATGAAGTTCAGTAGCAACTTGATCCAAAGATTCATCATCATCATCATTAACTTCCTCTCTAGTCGGTGCAGGCACCATAGAAACATCTTCCTAAGCTGCGCTACTTTCTAGTTCAAGAGGGGGTACCTCATCAAGTTCTACTTTCCTCCCACTTACTTCTTTCGAGAGAAACTCTTTCTCCAGAAAGGATCCATTCTTGGCAACAAAGATCTTGCCCTAGGATCTGAGGTAGAAGGTATACCCAATAGTTTCCTTAGGGTATCCTATGAAGACGCATTTTTCCGATTTGGGTTCGAGCTTTTTAGGTTGATGTTTCTTGACATAAGCATCGCATCCCCAAACTTTCAGAAACGACAGCTCAGATTTCTTACGAAACCATAATTCATACGGTGTCGTCTCAACGGATTTAGACTGTGCCCTATTTAAAGTGAATGCGGCAGTCTCTAAAGCATAACCCCAAAATGATAGCGGTAGATCGGTAAGAGACATCATAGATCGCACCATATCCAATAGAGTGCGATTACGACGTTCGGACACACCATTACGTTGAGGTGTTCCAGGAAGTGTGAGTTATGAAACAATTCCATATTTCCTTAAGTGTGTGCCAAACTGGTGACTCAAGTATTCTCCTCCATGATCTGATTGCAAGAACTTTATTTTCCTGTCATGTTGATTCTCTACCTCGCTCTGAAATTCCTTGAACTTTTCAAAGGTCTCAGACTTGTGTTTCATTAAGCAGACATACCCATATCTACTTAAGTCATCAGTGAGGGTGAGAACATAACGATAGCCACCGCGAGCCTCAACAAGTTGGTTGCTCGCTCCATTGTTCCGGAGAACAGAGTCTTGGACATTTTGCCCATGAGGCATGGTTCGCACGTGTCAAATAATTCATAATCAAGAGACTCCAAAATTCCATCTGCATGGACGTTCTTCATGCGTTTGACACCAATGTGACCAAGGCGGTAGTGCCACAAGTATGTGGGAATATCATTATCAACCTTACATCTTGTGGCATTCACACTATGAATATGTGTAACATCACGTTCGAGATTCCATAAAAATAAACCATTGACCAGCGGGGCATGACCATAAAACATATCTCTCATATAAATAGAACAACCATTATTCTCGGATTTAAATGAGTAGCCATCTCGCATTAAACGAGATCCAGATACAATGTTCATGCTCAAAGCTGGCACTAAATAACAATTATTGAGGTTTAAAACTAATCCCAAAGGTAGATGTAGATGTAGCATGCCGACAGCGATCACATCGACCTTGGAACCATTCCCTACGCGCATCGTCACCTCGTCCTTCGCCAGTCTCCGCTTATTCCGCAGCTCCTGTTTTGAGTTACAAATATGAGCAACTGCACCGGTATCAAATACCCAGGAGCTACTACGAGCGCTGGTAAGGTACACATCAATAACATGTACTAGACCATGATGGCGCGCGTTGCCGCGCCCGTCCATTTTGGCAGTAGAGTGATTGCAATTTTGTGCATACATATGAAGGCATAATATATAAACAAAACAATTTTGCCCAAAAGTTGAATTGAAAATATTCAAACAACTGAAAGCAACAATCTCTGAAATGTTTAGGCAAGTACAACCATAAAGTGTTAGTTAAAATGACACAAGATGATATCTACCAAGAGGCCAACTGATCAGTCATATACTTCAACGATTCATAAAGCTACAACGGCAAGGTCAGTAGCATCATTTGCAACATCCTGCTACCTCTTGAGCTTGTGTTGGTTTTCCCTGAAGAGCAAGGGATGATGCAGCAGAGTAGCGTAAGTATTTCCCTCAGTTTTTGAGAACCAAGGTATCAATCCAGTAGGAGGCCACGCTCAAGTCCCTCATACCTGCACAAAACGATAGCTACTCGCAACCAACGCGATTAGGGGTTGTCAATCCCTTCACGGTCACTTACGAGAGTGAGATCTGATAAATATAATATTTTTGGTATTTTTGGTATAGAGATGCAAAGTAAAAAAGTAAAGGCAAAGTAAAAAAGCAAAGCAAGATTAAAGTGATGGAGATTGATATGATGAGAATAGACCCGGGGGCCATAGGTTTCACTAGTGGCTTCTCTCGAGAGCATAAGTATTCTACGGTGGGTGAACAAATTACTGTTGAGCAATTGACAGAATTGAGCATAGTTATGAGAATATCTAGGCATGATCATGTATATAGGCATCACGTCTGTGACAAGTAGACCGAAACGATTCTGCATCTACTACTATTACTCCACTCATCGACCGTTATCCAGCATGCATCTAGAGTATTAAGTTAAAAACAGAGTAACACCTTAAGCAAGATGACATGATGTAGAGAGATAAATTCATGCAATATGAAATAAACCCCATCTTGTTATCCTCGATGACAACGATACAATATGTGCCTTGCTGCCCCTTCTATCACTGGGAAAGGACACCGCAAGATCGAACCCAAAGCTAAGCACTTCTCCCATGGCAAGAACTACCAATCTAGTTGGCCAAACCAAACGGATAATTCGAAGAGACTTGCAAAGATAACCAATCATACATAAAAGAATACATAGAAGATTCAAATATTATTCATAGATAGACTTGATCATAAACCCACAATTCATCGGTCTCAACAAACACACCGCAAAAAGAAGATTACATCGAATAGATCTCCACAAGAGAGGGGGAGAACTTTGTATTGAGATCCAAAAAGAGAGAAGAAGCCATCTAGCTACGAACTATGGACCCGAAGGTCTGAGGTAAACTACTCACACTTCATCGGAGAGGCTATGATGATGTAGAAGCCCTCCGTGATGACGGCCTTCTCCGGCGGAGCTCCGGAACAGGCCCCAAGATGGGATCTCATGGATACAGAAAGTTGCGGCGGTGGAATTAGGTTTTTTGGCTCCTGTTCTGATCGTTTGGGGGTACGTAGGTATATATAGGAGGAAGGAGTACGTCGGTGGAGCACCGAGGGGCCCACGAGGCAGGGGGCGCGCCCTAGGAGGGCGCCCCCCACCCTCGTGACCACCTCTCTGATGCCTTGGCGTAGGGTCCAAGTCTCCTGGATCACGTTCGGTGAGAAAATCATGTTCCCGAAGGTTTCATTCTGTTTGGACTCCGTTTGATTTTCCGTTTCTTCGAAACACTGAAATAGGCAAAAAAACAGAAATTCTGGGCTGGGCCTCCGGTTAATAGGTTAGTCCCAAAAATAATATAAAAGTGGAAAATAAAGCCCAATATAGTCTAAATCAGTAGATAATATAGCATGGAGCAATCAAAAATTATAGATACGTTGGAGACGTATCAGGCATCCCCAAGCTTAATTCCTGCTCGTCCTCGAGTAGGTAAATGATGAAAAGAGAATTTTTGATGCGGAGTGCTACTTGGCATAATTTCAATGTAAATATTCTTAATTGTGATATGAATATTCAAATTCGAAAGATTCAAGACAAAAGTTTATATTGACATAAAAATAATAATACTTCAAGCATACTAACAAAGCAATTATGTCTTCTCAAAATAACATGGCCAAAGAAAGTTATCCCTACAAAATCATATAGTCTGGCTATGCTCTATCTTCACCACACAAAGTATTTAAATCATGCACAACCCCGATGACAAGCCAAGCAATTGTTTCATACTCTAACTTTTTCAAAACTTTTTCAATCTTCACGCAATACATGAGCGTGAGCCATGGATATAACACTATAGGTGGAATAGATTGGTGGTTGTGGAGAAGACAAAAAGGATAAGATAGTCTCACATCAACTAGGCGTATTAACGGGCTATGGAGATGCCCATCAATAGATATCAATGTGAGTGAGTAGGGATTGCCATGCAACGGATGCACTAGAGCTATAAGTATATGAAAGCTCAAAAAGAAACTAAGTGGGTGTGCGTCCAACTTGCTTGCTCATGAAGACCTAGGGCAATTTGAGTAAGCCCATCATTGGAATATACAAGCCAGGTTCTATAATGTAAAATTCCCACTAGTATATGAAAGTGATAACATGAGAGACTCTCTACTATGAAGATCATGGTGCTACTTTGAAGCACAAGTGTGGTAAAAGGATAGTAACATTGTCCCTTCTCTCTTTTTCTCTCATTTTTTTATTTGGGCTTTTTCTCTTTTTGTATGGCCTCTTTTTATTTGGGCTTCTTTGGCCTCTCTTTTTTTCGTCCAGAGTCTCATCCCGACTTGTGGGGGAATCATAGTCTCCATCATTCTTTCCTCACTTGAGACAGTGCTCTAAAAATGATGATCATCACACTTTTATTTTTCTTACAACTCAACAATTACAACTCGATACTTAGAACAAAATATAACTCTATATGAATGCCTCCGGCGGTGTACCGAGATATGCAATATGACAATGATGAATGTGTCATGATAAACGGAACGGTGGAAAGTTGCATGGCAATATATTTCGGAATGGCTATGGAAATGCCATGATAGGTAGGTATGGTGGCTGTTTTGAGGAAGGTATATGGTGGGTGTATGATACCGGCGAAAGGTGCGCAGTATTAGAGAGGCTAGCAAAGGTGGAAGGGTGAGAGTGCGTATAATCCATGGACTCAACATTAGTCATAAAGAACTCATATACTTATTGCAAAAATCTAAAAGTTATCAAAGCAAAGTATTACGCGCATGCTCCTAGGGGGATAGATTGGTAGGAAAAGACCATCGCTCGTCCCCGACCGCCACTCATAAGGAAGACAATCAATAAATAAATCATGCTCCGACTTCATCACATAATGGTTCACCATACGTGCTTGCTACGGGAATCACAAACTTTAACACAAGTATTCTTTAAATTCACAACTACTCAACTAGCATGACTTTACTATTACCACCTACATGTCTCAAAACAATTATCATGCTTCAATCTTTTCTTAGTATTCAACACACTCAAAAGAAAGTTTCACAAATCTTGAATACCAAGCATATTATTATTAAGAAAATTACCATGCTATTAAGAGACTCTCAAAATAATTTAAGTGAAGCATGAGAGATCAATAGTTTCTTTAAAACAAATCCACCACCGTGCTCTAAAAGATCTAAGTGAAGCACATAGAGCAAAATTATAACGCTCAAAAGATATAAGTGAAGCACATAGAGCAAAACTACATAGCTCAAAAGATATAAGTGAAGCACATAGAGTATTCTATCAAATTTTAATTCATGTATGGCTCTCTCAAAAGGTGTGTACAGCAAGGATTATTGTGGCATACTAAAACACAAAGACAAAAATAATACAAGACGCTCCAAGCAAAACACATATCATGTTGGTGAATAAAAATATAGCTCCAAGTAAATTACCGATGGAAGTGGACGAAAGAGGGGATGCCTTCCGGGGCATCCCCAAGCTTTGACTTTTTGGTGTCCTTGGATTATCTTGGGGGTTCCATGGGAATACCCAAGCTTAGGCTCTTGCCACTCCTTGTTCCATAATCCATCACAAGAATTCACCCAAAACTTGAAAACTTCACAACACAAAACTTAAAGTAGAAAACTCGTGAGCTCCGTTAGCGAAAGAAAACAAAAGACCACTTCAAGGTACTGTAATGAACTCATTATTTATTTATATTGGTGTTAAACCTACTGTATTTCAACTTCTCTATGGATTATAAACTATTTTACTAACCATAGATTCATCAAAATAAGCAAACAACACACGAAAAACAGAATCTGTCAAAAACAGAACAGTCTGTAGTAGATAGCGCAAGATCTGGAACTCCAAAAATTCTAAAATTAATTGCTGGACGTGAGTAATTTATCTATTAATCATCTTCAAAAAGAATTAACTAAATATCACTCTTCAAATAAAAATGACAGCAGTTCTCGTGAGCGCTAAAGTTTCTGTTTTTTACAGCAAGTTCAACAAGACTTTCCCCAAGTCTTCCCAACGGTTCTACTTGGCACAAACACTAATTAAACACAAAAAACACAACCAAAACATAGGCTAAATAATTTATTTATTAAATAACAGCAAGGAAAAATATTAGGTTGTCTCCCAACAAGCGCTTTTCTTTAAAGCCTTATAGTTAGGCATTGATAATTTTAATGATCCTCACATGAAAGACAAGAATTGAAGCACAAAAGGAGCATCATAAAGCATGTGACAAACACATCTAAGTCTAACATACTTCCTATGCATAGGCATCTTATAGGCAAACAAATTATCAAGGATAGCAAAAACTAGCATATGCAAGGAAGAGGATAGAAACAATAGCAATCTCAACATAACGAGAGGTAATTTAGTAACATGAAAATTTCTACAACCATATTTTCCTCTCTCATAGTAATTACATGTAGGATCATAAGCAAATTCAACAATATAGCTATCACATAAAATATTCTCAACATGATCAACATGCATGCAAAGTTGGCACTTTTCCGAAATAGTGGGATTAACATTAACTAAAGTCATGACCTTCCCAAACGCACTCTTATCAAAAACTTCATAAGATTGAACATTCTCTAAATATGTGGGATCTAAAGTTGACATTCTTCCAAACCCACTTTCAATATTATTTTAAACATTACAATCAATCTCATATTCATCATGGGGTTTAAATAAATTTTCAAGATCAAAAGAAGAATCACCCCAATCATGATCATTGCAACAAGTAGAGGACATAACAAAACTAGCATCCCCAAGCTTAGGGTTTTGCATATTATTAGCACAATTTTCATTAATAGAATTTATAATAACATCATTGCAATCATGCTTTTTATTCAAAGATCTATCGTGAATCACTTCATAACATACTTCATCGCAATTTTCAGATTCACGAATTTCAAGCAAAACTTCATAAAGATAATCTAGTGCACAAAACTCACTAGCAATTGGTTCAACATAACTGGATCTCTTTAAAAGATTAGCAAGCAGATGAGGATCCATAAATCTTAGGTTCTCTGTTTAGTAATAAATAAATGACTATTCCAACCATACGAGCAAACAAAAAGCAAACAGGCCAGAAGAGGCAAATAGAGAAAGAGAGGGAGGAGGAGAAGGAGATTGGGAAAGAGAGGGCGAATAAAATGGCAAGGGTGAATTGGGGGGAGAGGAAAACAAGAGGCAAATGGCAACTAATGTAATGCGAGAGATAGGGATTGTGATGGGTACTTGGTATGTTGACTTTTTTCATAGACTCCCCGGCAACGGCGCCAGAAATCCTTCTTGCTACCTCTTGAGCTTGCGTTGGTTTTCCCCGAAGAGGAAGGGATGATGCAGCAGAGTAGCGTAAGTATTTCCCTCAATTTTTGAGAACCAAGGTATCAATCCAGTAGGAGGCCACGCTCAAGTCCCTCGTACCTGCACAAAATGATAGCTACTCGCAACCAACGCGATTAGGGGTTGTCAATCCCTTCACGGTCACTTACGAGAGTGAGATCTGATAGATATAATATTTTTGGTATTTTTGGTATAGAGATGCAAAGTAAAAGGTAAAGGCAAAGTAAAAAAGCAAAGCATGATTAAGGTGATGGAGATTGATATGATGAGAATAGACCCGGGGGCCATAGGTTTCACTAGTGGCTTCTCTCGAGAGCATAAGTATTCTACGGTGGGTGAACAAATTACTGTTGAGCAATTGACAAAATTGAGCATAGTTATGTGAATATCTAGGCATGATCATGTATATAGGCATCACGTCCATGACAAGTAGACCGAAACGATTCTGTATCTTGCCTAAGTTCCTGCATTTAAGACCTCACCTATGGGAATGTGACCAACCGGCGTAATGAAAGTTGTTCTACCAAGAGTACAAAATTGGAGTCTCTCTATCTTGCCTAAGTTCCTGCATTTAAGACCTCACCTATGGGAATGTGACATATGATAACAATCCCCGCTCCCATCAACACCGCCTCATAAAAAATGGAAGGAACAACAAATGCAAGTTTTGGAGCAAAACATCTGAAGACAATTCTATTCAAAGGACGATCAATTCATGTATCACCTGAGTAAGCAATACAAAAATAAACACTGTGCTCGGGAGTTTACGGAACATGTAACAAGACAAAAAAGAGCTTACATCTAATTGAAATGATTTGTATTCCAGTGAGGAATGTGAGCACATTGTAGCATGTCCAGTGTTTGCTTGCTTCCCTACCAACAAAATAATCTGCAATAATAACAACAATTCAGCAAGTACTTGGCAGTGCTATCACTGAAGAAGTGATTACCTACATTGAATTTAAAATTATAGATACATACATAATGAATGTGGAGAAGATTCCGTGCGATATTAAAGTCCATGTCAGCAATTTATCTTGACACAAACAAGCATCATAACACAATTTGGAAATAGCATTCTATGGTATTCCCACCAGGCGTTATATTCCACTGACCTCAAAGCCGTTTAGGACAACATGCTGAGATTGGTCGGACGACCATGAAAGGCGCAATTACGCGATCAGACAGCCCGGGAGGATGAAGGCTTGAGAGGTCACCATCACCTGAAGATGACTCACAGTCATATGTAGTTACATGAGATACGAAAACATCTTGAACAAAGTCATACAAAAAAATAGTTGCAAGCAATGAAGTACTACTTGTCCTTCCTTGTCGTGGCTTTTCACGAGCCTCACTGTTCAGAAGCATAGTTTATTTCACCTGCAAGATAACATACCTAGCCAACATGTCTGGTCTTAAAAATGGAAAATATTAACCAAATATATTAGTGAAGGAAGTACACTAATCAGAAATCAAATAGCAAGAAAACATACTGACAAACTCAGCTTCAGATTGAACATATGCAAAAGGTACTACTGCCATATAAATTGCTATCACGAACCTTGAATAAACCAAGGCTTTAATCTTTCTCGAGTATGCGACTTAGTTCAACCTATTAATTCAGTAGTATGTGTAGATAGAAATCCGATTGCAGGAAGATGAATATTATGTGGAGAACCCCATAATAGTATGTCTTAACCTATCTTCCATAGATGCAGCAAAATAACAGTGACAAGACAACAACCAGATGGAGCAATCTCAGCAATCTTCCATTGCGGGGAAATGCAAAATATCTTCCATTATATTCCATGGAAACGAATATGTGGGATATCTTCTTTATCCTCGATAAACTCAGATGGAGCAATTTGTGATAATTGTGTGTGGAAATGGAGCGCACAGGCAGAGGCGGTGATGTGGGATTGGACACGCCAACAAGATAAAGAAGGAGCACAAGGGCTGCCACGTGGATGATCTGCGATGGTTCCGGGTTGGAGAGAGAGGGGGTCGTGTGACGCTGCAGATCTCACCTGGAAGGGGTGGGGTGGGGTGACGCTTCACCTCCACCGGCGCCGGAGCGCCGTTAGGGCTGGGGAGAGAAAGAGACAGTGGCGGCATGGAAGAAGTCAAAACGGAAGGGGAGGAGGGCGTTGAGCGAAGGGAGACCGGTGTCTCGCACGTTCGATGTTTTTTTAGTGCGAACACGTTTGATGGTTCCTATGAGTTTGAATGGGCTTCGTGTGAGAGTGGCCCAATTAACCATAGGCCTCTAATTTTGATACGGGAGCAGCTGCCAAGTCCAGTCAGGGTAAGTACTGCGCTCAAAGTTTAATCCGACGGTTAAAAACGCCTAAAAGTGTAAATCCGATGGCTAGAAATGCTAATGGCCTGAGAGGGCAGGAAAAGTGCTCAGTTATAATGTATCTAAATATCATATATACCTTTGGTGTTGCCCACCTTCTTATCCGGTAAGTACTTGGGGCAGTTCCGCTTCCAGTGACCATTTCCCTTGCAATAAAAGCACTTAGTCTCAGGCTTGGGTCCATTCTTTGGCTTCTTCCCGGCAACTAATTTACCGGGCGCGGCAACTCCCTTGCTGTTCTTCTTGCAGTTCTTCTTACCCTTGACTTTCTTGAAACTAGTGGTCTTATTCACCATCAACACTTGATGTTCCTTTTTGATCTCCACCTTCGCTGAAATCAGCATCGAATAGAACTCAGGAATGGACTTCTCTATCCCTTGCATATTGTAGTTCATCACAAAGCTCTTGTAGCTAGGTGGAAGCGACTGGAGGATTCTGTCAATGACCGAGTCATCTGGAAGATTAACTCCCAGCTGAGACAAGCGGTTGTGTAACCCAGACATTTTGAGTATATGCTCGCTGACAGAACTGTTTTCCTCCATCTTACAATTGTAGAAATTGTCGGAGACTTCATATCTCTCGACCCGGGCAAGAGCTTGGAAAACCATTTTCAGCTCTTGGAACATCTCATATGCTCTGTGTTGCTCAAAACACTTTTGGAGCCCTGATTCTAAGCTATAAAGCATGCCGCACTGAACCAGGGAGTAATCATCACTACGCGACTGCCAGGTGTTCATAACGTCTTGAGTTGCTGGGAAAATGGGTGCGTCACCTAGCGGTGCTTCAAGGACATATGCTTTCTTGGCAGCTATGAGGATGATACTCAAGTTACGGACCCAATCCGTATAGTTGCTTCCATCGTCTTTCAGCTTGGTCTTCTCTAGGAACGGTTGAAGTGGAGGGCAACATTAGTGTGGGCCATTGGATCTACAGGATAGATTGTAAAGACAATTTTAGACTAAGTTCATGATAATTAAGTTCATCTAATCAAATTATTTAATGAACTCCCATCAGATAGACATCCCTCTAGTCATCTAAGTGATACATGATCCGAATCGACTAGGCCGTCTCTGATCATCACGTGAGACAGACTAGTCATCAATGGTGAACATCTCCATGTTGATCGCATCTACCATACGACTCATGTTTGACCTTTCGGTCTCCCGTGTTCTGAGGCCATGTCTGTACATGCTAGGCTCATCAAGTCAACCTAAGTGTTTCGCATGTGTAAATCTGGCTTACACCCGTTGCATGCAAATGTTAGAATCTATCACACCCGATCATCACGTGGTGCTTCGAAATAACGAACCATCGCAACGGTGCACAGTTAGGGGGAACACATTTCTTGAAATTTTAGTGAGGGGTCATCTTATTTATGCTACCGTCGTTCTAATCAAATAAGATGTAAACATGATAAACATCACATGCAAATCATAAAGTGACATGATATTGCCAATATCATCTTGCGCTTTTGATCTCCATCTTCGAGGCGCGGCATGATCACCATCATCACTGGCCTGACACCATGATCGCCATCATCGTGTCTTCATGAAGTTGTCTCGCCAACTATTACTTCTAGTACTATGGCTAATGGTTAGCAATAAAGTAAAGTAATTACATGGCGTTTTCATTGACAAGCAGGTCATACATTAAATTAAGACAACTCCTATGGCTCTTGCCGGTTTTCATACTCATTGACATGCAAGTCGTGATTCCTATTACAAGAACATAATCAAGCTCATACATCACATATATCATCACATCCCTTTGGCCATATCACATCACATAGCATACCCTGCAAAAACAAGTTAGACGTCCTCTAATTGTTGTTGCATGTTTTACGTGGCTGCTATGGGTTTCTAGCAAGAACGTTTCTTACCTACGCAAAAGCCACAACGGTGATATGCCAATTGCTATTTACCCTTCATAAGGACCCTCTTCATCGAATCCGATCCGACTAAAGTGGGAGAGACAGACACCCGCTAGCCACCTTATGCATCAAGTGCACGTCAAACGGTGGAACCTGTCTCACGTAAGCGTATGTGTAAGGTCGGTCCGGGATGCTTCATCCCACAATGCCGTCGAATCAAGATAGGACTAGTAACGGTAAGCAAATTGACCAAATCATCGCCCACAACTACTTGTGTTCTACCCGTGCATAGAATCTACGTATAGACCTAGCTCATGATGCCACTGTTGGGGAACGTAGTAATAATTCAAAAATTTCCTATGTGTCACCAAGATCAATCTAGGAGATGCTAGCAACAAGAGAGAGGGAGTGCATCTTCATACCCTTGAAGATCGCTAAGCGAAAGCGTTACAAGAACGTGGTTTATGGAGTCATACTCGCGGCGATCCAAATCATGGAAGATCCGATCCAAGCGCCAAACGGACGGCGCCTCTGCGTTCAACACACGTACAGCCCGAGGATGTCTCCTCCTTCTTGATTCAGCAAGGGGAGATGAGAAGTTGAGGGAGAACTCCGGCAGCACGACGACGTGGTGGTGGAGCTCGTGGTTCTCCGACAGAGCTTCGCTACGCTCAACGGAGGACGAGGAGGAGTTGGAAGGGGGGAGGGCTGCGCCAGGGGCTGGGTGCGTCTCCCCTCCCCCCCCCCCACACACTATTTATAGGGTGAAGGGGAGAGGGGGCCGGCCCTCCTAGATGCATCTAGAGGGGGGGCGGCGGCCAAAGGGGGGAGACTTGCCCCCTAGCATGTGGGAGGCGCCCCCACCCCCTAGGGTTTCCAACCCTAGGCGCCTTGGGCCCTTGGGGGCGCACCAGCCCACTAGGGGCTGGTTCCCACCCATATTCAGCCCACTTGGTCCCCCGGGGTTGGTGGCCCCACCCGGTGGACCCCCGGACACCATTTGGTGGTCCCGGTACAATACCGATAACCCCGAAACCTTCCGGCGACTGAAACTGGACTTCCCATATATAAATCTTCATCTCGGACCATTTCGGAACTCCTCGTGACGTCCGGGATCTCATTCGGGACTCCGAACAACTTCGGTAACCACATACAATTTCCCATTACAACTCTAGCGTCACCGAACCTTAAGTGTGTAGACCCTACGGGTTCGGGAACCATGCAGACATGACCGAGACATCTCTCCGGCCAATAACCAATAGCGGGATCTGGATACCCATATTGGCTCCCACATGTTCCACGATGATCTCATCGGATGAACCACGATGTCGGGGATTCAACCAATCTCGTATACAATTCCCTTTGTCCATCGGTATGTTACTTGCCCGAGATTCGATCGTCGGTATCCCTATACATTGTTCAATCTCGTTACCGACAAGTCTCTTTACTCGTTTCGTAACACATGATCCCATGGCTAACTCCTTAGACACATTGAGCTTATTATGATAATGCATTACCGAGTGGGCCCAGAGATACCTCTCCGTCATACGGAGTGAGAAATCCCAGTCTCAATTCGTGCCAACCCAACAGACACTTTCGGAGATACCTGTAGTGCACCTTTATAGTCACCCAGTTACGTTGTGACGTTTGATACACCCAAAGCATTCCTACGGCATCTGGGAGTTGCACAATCTCATGGTCTAAGGAAAGATACTTGACATTAGAAAATCTCTAGCAAACGAACTACACGATCTTGTGCTATGCTTAGGATTGGGTCTTGTCCATCACATAATTCTTCTAATGATGTGATCCCATTATCAATGACATCCAATGTCCATGGTCAGGAAACCATAATCATATATTGATCAACGAGCTAGTCAACTAGAGGCTCACTAGGGACATGTTGTGGTCTATGTATTCACACATGTATTACGGTTTCCGGTTAATACAATTATAGCATGAACAATAAACAATTATCATGAACAAGGAAATATAATAACAACCATTTTATTATTGCCTCTATGGCATATTTCCAACAAGTGCACCCTCCTCTGGTGCGTGGCCTCATGCCGACTGTGATCGATTGTAGAGGACATTCGTCAGTCGTTTATCAATTATCAGGCATGATCAATAAATCATACATATTGTGACCGCTCGAGTGTCAACTATCAATTTCTATAGAATATATGAAAAGGACATATTTTTTCACACAAGCATTGTCACAAAAGGATATATAAGAAAAGGATATATCATTTTCTTATATTCTATAGAAATTGATAGTTGAAACTCGAGCGGTCACGTTTGTGACAATGCTTGTGTGAAAAAATATATCCTTTTCTTATATTCTATAGAAATCGATAGTTGAAACTCGAGCGGTCACAATATGTATGATTTATTGATCATGCCTGACAATTGATAAACGACTGACGAATGTCCTCTACAATCGATCACAGTTGGCATGAGGCCAGGCACCAGAGGAGGGTTCACTCAGCACTTCAACCCGTCTGTCGACCCGACTTGGATTCAAATACTTGTTTGGTTATATGCTCAAGTTATATTTGTTCTTTAGTTGTATGAAGTTTTTAAATTTTAGGCCTTGTCTTGCATATCGCACCAGGGCCCCAAATTCCTGAGACGGCCATGTATACGTGAAACCTTCGATGGTGTTCATGAAACGACATTATAGAAGGGTGGGTGTTAGGAATAAATTAGCACATGCCTATTGTTTAGCACATCATTAGTGGCATGTACTACAATAAAAAATGCCTTATCAACCACTCATTTTCGTATGACAATTTATAGGATGTGAACTAAAAGTTGTTCAAAATATGGAATGATTTGAGTTTACATATTTTTGAATCTAAAAAAGTACATCTCAAATACATAATTGTACATCATGCCAACATTTGACTAAGTGTGTCCAATGAAAAAAATTGCCCGCTATTTCTGCGCTAGTAGTACGCTATAGCATATGATGAGAGCCCACACTAAATTTTTGCAATTTTGCTCGCTGTAGCGCTATTCACGAAATAGCACGTTGTAGCCCTATTTTTGCAATTTTTGCAATTTTGCTCGCTGTAGCCCTATTTTTGGCAGCACATTAGCCCCAATTGGCAAAATACCCGATCCTCTCCTAGAAGCGCTCTCATTCCTCCCCAACTCTACACTTCTCCACCCAACCACGCGCTCCTGTGTTGTGGTGGCGGCGACTCTTGCTTTTTCCAGTTGGATTGGTCTTCTTTCCTTCCCCGGCAGTCTTCCCCTGTTCCTCGCCGGTCTTCCCTCATTCACATCGGCAAGATAGTCAAGTTCTTTGTGCTTGCAGATCTATGATGTGTGGGTGTTTCCTACTCCCTTCGTTTTTAAATATAAGTTTTTATAAAGATTCCACTATGAACTATATACGGATGTATATAGATGTATTTTAAGTGTGAATACATTTATTTTGCTTCATATGTAGTTCATCTAGTGAAATCTCTACAAAGACTTACATTTAAAAACGGAAGAAGTAGATGTTAGTGTATTTTATCTGGCTGTGTTGCAAACTTGCGACTTGCAAGTTATTCATGTTAACTCCCTACTCCGATTGTTCGTCACTTTGTCAAACTAGCCAGCTACTTGGATTACATGGCCGGCAGGAAGTGATTATTAGTGGAGATCCCGGCGGCACCTGATTCTCAAGAAGTAATTTTGTTATGTTTTTTAACAATATCTAATATTCGTGTTGAAATTCTTTATTTTAAAAAATGTTAACGTCCATACGTGTGGGCGTTAGTCAACTCGTCCACACGCCTCTATTACTGTCCAGTAACTTCTGCACGAATCTTGGCATGAATTAGCTGATTTTGTATGCCACGTAGGACAACTCGCGTGTGTGGTGTGTGAGAGAGGTCGCCCACACATCCGTTTTACCACATGGAGGGGCCGATGTGTGGGCGTTTAGCAGTTCGCCCACACACCGATTTTTCAGTCACGCACAAGGGCTGGTGTGTGGGCATTTGCCATCTCGCCCACACACCGCCTCCTCTCCCACACCCAAGCTGCGAGTTGCCATGCGTTTTGCAGTGTACATGGCAACTGCCCTAGTATAATTGCAAGCAGATGTCAACTCTCTTTTTTTTTACCCGAATATGTCAGTTGCCATATGTTTTGCATGGTACATGGCAAACTGTCTTAGCGTGCACGTAAGCAGATGGCAACTCTTTCTTTTTAAATGGCAACTGCCCTAGCGTGCTTGTGAGCACATGACAACTCTCTCTTTTACCCGAACATGTTTTTTGTCATGCCTTTTTTTGTAGCGCTACATGGCAACTGCCTAGTGTTAGTAGGTGGCAACTCCTAAAGTTTTGAAAATCATGACAACTGTAGTAGACCAGACCACACATGGCAACAGCTGTAGTTGTCCAAAAAATGGCAATCTGAAACTTTGACCTGAGATGGCAACTGCAGTTGAACAAACATGGCAACTGTAGTTGTCCGACATGGCAACCGTAGTTCGGCGACATGACAACTGCACTTAAACGAACATGGACGAGGGTCCAGCCCATGACAACTGCGGGCGTGCGGTAAAGTGTCACGTGGGGCGTGCGGGACCATGAGATACGAGGCCTGACGTATTGGGCGTGTGGGCGTTATCTATTTCGCCCACACGCACGCGTGAAAGAGGGACCGGGAGGGGAAAAAAGAAGCGTGTGGGCGCTAATTATTTTGCCCACACACAGACGTGTGGGCTGGTCCTCTTAGGCATCACACAGAACGTGTGGGCAGATTTCTTAACACCCATACGTGTGACAGTTATCGGCGTCCTTTATTTGTGGGTTACATGTAGCACACTATCATGTTTAGCATAATGAGGACACTGCCACTATCTCTGTTAAGACTTAATTAACACAAGTTAATTAAGGATTAAATCTCCACTTATCCTGACCGTCATATAAATAGACACGACTTTTGTAAGTGTCGTGTCCCTCCGACTTCAGAGACTATAAATATGTAACGTCTCATCATCGATAGACAGTTTTCAATACTATCGATCGTTCTTTCAACACGTTATCAGCACGCTCTTAGCCTAAAGCGATTTGGCCGAGAGGGAAGCGACGACGGAGCGCCCGGAGGTCCTCGACCTCGGCCCGTCGATGCAACCAGCGAGCCCCCCTCACACGCGTGGCGCCCGCGCGCCCGCGCTACCGAGCCATGCGTCCTACCCGCTGGCTCCCGGCAGCCAACAACCATGGCCACGCACGGCGGGGCGCGTTGCCCGGCCCAGGTGGTCGACCAGCGGCAACGCCCTCTGGCAAGCCCGTGCGTGGAGCGGTTCCCTTGCCCGCCCATGGAGGCAGCGGCCTCGATGCGGCCTACCTCTGGAGCACACGACTCTCACCCTGCGCGCGTAGGCACTCGAGCCAGCACGCCCTCCTCGGCATCGCCTGGCGCGGCCCTGACCGGCCTCCAAAGGCGGCGCGCGACAGCAGCGGCGCCCTCCCAAGCGGAGGCGGCGCCAGCGACGTCGGCTGCCTGACGCGGCCCCTCTGCGACGGCACCGGTGTACGGTGAGCCGCAGGCCTGGGAGGCTTGGCGCCCATGCGCCTGTCCACGCCGCGCTGGGGTGCTTCGCGCCAGTGTGACAGCCAGCTGTGGCGGAGGTTGGTGGTGGTGGTGCCGACGGCCGCCGCTTGAGTCGGATTGGGGAAGACTAGTCGATGGGAACGAGAGATCAGAGATGTCCCGTTCCACTCGTTCGGATGGGCTGTTGAAAAGCCACCAAGCGAGGCCTAGTTGGGCACTAGCCCATGCTTGTACGAGTAGCAGAAAAAAAAAGAATCAAAAACGAAAAAGAAAAAGGTGGCTTAGCCACGGTTGTAGGCTGGCCTGTTTTGGCCTATCGCCATTTTCTCTTCGTTTTCTTTTCTGATTTTTGTCCTATCTGTACAACAATCACAGTGTTTTGCGGTTGAGAATATTATTATCATTTTCTCGTAAAACAATCTCATTGCAATTGAGATCCGTTTTCTCCCGCGAATTACTAATTCACCTTGTTGAATTATCTTGCAATTTGATACAAGATCTCATTTAATTTGAGATCTATACAATTCAAGTTTTTCACTTGAGGATCAAGTTTGCAACATCATTATTATTCATTACATTAGTAATGTATATCTGTAGAGTACCTTGTATTCCAGAATAAACTATGATGTAACATATTTCCATGTTATTCTACATGTTGAGATTCATTACATCTATTATTTACAATTGAGATTTTTTTTTTATCTCTAGCAAAGATAAATTCAGTACCTCTGCAGTACTGTTTCTCCGTTGAGTACGAGGTATTCCGAAATATTTTCTATGATGTATATGTTTCCATGTTAACCACATGTCGAAATTAATATGTCTATTTGCAATTGAGATTTTCAATTTCTTGCAAATACGGATGCAAAATTCAAGGTGATTTCTTCAAATTGATGCTTGAGATCAGAAGGTAATCATATGGATCTACTACCTACGCAGATTATCGATGACTACTGATAAAGCCTCTATTCTGTCGTTTCGACATTATGATTGCTTTACAAAGTGCTCTCACACATTTTACTAAGTCATGACATAAGGCATTACGAGTGAGTATCTACTGATTTCATCAGATTATACTCTCTAGTGCTGCGAGATCTACTCCATTTTGGAGATTATCTTCAAGGTGTCATATTTAGCAATTTGAGATTCACACTAATGGTTTCAAGATAACTTCTTGAAATACCCATTGATTTTGCTAAGTTCATTACAATATCAACCATGATGATCTTTAATTTACTGGTTATAAATTAATTATCTCTGGTTTACCCATATAGGTAACATATGGCTATAGAGTTTGAGGCATTCGCCCTCAATGGCTGTGACACCCCAAAATTTTAACCTTGTTTTATTAATTAAAAATTTTCCAGGAAATTTAAACTTTTAATTTTCTGGATTTTCTTTTGATTTCAGAGCCATCCTTTTCCTTATTATGGAGTTTTTACCTCAAGTGAAAAACTTTCCAAAAATATTATTGGACTTGTCTAACCTCTCAAGAAAACGTTTCTATTATCAGTGGAATTGATTTGCACAATTATTTCTCTCTGAGCTTTATTTCCTAAAATGATTTTTCTTTTAGTTTTGGAGCTCTTTTGAACTACAACCACTTGATAAATTTATTTAAAATTTTCACCAAAATTTGGAGATGTCATGAGATGTTTTTAAATCACTTTATGCAAAAATATATTTCATTCATTTAATATTTTGAGCTCTACACCAAGTTTCCAAATCTGGCCCACAGAGCAATTTTGCACTACAACCCCTTTAAATATTTCTTTCTAGCTTCCACCAAAATTATGGATGTTAATAGGAGTATATTATTCAACTTCATGCAAAAACCCATTGATGTTCTTTGAAAAATTTGAGTGAATCAACCTCTTTTTCATTCTGGCCCAGTTGGGTGTTTTCAACTGCATCCCTAATAAATTTTGCTCTAGTGGCCATGAGCTTTCTCCTGCTTGTAGTAAACCATACCAAACCCTTAAATCCAGGAGAGTGGACCCATTGGAAGATTTTTGGCTCCTGAAACAATGCCTTTTTCCTTCTGCCCAGAACTGAAGTTTGGCAAAACTTACACTAACAATTTTGAGCTTTTGGCAAACTAACCTCACCACCCTCTGTATCATCTAAAGAGACATTGATCTGGAGAATTTGGCCACTCCAAGAGTTGCCTAGATGCCATTGGCATTTTGTCAAACACCCTGAGTGCATGACCAGTTTTGGCTTAGTTTCTGATTTGTGTTATGAACTTGATCCCCTGACTAGACCAGCATGTCACATGGATTTTCCCAAGCCTATAGCCCCACCCTACTAACTCTCTTGTGGATTGGAGCCCCCTAGCATGCCCTGGCATTTGGTCGAACACGTCGTGTACATGCTCTGGGCGCACCCAGAGCGCACGTTTTGCACGCGTGTGCACCGAGCCGCCGCATCGCACTGCCGTCGCCTCGCGCTCGTTCTGGCCCTTCCCCGCTCGCAGCCAACACCTCGCCCCTTCCCCTCGCCGTAGAGCCACCCCTGGCACTACACAGAGCCGCCGTCAGGTCGGCCGTGGCCGCAAGCGGCCGACTACAGCAGCCCTGCCGTGGGCGGCGCCCCCCGAGCCACCCATGCGCGCCAGCTCGCCCCCTTGAGCAGTAGGGAACTCGTCGGAATGCGCCGGCCAGCCCAAACCACCGCCACGTCGCCCTGCAGCACAGTACGGCGGTCGCCGACGATCTTATCCCCGGCTGCCGCGGAACTGCCCTTGGCCGCCTATATAAGAAGCCCCCGAGCTCGTCAGGCCCTCAAGCAACTCATCGGTGCTTTATATTATTATCCTTCCGAGGCGTCGCTTCAGACACCCGATCGGTGCTTTATATTTTTACACCCTGATTGTTTACTCGTGATTTATTTAATTGATCTACTTGCGTGCGTCATGAACCTTATTTCATAACTGGCGAAGTGCTCATAGAATATTTTAAAGCATGATTTTCAGTGGCTATATTATACATGTGTTCTTAATGTTTGCGAGTACTTTCAAAGTACTAACTGGCTTGTCCCTGGCTATTGTCTTGGCCAGATTTCTTGCGTGGAAAGGAGCGTTGCGATGAAAGCCCCGGAACCTACGTAATGGTAATAGCGGCCTCGCGAAGATAGGAGTTATCTTGGTCAGCTGTTTCTGTGGGAAATGGAGTCCCATAGACGCTGATGATCTGCAAACCACTTCCGCCATCAACCTCTAGAAACAAATTGTTGTACCTATAGGCCAGAATGGTCTTGTACTTCATATTTTGTTTTTTGCTTGGAGTTTCTGTAACAAGTTGGTGTCTCATCAGCTAACAGTAATCCTGGGGCTGGTGAGCACAAGGGCAGCTTTTGGGAAATTAATATCCCGAAAATCCGGTCCTGACAAACTTGGTATCAGAGCCAGGCTGACCATTGGCTAATCCTATCTTAGCCAGGTCGAAAAACTTAGGTAAACCAACCCACCAGATCTTAACCAAGCACCGGCCAAGCTTCTCGTGTAAGATAGCCTCACTGTGACCCGACACCTTTTGGCAGTCGGTGCCCAACCTATCAGTCTAGCCTGTCGATCATGCGCCAGTGACCGGCCCCTAAACAGTCCTTTTCGCAAGCGTGCGAAGGAAGACTCTGCCCCTTTTTTTATAAAAGGGCACGCTAGCCTCAACCCAGCACAACACAGCCTCTACCCCACACCAAGCCATAATGCCTGGCCCCATTGTTCACAATGAGACCATAGCAACCAACCTTGGAGGTTTTGTGACCGTGCTAGCAAACCTCACCCGCCGTGCCTTTGCATTAGAAGAGCCCCCGGAGTATGTTGTGTACCAAGGGTCCATGAGCGGTGAGAGCCGTCAATTTTGGGCCACTGTGCACGTCTATGGTAGGGGTCTATCGCCAGAACGCCCCTACAGGTTCACCGGAAGGACAACTTCCTTTGAGCCGCAAGCCATCCAACTAGCTGCCCGAGAAGCTATAGTTCAACTCCAGCACTTGTCGCCCAGAGTTAACTGTCGCTCCTTCTACTACTACCCCAGCCGTGACGGGTATGGTAGACCACCCCAAGTCGCCAACGGAGACCACGAGATGGATCCTGCATTATTGCATCTAGTGCGCTATGTAAGTGCACTAGAGGGACTGTTTGATCAAATCACCCTTGATCTGATCGCAGCTCGTGGAGAACTGGTTCGCCGAGCCCCGGCAAGAAGAGAGGCTGAGCCCGACGCCGACAACCCAGTCGTGTTGTTCGGACAACCGATCGAGACCTTGAGATCAGCCCCGGCCATCGACCAAGGTGCTTTGATGACCCCAGAAGTGCTCCGTCGCCTTTTGGGAACACACTCCAATGGAATTGTGGCCAACAATCCCCGCGATGGTCATCATCACTACCCCGGCCCTGCAGTTCCTCAACCCCCTCCAGCTAACTCCGACGGTGAAGCCCGTAGAGGAAACTCGACAGCCACAAGGCACGCCCGCTTAGATATAAACGAGGTAGACTAAGTCACTCGAGTAGTACCGAGTCTCAGTATATCCACACCCTGTAATTGTGTGATCCTGTATCGCCATATTGGAATACTATCTGCTTGTGCATCCCTATTTTGAATAGTGGCCATGCTTGAGTGCGTTGGTGTACGGCTGCATTTTTAATTCTGGGCATAACTACCAAAACCAACCCTGACGGCACCCACAGTAACATGTCACTTTTGGGAGATGTGTGTAACTGTGGCTTTGACCCCGACCCCATAGGGAAGAACCGACAAACTAGTTGCCCTTCACCGCGGTAAATAACCCTGCCCAGTTGCTTTATAAAAGGGACAGCTCGTGACCTTGCCGAGTACCCCTCATCTTGTGCGCAACCCTCACAACCATTTCTTGCCATGCCGAGCCCTAGCATTTATCTGAGAACCCCGGATGCAACCCCGGGTAGTTTTGTTAAAATATTGTGGGACTTTACCTACAGTACCATGGGTTCTACCCAGCCACCCCAGTACGAGCTGCTCAAATCGAGGATCACCTCTTCCACCTCGAAATATTGGGCAGTAGTGCACATCCCTCCCGTAAACTCAAATCAGGACCCAACGGAAGTCTCCTTCCTAGGGAAATCTATGCCGACTCCGCAGATGGCCATAGAAGCGGCTGCACACGAAGCGATTGTTTGCCTTTGATTCGCGGTACCCTAGGCCAGCGAACGAGGGTATTATTACTTTCCGAGCCGTGCAGCACCCGGGGAAGTGACATCTTTTCTCGGTGGACGAATTGAGAGAGACCCAGTACTGGCCAACCTTGTCCAGTATGTCATCGCTCAAGAGCGTTTGACCCAGCGAGTAATGGGTTATCTCCAGAGCCTCACTGATTTAAATCCTCAGATTGCCATCAGCAGACCACTAAGGCCCGACCAGGAGAGACGCGTTCATCGACTGATCAATCCGCTTCCCCCGATAGAAGAAGAGTGCGCTCCAGTACCAGAGACGTTTTCTCGGGACCCCGTCCAGTTGCCATTTTCATTCTAGACGTTGTTGCTATGTTCTTGTATTCTCGCATTTAGTTAAGTGTTGTAACTCATGCGTGTTATTCTAAACCTTGTGCGATGAGATGAACATTTGGTTTAAATTGTAATGAGTAACTTTTGCTGCTGTAAATTTTGATTAACTAATTTTTTTCCTCGCGAGAAATCCTGGAGTCAGATTTCTTTTCCCTGAGTTGCTACAGCATATATCTCCTCACGACGTGGAATTTTATTCACGCAGCACCACGGCAGCAGACTCACTACCGCAACCACTCGAACACATACACTACTTGCAACACCACGTAACCATGTTGCATTTGGCTAATCATCTCCCTAATACACCACAGTCTCTGGAGGAGGGATTAGTGGGAATCATCCAGGTGCAAGTTACCTCCTGCACACCAACAACATTTAGCACCCGACACCCCACCTACTCCTCGTGACCACCGCCACCGCGGAGAGCAAACACTCGAGCGGCAGCATCACGACGATCATCGAGGATCATCGCACACAGGAGCACGGAGAGCCCCAGCAATGCCGCTAGCCCTCCGCACACCAGGATCACGTACTAGTCCGGCATCGCCTCCGCCATTAGAGCCTCACCCGAGCTTCTATAAACGGAAATGGAGGAGGAAGAAGGAGAAGGAGAAGCGAGGCCAGGTGCGAGGAAGAAGAGAGGAACACCTTGGCCGTTTTATAGCTCGAGCTCAGTGTATGGTGGGCGAAGTCCACCAGCGCCGCTCGTCGCCCGATTGTCGGTGTTCGGAGGCGAATCCGCAAGCAGTGCCGACAGCACGCTGGCCCGCGAGGTGAGTGCACGCCGCGCACTACCGCGGTAAGGCCTAGATGCCCTATGCGCTAAACGTCGCCGGTGGAGAAAGCGCGGGAAAGCACGCGGGAGAGAGGAAGAAGAGAGAGCCAGAGGAAGAAGAAGAGGCTGACAGTGGCCCTGGGTCCACCTGTTAGTCGGAGAGAGCACTGTGCTCTCGGGTACGACCAGCGTATTTTAAATTTAGGATTTATTCTAAATTTACTGTATCCAACATAGAAATCTCTCATTTTCCCCCTAACCGTAGATTCTCCCACGCAGCGCCAGTGTTCCACACTGTGGTTTTACACCACTTATTGCCCTCTCACTGTAGCCACATTTTATTGCTTATATTTTCTTAAAGCAACTTTTAGCAAATCTCGAGGACGAGATTTTTCTTAAGGGGGGTAGTGTTGTGACACCCCAAAATTTTAACCTTGTTTTATTAATTAAAAATTTTCCAGGAAATTTAAACTTTTAATTTTCTGGATTTTCTTTTGATTTCAGAGCCATCCTTTTCCTTATTATGGAGTTTTTACCTCAAGTGAAAAACTTTCCAAAAATATTATTGGACTTGTCTAACCTCTCAAGAAAACATTTCTATTATAAGTGGAATTGATTTGCACAATTATTTCTCTCTGAGCTTTATTCCCTAAAATGATTTTTTCCTTTAGTTTTGGAGCTCTTTTGAACTACAACCACTTGATAAATTTATTTAAAATTTTCACCAAAATTTGGAGATGTCATGAGATGTTTTTAAATCACTTTTATGCAAAAATATATTTCATTCATTTAATATTTTGAGCTCTACACCAAGTTTCCAAATCTGGTCCAGAGAGCAATTTTGCACTACAACCCCTTTAAATATTTCTTTCTAGCTTCCACCAAAATTATGGGATGTTAATAGGAGTATATTATTCAACTTCATGCAAAAACCCACTGATGTTCTTTGAATAATTTGAGTGAATCAACCTCTTTTTCATTCTGGCCCAGTTGGGTGTTTTCAACTGCATCCCTAATAAATTTTGCTCTAGTGGCCATGAGCTTTCTCCTGCTTGTAGTACACCATACCAAACCCTTAAGTCCAGGAGAGTGGACCCATTGGAAGATTTTTGGCTCCTGAAACAATGCCTTTTTCCTTCTGCCTGAAGTTTGGCAAAACTTACACTAACAATTTTGAGCTTTTGGCAAACTGACCTCACCACCCTCTGTATCATCTAAAGAGACATTGATCTCGATAATTTGGCCACCCCAAGAGTTGCCTAGATGCCATTGGCATTTTGTCAAACACCCTGAGTGCATGACCAGTTTTGGCTTAGTTTCTGATTTGTGTTATGAACTTGATCCCCTGACTAGACCAACATGTCACATGGATTTTCCCAAGCCTATAGCCCCACCCTGCTAACTCTCTTGTGGATTGGAGCCCCCTAGCATGCCCTGGCATTTGGTAGAACACGTCGCGTACATGCTCCGGGCACGCCCAGAGCGCATGTTTTGCACGCGCGTGCATCGAGCCACCGCGTCGCACTGTCGTCGCCTCGCGCTCGTTCTGGCCCTTCCCCGCTTGCAGC
The DNA here is from genome assembly GCF_002162155.2 of Triticum dicoccoides. NCBI lineage: Eukaryota > Viridiplantae > Streptophyta > Magnoliopsida > Poales > Poaceae > Triticum > Triticum dicoccoides. Next base: position 132,284,385 of record NC_041382.1, on the reverse strand, counting down.
CAACACCCCGCCCCTTCCCCTCGCCGCAGAGCCACCCCTGGCACTACACAGAGCCGCCGTCAGGTTGGCCGTGGCCGCAAGCCGCCGGCTACAGCAGCCCTGCCGTGGGCGGCGCCGCCCGAGCCACCCACGCGCGCCAGCTCACCCCCTTGAGCAGTAGGGAACTCGTCGGAATGCGCCGGCCAGCCCAAACCACTGCCACGTCGCCCTGCAGCACAGTACGGCGGTCGCCGACGATCTTATCCCCGGCCGCCGCGGAACTGCCCTTGGCTGCCTATATAAGAAGCCCCCGAGCTCGTTGGGCCCTCAAGCAACTCATCTCGCTCCCTCACTGATCCTCCCGTAGCAGTGGATAGACCGGAAGTGGTCGTCTTCTCCTTCTCCGGCAACCACAGCCGTCGCCCCTGTCTCGGCCACTCCGGCACCACCAGGGCCTCCCCCACCCTTCCAGCACCACCACCTGACTCCTCTTCGTCATGCGGAGCCGCCCAGACCCCCAGCTACGATGGAGCACCACCCTAGCCAAGACCCCCAAATCGGCCCGAAGCTATCTCCGCCGCGAAGCTCACCGCCGATTCCTTTCGTCCCCACCTACTTAACGACCACCGGGAGGACCGCCCCAGACCCGTGGATCCATCCCCGCCCTCATCTCCCCGCGAGGAACCGCCGTTCACCGGCGACGATTGCCGGAGCCCCGCCTCCTCTCGGGCAGAGGAAGAGGAGGGAGTGGAGACCAGTCAAACCTGACCAGTGGGCCCGCTGGACCCACTATCAGTGACCCACGCGCGGTCCACGCTGGATAAGTGAAGACGTAAAACACCAGAGTACGTCTTCGCTGCACCGAAAACGCTTTCTTTTTTTCGAAACGTTTTCTTTTTCTGTTTATTTTAAAAACAGAGTTTGACTGCAACTTTGACTGGCCATAACTTTTTAAATATAAGTCCAAATGAATTGATTCTTTTTCCTACCACTCTCAAATTTCATCTAGTTTATTTTAAGATTTATTTCAAAAATAATTAGGACAACTTTTTGTACTGTTTTTAAAGTATGTGTTGATTTCAAATTTTCTTAAATAGGATTTTTGGAGAGAGAAGAAACTTTCAAAAGTTTTGGAAAGCACCTCACCCCTCCACACCTGGAAGGCAAGCATTCTGAACCCTGGCATAATGTTTTGTGGGTTGTTCGATACGGTTATAACACCACCTCGACATGAAGCGTTGGTTATTTTTATATGACGATATGATCATACACCTTGAGTGCATAAATGAAAATTCTTGCTGTTGGAAATGGATAAGCTTGTGATAGCAATCACCCTTATATGCCTCTCATGTCTACCGGGAAGGACCCGGGAAAGTCTCTGTCTTGTGTAGACACGAGCTTGTCCCTCGTCGAGACGGTTATGACCGGTAGGGCAGGGGGAGGTATGATAAGTGGTGGTTGTGTCTGATGGCTGTGAAATATAATTCTTGAGCTAACCATGCAGGAAATACTTAAGCCTCCTGAGTCGGCCGTAGATCGAGTCTTGTTCCAATAACCCCCATACTTGTTTCGTGCTACCACTTTCCCCTGTCGTAGGTAGGGTACGGTTCAGTAAGTTGTCAACCCCTGTCCTAGCACACACCGTACAGAGAGGCGATGGTGGAAGATACCGCTTGTAGCTGGTAGGCATGCCACCTGGTCCGGGGGCATGGGTGTTTCCGGTTGGGACCGAGAGGGGAGGCCACCCCTTAGAGCGCGCGATAAAAATTTGATCCCATGCTACGCGAGGTTGTAGCCTCCCCACTTAGAGTTTTGCTTAACAGGTGTCCGGATGATTCCAGACACGAGTAAAGTTAAGCTGGTGTGTGCAAGTCAGGCGTGTTTTCGACTAAAAGACTGTAGACGGAATTAGTTCCGATGGACTAAAGAAATTCGTTACTCGTGGGTAAAGAGTACACCCTCTACAGAGATATTGAACCTATTTGAATAGCCGTGTCCATGGTTAAGGACTACAGTCTGGGATGGGTCAAGCGTCGGTCTTAGTGTCGGTCTTCGGAGGAGAAACTACTAAACCAGAATATGGATCATAACTTGTGACATATGATGATTATGATTATTATTTTTATGGACTAATCATTTATGTTATTTGAATTATTGAGTATCCCTGGGACGGTTCTACCTCCTGGATATTCACCGTGATTATTCTTATATAAGCCCTTTATGTGGTGTCGCCCAGACGCCCGACTGTGGCATGCGTGTTATTTCATTTACTTATAAGCCCTTTATGTGGTGTCGCACAGACGCCCGGCTGTGGCATGTTCGTTATTTCATTTACTTATAAGCCCTTTATGTGGTGTCGCACCGACGCCCGATTGTGGCATGCTTGTTATTCCTTTTATATATAAGCCCTTTCTGTGGTGTCGCTCAGACGCCCGACTGAGGCATGCTTCATATTATTATCCTTCCGAGGCGTCGCTTCAGACACCCGATCGGTGCTTTATATGTTTACACCCTGATTGTTTACTCGTGATTTATTTAAATGATCTACTTGCGTGCATCATGAACCTTATTTCATAACTGACAAAGTGATCATAGAATATTTTAAAGCATGATTTTCAGTGGCTATATTATACCTATGTTCTTAATGTTTGCGAGTACATTCAAAGTACTCACTGGCTTGTCCCTGGCTATTGTCTTGGCCAGATTTCTTGCGTGGAAAGTAGCGTTGCGATGAAAGCCCCGGAACCTACGTAATGGTGATAGCAGCCTCGCGAAGATAGGAGTTATCCTGGTCAGCTGTTCCTGTGGGAAATGGAGTCCCATAGACGCTGATGATCCGCAAACCACTTCCGCCATCAACCTCTAGAAACAAATTGTTGTACCTATAGGCCAGAATGGTCTTGTACTTCATATTTTGTATTTTGCTTGGAGTTTCTGTAACAAGTTGGTGTCTCATCAGCTAACAGTAATCCTGGGGCTGGTGAGCACAAGGGCCGCTTTTGGGAAATTAATATCCCAAAAATCCGGTCCTGACAATGGCCACGACTGCCCTATCTGGGCCATGGACATCATGATCGCTCTTGTGTCTTGTGGGATAATGTGTGTAATCCTGGATTTACCTCTATTTCGGATCACACCACTAACAGAAAATGGTGTCTTATATATCATAAGGCATTAGATTCAGATCTCATCATCTGGTTATTCTGTATCAGCAATTCCTGGGATATAATGAACTTGAAGGGCAAAGGTTTAAATCTTACTTCAACCTTCTATCCGACGTCACCAGCTGTGACGGGACCCTATGGGCACGGAGAATGTGATGCTTGAATATGCCTCAACCGACATGTTTGGAGACTATGAATTGTCTTTCAATCTCCTGAGTGGTCAATATAATTAATGTCCATTTACGATGTTGTAACAACATAAGTATTGTTGTCATCATATACTGTGTATCACAATATATTGTATCAGCACTTTGGTACAAATACATTTGTATGTATTATATATATCTGATAGTGATTTTCTTGAGAATCTTCATATCTATATATAGATTTCTACGGGGGTCGATCTGATGAAAGATGATATGTGCCTTGTGGACATATGCACCACAAACTCTATACGCAGGGAAGTGAAATGTTTGCACTCTCGCTGGGATAAAAAGGAGATATTTTAAAACGGCTAGATGCCATGAGGTATTTGTTGGCTCAACTCGAGTCATATTTACTATCCTTGTGGGTACTCGAGTAACATGGGGATGCTTTATTGCTTCCCAGGTTTAACTCGTACCCTACTAAACTATGGAGGTATCCATCAAAATAGTTTCCATAGCGAAACTTATGATGACAACAAAGAGAAATAACTTCTCCTTACCATATGCAACGAATATGGCAAGCACATTCTTTGTGTATCATCTGGATTGTACTACTCATACAAAACAACCCGTAGCACATGTTGCATACGAGATAGTTTTCCAGTCTTGTACACGACAAACTTGGCATACTCGCCTTGTTCATGAAGACATTGGGTTGAAATCGAAACTATCAGCAATTCCAATGGTTTATGATTATTATGATGCTAAATTCTAACAATATTTGGATTTTGTGTGCACTACAAGTGACATAGGGAAGCTAATTTTAAGGCTCGCACACCTTAAAGTCTACGCTGAACCACTCAGACTCCTTGAATGCATCAAGTCGAGGTAAGTGGCTCTTCCCAGCCATTGAGTAGACTATCCAGATATTCCATGGTTTTAAAAGACATATCTACATGATGGTCTTAAGTGTGTTCTTTATTCACACGAAACCATTGGCTCATTATCCTGACATCGATTTCAAGCAAATTGAATGGATAACATTGCAGAATTCTCCTTGAGGGCCTTCTCTATGGCTTTTGGATTGAAGTTTAGCAATTTATCCTAATGTCTAGACTCAAAATGGTTTGGTAGAATCCTATCCAAAGAGTTAAGCTAATTGCATTATCTTTACTTTGGAATTGCAACTTGCCAACTTTACATTGGAGTCATGCAGTTTTACATGCTCATGACAGAACTGCACAATACTATTCCCCTCTATCTTTGATATGTGGATATCTACCAAGTATTTCCTATCTGCGGTAATTCGGTTGCATACCGATATCACCACCCGGCATACATCATTGGCCCCTCAACATATAGTTGGGATCTATGTGAGGAATAACTGTATTTCCGTCAATACCTCAAGCCCCTTGCATGGGGAGTTATTCAAGGCCAGTATGCTAATTCAATGAGGAACATTTCCATGCATTAGGGGGAGATTTCAAGTACCATAAAGAATGCCAGGAAATTAGTGGAATGTTCAACACATTTCTGCCTCAAATCCACATACTCAAAGATCTGAACCATGTGTTCAGAAGATTTGCAACACATTGCAAATAACCTACTAGATTCATTTACTGACTATAAAGGTGTCACACAATCCTACAATCCTAAAAAAATGTCCGAAAGAGTGGAGGTGCCAACTAAAACCACTCAACTCCCCGTTCAAAGCAACAGGGGGAGAAGTACGACAATAGTACATCAGGATTCAGCTTCTCGCAAGCAAGGATATCAAGGCCTATGAATCAGTAAATGCAAGTCAACTTCATGTTGGCAGACACCCAATGGGTAGTATACACCCAGTGGACGGGAAACCTCCACCAACCTAGGTCATAATGCATAAAATGACCGGGACACAGGAATACCCGACTCAATCGCATTGGGAAATCGCGAGCAGTCACTATGGGTAACGATATTTCCATCAACTATATATTGATATATAGATTCTGGAGAATCATATAACCGAAAGTCTACAATTGTCGACATGCATTTCTCAACTAGATTGCAAAAACCTTTCAAATGATTCAGATCCAAAGACCATGGCCATGGCAAAGTGTGAACAACACTCGGATTGAACTCAAGCAAAGGGTATAATCTAGGTAGAAATGATCTTGCTCAATAATGGGAAGGTATTCATAAGCAATACATACACCAGTTTTCTTCTAGAAACAGAATTGAGAACAACGAGGTGGTGAAACAAAGAGCAAGTATTGTAGCACAAGGGTTCACGCAGATACCCAACTATTCTTCAGAGGTGGAATCTCTTTCCGATAACTTTATCATTGGCAGTACAAAATCATCTATCTCTGCAGTTGATAGATGTAGTGCTCACATATCCATGTGGATCACTAGATTCAGACATATATGATTGATTTCCGATGGAATCACAATTCTGAATCGAAATACAAAATGCAACATACATTGTGTAAAATTAGTAAGTCACCACAAGACTTATTGTTGTCGGTACATATGGTACAACCGACGTAGTGATATCCTTATACACAAGGATTACTGTAACGCCCTCGATGCGGCTATATCTCCCACGTGTCGAAGCACGACTTAGAGGCATAACCGCATTGAAAGCAATGTCGCAAGTGAGGTAATCTTCACACAACCCATGTAATACAATAGGGGGAAAAGATACATAATTGGCTTACAATCGCCACTTCACACAATTACATGAATAAAGCATTACATCAACCAGATACAATCAAGGTCCGACTACGGAACCAAAATAAAAGAAGACTACCCCAAAAGCTACATAGATCCCCGATCGACCCCAACTGGGATCCACTACTGATCAACTAGAAACGAAACAAGACAAAGGACAAGGTCTTCACCGAGCTCCTCCGTGAGCTTGGTTGCGTCATCTGCACGGTTCAACGGCACCTGCAAACTAGTTTTTGGAAGTATCTGTGAGTCACGGGGACTCAGCAATCTCACACCCTCGCGATCAAGACTATTTAAGCTTATGGGTAAGGTAAAAGGTATGAGGTGGAGCTGCAGCAAGCGACTAGCATATATGGTGGCTAACATACGCAAATGAGAGCGAGAAGAGAAGGCAAAGCACGGTCGATAAAAGTATGATCAAGAAGTGATCCTAGAACAACCTACGTCAAGCATAACTCCAACACCGTGTTCACTTCCCGGACTCCGCCGGAAAGAGACCATCACGGTTACACACGCGGTTGGTGTATTTTAATTAAGATCAAGTTCAGGTTTTCTACAACCGGACATTAACAAATTCCCATCTGCCCATAACCACGGGCACGGCTTTCGAAAGTTCAAATCCCTACAGGGGTGTCCCAACTTAGCCCATCACAAGCTCTCACGGTCAACGAAGGATATTCCTTCTAGCGGGAAGACCCGATCAGACTCGGGATCCCGGTTACAAGACATTTCGATAATGGTAAAACAAGTCCAGCAAGACCGCCCGATGCGCCGACATCCTGATAGGAGCTGCACATATCTCGTTCTCAGGGCAACACCGGATGAACACTACGTACAGCTAAAACCAGCCCTCAAGTTTCCCCAAGGTGGCGCCGCAAGTGGCTCTAGTTTGGACCAACACTTAGACAAGCACTGGCCCGGGGGGGTTAAAATAAAGATGACCCTCAGGATGCGTGACTCCCAAGGGAAAAAGGCTAGGTGGCGAATGGTAAAACCAAGGTTGGGCCTTGCTGGAGGAGTTTTATTCAAGGTGAACTGTCAAGGGGTTCCCATTATAACCCAACCGCGTAAGGAACACAAAATCCGGGAAACATCACACCGATATGACGGAAACTAGGGCGGAAAGAGTGGAACAAAACACCAGGCATAAGGCCGAGCCTTCCACCCTTTACCAAGTATATAGATGCATTAATTAAATAAGAGATATTGTGATATCCCAACAAAATATCCATGTTCCAACTCCAATCTTCACCTGCAACTAACAACGCTATAAGAGGGGCTGAGCAAAGCGGTAACATAGCCAAACAACGGTTTGCTAGGACAAGGTAGGTTAGAGGCTTGACATGGCAATGTGTGAGGCATGATAAGCAAGTGGTACGTATCGCAGCATAGGCATAGCAAAAGAGCGAGCAACTAGCAAGCAAAGATAGAAGTGATTTCGAGGGTATGGTCATCTTGCCTGAAATCCCGCAAGGAAGAAGAACGAGTCCATGAAGAAGACAAACGGACGTAGTCGAACGGGTCCTCACAAATGCGACGTTATCGGAACCGACCCGAAGAAGCAACACCGGAAAGAAGCAAAAACCATAGTAAACAACCACCACATAATAATGACATGATGCACAACCAAATATGATGCATGTCCGGATTAATGGGGCATGGCATGGCAAAGTGCACAAGCAATACTACAAATTAAGTGGAGCTCAATATGCAACGGAGTTGCATATTGACGAAACACCACGTGACTTATTTAGTTCTCTCCCGTTTATGTACTCAACAATATTAAATGTTAGTTAGCATGGCAAGAGGTGAAGTATATGAAAACTACCTATCTAGGCAAGTTTAAATGAGGCCGAAACAACAAGCAACAAGTCCGGAAAATCCCCATATGCATGTTTTAGGTTCGGTATTGTTCTGCCCTAAACTATATTTTAGAGTTGTTAAACATGCAAAGTAGTGCCACCATGTTAAACTAGGAATTTTTCTACCCCATTTACATATAAAGTTTGTTAGGTTTGGAGCTACGGTTATTTAGTTATGAAATAAATCATTTCAGTAGGTCATTTATGCAAATTAAACAAATAGCATTTTAAGCATTTTAAACGTGGATGAAAGAGACATATTATGAAACTAGATTAAAAACTAAGCATATTTCATATATAAATTGTTTTAATATGATGCACCGTTTGTGAGTTATTATATGCATGTTGTGCAAGGGGTTTTCTGTAAATTTGCAAACTCATGGATAAATAGATAAATCACTCCGCGGAAAAAAACATGAGTCGGGCCAAAACTGGCCCGAACTGGGCTCTACAGGAGCAACCTGTTGGGGAACGTAGCAAAAATTCAAAATTTTCCTACGTGTCACCAAGATCCATCTATGGAGACATCTAGCAACGAGGGAGGAGTGGATCTACATACCCTTGTAGATCTAGCAACAAGAGAACGGGGTTGATGGAGTCGTACTCGTCGTGATCCAAATCACCGATGATCCTAGCGCCGAACGGACGGCACCTCCGCGTTCAACACACGTACGGAGCAGCGACGTCTCCTCCTTCTTGATCCAGCAAGGGGGGAGGAGAGGTTGATGGAGATCCAGCAGCACGACGGCGTGGTGGTGGAAGTAGCGGGATTCCAACAGGGCTTCGCCAAGCGCTGCGGGAGGAGGGAGATGTATCATGGGAGGGAGAGGGAGGCGCCAGGGCTTAGGTACAGCTGCCCTCCCTTCCCCCACTATATATAGGGCCAAGGGAGAGGGGGGGCTCAGCCTTGGCCCTTCCTCCAAGGAAGGGTGCGGCCAGGGAGGAGTCCATCCTCCCCAAGGCACCTAGGAGGTGCCTTCCCCATTTAGGACTCTTTCTTTCCCTTATCTCTTGGCGCATGGGCCGCTTGGGGCTGGTGCCCTTGGCCCATATAGGCCAAGGCGCACACCCCTACAGCCCATGTGCCCCCCCGGGGAAGGTGGACCCCCTTGGTGGACCCCCGGACCCCTTTCGGCACTCCCGGTACTATACCGATACTGCGCGAAACTTTTTCCGGCGACTAAAACAAGACTTCCCATATATAAATCTTTACCTCCAGACCATTCCGGAACTCCTCGTGACGTCCGGGATCTCATCGGGGACTCCGAACAACTTTCGGGTTACCACATACTAATATCTCTATAACCCTAGCGTCACCGAACCTTAAGTGTGTAGACCCTACGTGTTCGAGAGACACGTAGACATGACCGAGACGACTCTCCGGCCAATAACCAACAGCGGGATCTGGATACCCATGTTGGCTCCCACATGCTCCTCGATGATCTCATCGGATGAACCACGATGTCGAGGATTCAATCAATCCCGCATACAATTCCCTTTGTCTATCGGTACGATACTTGCCCGAGATTCGATCGTCAGTATCCCGATACCTTGTTCAATCTCGTTACCGGCAAGTCTCTTTACTCGTTCCGTAACACATCATCCCATGATCAACTCCTTGATCACATTGTGCACATTATGATGATGTCCTACCGAGTGGGCCCAGAGATACCTCTCCGTCACACGGAGTGACAAATCCCAGTCCCGATTCGTGCCAACCCAACATACACTTTCGGAGATACCCGTAGTGCACCTTTATAGTGACCCAGTTACGTTGTGACGTTTGGCACACCCAAAGTATTCCTACGGTATCCGGGAGTTGCACAATCTCATGGTCTAAGGAAATGATACTTGACATTAGAAAAGCTTTAGCGAACGAACTACACGATCTTTGTGCTAGGCTTAGGATTGGGTCTTGTCCATCACATCATTCTCCTAATGATGTGATCCCGTTATCAACGACATCCAATGTCCATGGTCAGGAAACCATAACCATTTATTGATTAACGAGCTAGTCAACTAGCGGCTTACTAGGGACATGGTGTTGTCTATGTATCCACACATGTATCTGAGTTTCCTATCAATACAATTCTAGCATGGATAATAAATGATTATCATGAACAAGGAAAATATAATAATAACCAATTTATTATTGCCTCTAGGGCATATTTCCAACAGTCTCCGACTTGCACTAGAGTCAATAATCCAGTTCACATCGCTATGTGACTAACACTCAAGGTCACATCCCCATGTGACTAACACCCAAAGAGTTTACTAGAGTCCATAATCTAGTTCACATTACCATGTGATTAACACTCAATGAGTTCTGGGTTTGATCATGTTATGCTTGTGAGAGATGTTATAGTCAACGGGTCTGAATCTTTCAGATCCATATGTACTTCGCAAATTTCTATGTCATCTTGTAGATGCAACTACTACGCTACATTTGGAGCTATTCCAAATAACTGTTCTACTATACGAATCCAGTTTACTACTCAGAATAATCTGGATTAGTGTCAAAGTTTGCATCGGCGTAACCCTTTACGACGAACTCTTTTACCACCTCCATAATCGAGAAAATTCCTTAGTCCACTAGTTACTAAGGATAACTTTGACCGCTGTCCTGTGATCCATTCTTGGATCACTCTTGTACCCCTTGACTGACTCATGGCAAGGCACACTTCAGGTGCGGTACATAGCATAGCATACTGTAGAGCCTACGTCTTAAGCATAGGGGACGACCTTCGTCCTTTCTCTCTATTCTGCTGTGGTCGAGCTTTAAGTCTTAACTTCATACCTTACAACTCAGGCAAGAACTCCTTCTTTGACTGATTCATCTTGAACACCTTCAAGATCATATCAAGGTATGTGCTCATTTGAAAGTACCATTAAGCGTTTTGATCTATCCTTATAGATCTTGATGCTCAATGTTCAAGTAGCTTAATCCAGGCTTTCCATTCAAAAACACTTTCCAAATAACCCTATATGCTTTCCAGAAATTCTACGTCATTTCTGATCAACGATATGTCAACAACATATATTCATCAGAAATTCTATAGTGCTCCCACTCACTTCTTTGGAAATACAAGTTTCTCATAAACTTTGTATAAACCCAAAATCTTTGATCATCATCAAAGCATACATTCCAACTCCGAGATGCTTACTCCAGTCCCTAGAAGGATTGCTGGAGCTTTGCATACTTATTAGCATCTTTCAGGATTGACAAAACCTTCCGGTTTTATCACATACAACCTTTCCTCAAGAAAATCGTTGAGAAAACAATGTTTTTGACATCCTATCTGCAAGATTTCACAAACAATGCAGTAATCGCTAATATTATTCCAACAGACTCTTAGCATCGCTACGAGTGAGAAAGTCTCATCGTAGTCAACTCCTTGAACTTGTCGGAAAACATCTTAATGACAAGTCGAGCTTTCTTAATGGTGATACCTACCATCATTGTCCGTCTTCCTTTTAAAATCCACCTTTACTCAATAGCCTTACGACCATCGAGCCGTTCTGCCAAAGTCTACACTTTGTTTTCATGCATGGATCCTCTCTCGGATTTTATGGCCTCGAGCCATTTATCGGAATCTGGGCCCACCATCGCTTCTCCATAGCTCGTAGGTTCATTGTTGTCTAGCAACATGACTTCCAAGACAGGATTACGTACCACTCTGAAGTAGTATGCATCCTTGTCATCCTACGAGGTTTGGGAGTGACTTGATCCGAAGTCTCATGATCAATATCATAAGCTTCCACTTCAATTGGTGCAGGTGCTACAGGAACAACTCTTTGTGCCCTGCTATACACTAGTTGAAGTGACGGTTCAATAACCTCATCAAGTCTCCACCATCCTCCCACTCAATTCTTTCGAGAGAAACTTTTCCTCGAGAAAGGACCCGATTCAAGAAACAATCCCTTATTGCTTTCGGATCTGAGACAGGAGGTATACCCAACTGTTTTGGGTGTCCTATGAAGATGCATTTATCCGCTTTGGGTTCGAGCTTATCAGCCTGAAACTTTTTTCACATAAGCGTCGCAGCCCCAAACTTTTAAGAAATGACAGCTTAGGTTTCTCTAAACCATAGTTCATACGGTGTCATCTCATCGGAATTACGTGGTGCCCTATTAAAGTGAATGCGGTTGTCTCTAATGCCTAACCCATAAACTATCGTGGTAATTCGATAAGAGACATCATGGTATGCATCATATCCAATAGGGTGCAGTTATGATGTTCGGACACACCATCACACTATGGTGTTCCAGGCTGTATTAGTTGTGAAACAATTTCCACAATGTCTTAATTCTATGCCAAACTCGTAATTCAGATATTCATCTCTATGATCATATCATAGATATTTTATCCTCTTGTCACGACGATCTTTCAACTTCACCCTGAAATTACTTGAACCTTTCAATAATTCAGACTCGTGATTCATCAAGTAAATATACTCAACATCTACTCAAATCATCTGTGAAGTAAGAACATAATGATATCCACTACATGCCTCCGCACTCATTAGACTACACACATCAAAATGTATTACTTCCAACAAGTTACTTTTGTTGGGGAACGTAGCAGAAATTCAAAAATTTTACTACGTAACACCAAGATCTATCTATGGAGAGACCAGCAACGAGTAGAAAGGAGAGTGCATCTACATACCCTTGTAGATTGCTAAGCGGAAGCGTTCAAGTGAACGGGGTTGATGGAGTCGTACTCATCGTGATTCAGATCACCGATGATCCTAGTGCCGAACGGACGGCACCTCCGCGTTCAACACACCTACAGCCCGGTGACGTCTCCCATGCCTTGATCCAGCAAGGAGAGAGGGAGAGGTTGAGGAAGACTCCATCCAACAGCAGCACAACGGCGTGGTGGTGGTGGAGGAGCGTGGCAATCCCGCAGGGCTTCGCCAAGCACCACGGGAGAGGAGAAGAACTTGGGAGAGAGAGAGGGGCTGCACCAAAGGCATAAGGTGTGTTTGGGAGGCCCTCCTACCCCACTATATATAGGGATCCCAAGGGGGGTGCGCCAGCCCCTAGGAGATCCAATCTCCAAGGGGGCGGCGGCCAGGGGAGGAGTCCTCCCCCCCAAGGCACCTAGGAGGTGCCTTCCCCTGCTGGGACTCTTCCTTTAGGGTTTCCCCAGGCGCATGGGCCTCTTGGGGCTGGTGCCCTTGGCCCATGTAGGCCAAGGCGCACCCCCTACAGCCCATGTGGCCCCCGGGGCAGGTGGCCCCACCCGGTGGGCCCCCGGAACCCTTCCGGTGGTCCCGGTACAATACCGATGACCCCGAAACTTGTCCCGATGGCCGAAACAGGACTTCCTATATATAAATCTTTACCTCCGGACCATTCCGGAACTCCTCGTGACGTCCGGGATCTCATCCGGGACTCCGAACAACATTCGGTAACCACATACAAGCTTCCTTTATAACCCTAGCGTCATCGAACCTTAAGTGTGTAGACCCTACGGGTTCGGGAGACATGCAGACATGACCGAGATGTTCTCCGGTCAATAACCAACAGCGGTATCTGGATACCCATGTTGGCTCCCACATGTTCCACGATGATCTCATCGGATGAACCACGATGTCAAGGACTCAATCAATCCCGTATACAATTCCCTTTGTCTAGCGGTATGGTACTTGCCCGAGATTCGATCGTCGGTATACCGATACCTTGTTCAATCTCGTTACCGGCAAGTCTCTTTACTCGTTCCGTAACACATCATCCCGTGATCAACCCCTTGGTCACATTGTGCACATTATGATGATGTCCTACTGAGTGGGCCCAGAGATACCTCTCCGTTTACACGGAGTGACAAAATCCCAATCTCGATTCGTGCCAACCCAACAGACACTTTCAGAGATACCCGTAGTGTACCTTTATAGCCACCCAGTTACGTTGTGATGTTTGGCACACCCAAAGCACTCCTACGGTATCCGGGAGTTGCACAATCTCATGGTCTAAGGAAATGATACTTGACATTAGAAAAGCTTTAGCATACGAACTACATGATCTTGTGCTAGGCTTAGGATTGGGTCTTGTCCATCACATCATTCTCCTAATGATGTGATCCCGTTATCAATGACATCCAATGTCCATGGTCAGGAAACCGTAACCATCTATTGATTAACGAGCTAGTCAACTAGAGGCTTACTAGGGACATGGTGTTGTCTATGTATCCACACATGTATCTGAGTTTCCTATCAATACAATTCTAGCATGGATAATAAACGATTATCATGAATAAGGAAATATAATAATAATCAATTTATTATTGCCTCTAGGGCATATTTCCAACAGTCTCCCACTTGCACTAGAGTCAATAATCTAGTTCACATCGATATGTGATTAACACTCAAGGTCACATCCCCATGTGACTAACACCCAAAGAGTTTACTAGAGTCAATAATCTAGTTCACATTTACCATGTGATTAACACTCGATGAGTTCTGGGTTTGATCATGTTATGCTTGTGAGAGAGGTTATAGTCAACGGGTCTGAACCTTTCAGATCCGTGTGTGCTTTACAAATCTCTATGTCATCTCCTAGATGCAGCAACCACGTTCTATTTGGAGCTATTCCAAATAACTGTTCTACTTGGAGCTATTCTAAATTGTTGCTCCATTATACGTATCCGGTATCTCTACTCAGAGCTATCCGGATAGGTGTTAAGCTTGCATCGACGTAACCCTTTACGACGAACTCTTTTACCACCTCCATAATTGAGAAAATTCCTTAGTCCACTAGTTACTAAGGATAACTTTGACCGCTGTCCTGTGATCCATTCTTGGATCACTCTTGTACCCCTTGACTGACTCATGGTAAAGCACACTTCAGGTGCGGTACACAGCATAGCATACTGTAGAGCCTATGTCTTATGCATAGGGGACGACCTTAGTCCTTTCTCTCTATTCTGCCATGGTCGAGCTTTAAGTCTTAACTTCATACCTTACAACTCAGGCAAGAACTCCTTCTTTGACTGATCCATCTTGAACACCTTCAAGATCACGTCAAGGCATGTGCTCATTTGAAAGTACTATTAAGCGTTTTGATCTATCCTTATAGATCTTGATGCTCAATGTTCAAGTAGCTTAATCCAGGTTTTCCATTGAAAACACTTTCCAAATAACCCTATATGCTTTCCAGAAATTCTACGTCATTTCTGATCATTAATATGTCAACAACATATACTCATCAGAAATTCTATAGTGCTCCCACTCACTTCTTTGGAAATACAAGTTTCTCATAAACTTTGTATACACCCAAAATCTTTCATCATCATCAAAGCATACATTCCAACTCTGAGATGCTCACTCCAGTCCTCAGAAGGATTGCTGGAGCTTTGCATACTTATTAGCATATTTCAGGATAGACAAAACCTTCCAGTTGTATCACATACAACCTTTCCTCAAGAATCGTCGAGGAAACAATGTTTTGACATCCTATCTGCAAGATTTCATAAATAATGCAGTAATTGCTAATATAATTCCAACAGACTCTTAGCATCACTACGAGTGAGAAAGTCTCATCGTAGTCAACTCCTTGAACTTGTCGAAAAACATCTTAACGACAAGTCGAGCTTTCTCAATGGTGACACTTACCATCATTGTCTGTCTTCCTTTCAAAATCCATATGTACCTAACAGCCTTACGACCATCAAGTAGTTCTTCCAAAGTCTACACTTTGTTTTCATACATGGATCCTCTCTCGGGTTTTATGGCCTTGAGCCATTTATCGGAATCCGGGCCCACCATCGCTTCTCCATAGCTCGTAGGTTCATTGTTGTCTAGCAACATGACTTCCAAGACAGAATTACGTACCACTCTGAAGTAGTACGCATCCTTGTCATCCCACGAGGTTTGGTAGTGACTCGATCCGAAGTTTCATGATCACTATCATAAGCTTCCACTTCAGTTGGTGCACGTGCCACAGGAACAACTTCCTGTGCCCTGCTACACACTTGTTGAAGTGACGGTTCAATAACCTCATCAAGTCTCCACCATCCTCCCACTCAACTTTTCGAGAGAAACCTTTCCTCGAGAAAGGACCCGATTCAAGAAACAATCCATATTGCTTTCGGATCTGAATTAGGAGGTATACCCAACTGTTTTGGGTGTCCTATGAAGATGCATTTTATCCGCTTTGGGTTCGAGCTTAATCCTGAAACTTTTTCACATAAGCGTCGCAGCCCCAAACCTTCAAGAAACGACAACTTAGGTTTCTCTAAACCATAATTCATACGGTCATCTCAACGGAATTACGTGGTGCCCTATTTAAAGTGAATGTGGTTGTCTCTAATGCCTAACCCATGAACAATAGTGGTAATTCGATAAGAGACATCATGGGACGCACCATATCCAATAGGGTGCAACTATAATGTTCGGACACACCATCACACTATGGTGTTCCAGGCTGTATTAGTTGTGAAACTATTTCCACAATGTCTTAATTCTGTGCCAAACTCGTAATTCAGATATTCATCTCTATGATCATATCATAGATATTTTATCCTCTTGTCACGACGATCTTTCAACTTCACCCTGAAATTACTTGAACCTTTCAATAATTCAGACTCGTGATTCATCAAGTAAATATACTCAACATCTACTCGAATCATCTGTGAAGTAAGAACATAACGATATTCACTGCATGCCTCAGCACTCATTGGACTGCACACATCAAAATGTGTTACTTCCAACAAGTTGCTATCTTGTTCCATCTTACTGAAAACGAGGCTTTTCAGTCATCTTGCCCATGTGGTATGATTTGCATGTCCCAAGTGATTCAAAATCAAGTGAGTCAAAACGGTCCATTTGCATGGAGTTTCTTCATGCGTACACACCAATAGACATGGTTCGCATGTCTCAAACTTTTCCAAAAACGAGTGAGTCCAAAGATCCATCAATATGGAGCTTATTCATGCGCTTTATACCGATATGACTTACGTGGCAGTGCCACAAGTAGGTGGTACTATCATTACTATCTTTTGGCATGAACATGTGTATCACTACGATCGAGATTTAATAAACCATTCATTTTAGGTGTAAGACCATTGAAGGTATTATTCAAATAAACAGAGTAACCATTATTCTCCTTAAATGAATAACCGTATTGCGATAGACGTAATCCAATCATGTCTATGCTCAACGCAAACACCAAATAACAATTATTTAGGTTTAACACCAATCTCTTTGGTAGAGGGAGCGTGCGATGCTTGATCATATCAAGCTTGGAAAAACTTCCAACACATATCGTCAGCTCACCTTTAGCTAGTCTCCGTTTATTCCGTAGCCTTTTGTTTCGAGTTACTAACACTTAGCAACCGAACCGGTATCTAATACCCTGGTGCTACTAGGAGTACTAGCAAAGTACACATTAACACAATGTATATCCAATATACTTCTATCGACCTTGCTAGCCTTCTTATCTACCAAGTATCTAGGGTAATTCTGCTCTAGTGGTTGTTCCCCTTATTACAGAAGCACTTAGTCTCGGGTTTGGGTTTTACCTTGGGTTTCTTCACTAGAGGAGCAGCTGATTTGCCGTTTCATGAAGTATCCCTTCTTTCCCTTGCCCTTCTTGAAACTAGTGGTTTCACCAACCATCAACAATTGATGCTCCTTCTTGATTTCTACTTTCGTGGTGTCAAACATCGCGAATACCTCAAGGATCATCATATCTATCCCTGATATGTTATAGTTCATCACGAAGCTCTAACAGCTTGGTGGCAATGACTTTGGAGAACCATCACTGTCTTATCTGGAAGATCAACTCCCACTCGATTCAAATGATTGTTGTACTCAGACAATCTGAGCACAAGCTCAACAATTGAGCTTTTCTCCTTAGTTTGCAGGTTAAGAAAGTCATCGGAGGTCTTATACCTCTTGACATGGGAACGAGCCTGAAATCCCAATTTCAGCCCTCAAAACATCTCATACGTTTCGCGATGTTTCAAAAACGTCTTTGGTGCCTCAACTCTAAACCGTTTAACTGAACTATCACATAGTTATCAAAACGTGTATGTCAGATGTTCGCAACAACCACAGACAACGTTCGAGGTTCAGCACACTGAGCGGTGCATTAAGGACATAAGCCTTCTATGAAGCAATGAGGACAATCCTCAGTTTACGGACCTAGTCCGCATAATTGCTACTATCAACTTTCAACTAATTTTTCTCTAGGAACATATCTAAACAGTAGAACTATAGCGTGAGCTACGACATAATTTGCAAAAACCTTTTGACTATGTTCAGGATAATTAAGTTCATCTTATGAACTCCCACTCAGATAGACATCCCTCTAGTCATCTAAGTGATTACATGATCCGAGTCAAACTAGGCCGTGTCCGATCATCACGTGAGACGGACTAGTCATCATCGGTGAACATCTTCATGTTGATCGTATCTTCTATACGACTCATGCTCGACCTTTCGGTCTCCGTGTTCCGAGGCCATGTCTGTACATGCTAGGCTCGTCAAGTTAACCCTAAGTGTTTCGCGTGTGTTCCGAGGCCATGTCTGTACATGCTAGGCTTGCCAACACCCGTTGTATTTGAACGTCTGAATAAAACACCCGATCATCACGTGATGTTTTGAAACAGCGAACTGTCGCAACGGTGCACAGTTAGGGGAGAACACTTCTTGAAATTGTTGTAAGGGATCATCTTATTTACTACCGTCGTTCTAAGCAAATAAGATGTATAAACATGATAAACATCACATGCAATCAAATAGTGACATGATATGGCCATCATCACTTTGCTCCTTTTGATCTCCATCTTCGGGGCTCCATGATCATCATCGTCACCGGCATGACACCATGATCTCCATCATCATGATCTCCATCATCGTGTCTTCATGAAGTTGCCTCGCCAACTATTACTTCTACTACTATGGCTAACGGTTAGCAATAAAGTAAAGTAATTACATGACGTTTTAAGTTGACACGCAGGTCACAAATAAATAAAGACAACTCCTATGGCTCCTGCCGGTTGTCATACTCATCGACATGCAAGTCGTGATTCCTATTACAAGAACATGATCAATCTCATACATCACATATATCATTCATCACATCCTTTTTGGCCATATCACATCACATAGCATACCCTGCAAAAACAAGTTAGACGTCCTCTAATTGTTGTTTGCATGTTTTACGTGGCTGCTATGGGTTTCTAGCAAGAACGTTTCTTACCTACGCATGAACCACAACGTGATATGCCAATTGCTATTTACCCTTCATAAGGACCCTTTTCATCGAATCCGATCCGACTAAAGTGGGAGAGACAGACACCCGCCAGCCACCTTATGCAACTAGTGCATGTTTGTCGGTGGAACCGGTCTCACGTAAGCGTACGTGTAAGGTTGGTCCGGGCCGCTTCATCCCACAATGCCGCCGAATCAAGATAAGACTAGCAACGGCAAGCATATTGAACAATATCGACGCCCACAACTACTTTGTGTTCTACTCGTGCAAAGAATCTACGCAATAGACCTAGCTCATGATGCCACTGTTGGGGAACGTAGCAGAAATTCAAAAAATTTCCTACGTAACACCAAGATCTATCTATGGAGAGACCAGCAACGAGTAGAAAGGAGAGTGCATCTACATACCCTTGTAGATCGCTAAGCGGAAGCGTTCAAGTGAACGGGGTTGATGGAGTCGTACTCGTCGTGATTCAGATCACCGATGATCCTAGTGCCGAACGGACGGCACCTCCGTGTTCAACACACGTACAGCCCGGTGACGTCTCCCATGCCTTGATCCAGCAAGGAGAGAGGGAGAGGTTGAGGAAGACTCCATCCAACAGCAGCACAACGGCGTGGTGGTGGTGGAGGAGCGTGGCAATCCCGCAGGGCTTCGCCAAGCACCACGGGAGAGGAGAAGAACTTGGGAGAGAGAGAGAGGGGCTGCACCAAAGGCATAAGGTGTGTTTGGGAGGCCCTCCTACCCCACTATATATAGGGATCCCAAGGGGGGGTGCGCCAGCCCCTAGGAGATCCAATCTCCAAGGGGGCGGCGGCCAGGGGAGGAGTCCTCCCCCCCCCCCAAGGCACCTAGGAGGTGCCTTCCCCTGCTGGGACTCTTCCTTTAGGGTTTCCCCAGGCGCATGGGCCTCTTGGGGCTGGTGCCCTTGGCCCATGTAGGCCAAGGCGCACCCCCTACAGCCCATGTGGCCCCCGGGGCAGGTGGCCCCACCCGGTGGGCCCCCGGGACCCTTCCGGTGGTCCCGGTACAATACCGATGACCCCGAAACTTGTCCCGATGGCCGAAACAGGACTTCCTATATATAAATATTTACCTCCGGACCATTCCGGAACTCCTCGTGA